>NW_020948739.1:7452950-7526713 GCF_900497805.2 Vombatus ursinus
TCCCAGAATGTGAATGCCCCCAAGCCCTCCCAACAGGTGAATGCCCCCAAGTGCTCCCAACAGGTGGCTGCCCCAAGCCCTCCCAACAGGTGGATGCCCCCGAGCCCTAGTCATGACTTGTTGGACAACATGGATTTTGAAAGAATTACTCAGACGGTATAGAACCACGGTGAAGATGAAATGACTGTTTGGTAATCCATTTACTGTTACATATTTTAAGTATCATTCTCCTGTGAGAGTATAATAGGAGTCGTGAGGTGCCATTTCATGCTAAAAGTCATTGTTCATGTAAACTTATGAGTTTTTTTTTGTGTTAAGCCTTTCTTTTATATGTGGAGAAATAAATAGCTGAATTAAACCTGATCTACCCAGACCAGATGTATTGAGTAATTTCATGTAGTCTCTTTATGGGTAGACCCTAGACATAAGCCAACTCTAAGCTTTAGGTGATTTTTTCCTCAGGGTTTTGGTGTGAAGGTCTAAAGAATTAGTGAAGGAGAAGAGAATTTGACTCATCTCTTTAGAGGGGAAGCTTACATAGTACAGAATCCATTCTACATGTAAGTCCCCAGAACTTTAGAGGGCAGGCACTGTAGCCCTCCTGGGTCCAGTAGCTGTTCTACTGTTCCATACACACCAATGCCAATTTTCAGAGACTTTGCAGGGATACAGGACGCAGGCACCAGACCTTCTCAGGCTTCCTTTCCAGAAAGTTAAGGAGTTGGAATAGATTACTAAACAAATATGCAAATCATCCAAGTCCCTCAATTTACTAGACACGAGAAATGTAAATGCTTTGGCAAAAAATGTTGACTAACCAGTTCTACTTTAAAAAGGAAAATTGATGGTACTCACATACTAGAAGGTTTTTTTTTTTTGCAGTATGTTGTTGGTAACTTTATTTTTCAAATGATTTGATAAATTATCATTTTCATCTTTATTTGATTAATCAGTACGTCAGAGATACAAGCTCCACAAGAGTATATAATTCTTTATGGACTTTACAACGAATGAAAACAGAAACAAAGAGTAATCGTGGTACATTTTTAGCACAGTTTTTATTTTGCTTGTAAATTTGTATTTATTAAAACCTGAGGGTAAGCATTATAAGAAAAGAGTATTTCTCATTTTATTCAGCTCTCAGGAAGATACATCAATCACAGTAGCATCAATGGCCTTCAAGATGCCTCTGTTACATCAGCAATGAAATTGTGCTAGATATTTCTTTCAATCCAGGGTAATTTGAAGGAAAATGCTGAAAGGCCAAATAACTGTTTTACATCTCTGGGGAAAAATAGAAAAAAATATGTCTATATACATATGCATGTACATACATACATACATATATATATGAAGTTATATTCTAGTTTTTACTTATTAGAACTCTAATTCTACACTATGGTTATCTTCAGGGGCTATAACAAAAATCCAAAGAAAAATGGAAACTCAGAATTAGTACTATGAAATCTTGCATCCTAGCAACATATCTAAGGCAGGATTTGAACTCAGATCTTCTTAACTCCAGCCAGGTCCAGGGCACTATCCACTGTGCTACTTATAGCTGCCTTGCTATAAGGTCATACAGGTAGGAGGTGGTATTCTAAATCCTCAGGCCCCGCTTCTGGTGCTATTCATTTAGTATATTTTTGTATGTTCTGAAAAATGTACTGTACTATCTCCCTTGTAGAATATAAACTCTTTGTGGGCATGGCAGAGTCCTTAGAACCTAGCCCAGTACCTGGCACATATTAGGGAAACAATGAGTGCTTCTTTTAAAAAAGTATTAATTTATTTATTTGTGACTTTTTTTAAATTTTGAGTTCCAAATGCTCTCCCTCCCTCTAGCCCCTCTTCCATCCATTGTTGTTGTTGTTTGTCCTTCCTTGTGGAAGAGGACCAATGACGTTAGGAGGGAGATATCCTGACTTCCAAGTGAATTGGATTTAAGTGAGGCAGGGCTGTGCAAAGTCATCAGCCTCACTCTCCTCCAGAGTCACCTGAGTCCAATAGCAAGGCATAGGTTTGGAGGACTGGTGATGGCCCCAGATGCAGTGGGAGTCCTTGGCCTTTTAAGCTGAGGTCTTTCCCAGGTCTCAATTTGTCAGAGACAACACCCATTCAGTGATTAAAGGGTACTTAAGAATTGAGGCAAAAGATGACCTAGTCTCCCTACACAAAAGGATCAGTCTGGGAGGGGAAGATCCTCAGGGTTTCTGGCCAGAACAGAAACAATTACTATTTATGCTCACTTGGAGCCATCAAAACCCAAACAATGAGTAAGTGAGGCCTGGACTGGGCCCTATTATTGGCTGATCAGTGAGAGCCAGTGATTTGGGTTCAAAAGTATAATTAGAGAGCTCCATTTGAATGCCAATGGGTTTTATCAAAGCCTGGTTTTTCAGAGCTAAATTTCAAGAAATCATAAATGAAAACTACATGAAACAAAAGAGTTAATTGTCCCAGTACTTAAAAAAAAATGATAGAATAAATAAGTAGGGAAGGAAAAAAAATCTAGCCCCCAAGCCCCAAGATATCTGGTGAAGTATAATTGATCAAAATTTATGTTCCTTTAAACAGAGCATCCACACGTAAGGGTATGATTCCCCACATGGACAGGGTGAAAAGAGAAAGAGAAGGAGGAGGAAGAAGAAGAGGAAGAGGGAGGAAATAGAAGCATTGCCCAACTGGAATTGGCCTTTTGGGTACCTAGTGGAGCAGCTATTAATACCTACATGTTGTTGTTCGTCCTCCATTCTAGAAGAGGACCAATGACATTCACCCATTAAGAAAGCTAAGGAAAGCAATATGATATCAATTATACATGTGAAATCATGCAAAATGTATTTCCACATTAGCCATGTTGAAAAAAAGAAAAAAAGGAAAAGAAAAGAAAAAATAAAAAGAAAGAAAAAGAAAGTGAAAATGTTATACTGCAATTTTCATTCAAAATTCATCAGTTCTCTCAGGAACTGGATAGCATTTTTCATCATGAGTCCTTTGGAATTGTCTTGGGTCATTATACTGATCATAGTAGCTAAATCTTTCACAGTTGATCCTCCTTACAATATTGCTGTTACTGTGTACTATGTTCTCGTGGTTCTGCTCGCTTTGCTTTACATCAGTTTATATAAGTCTTCCCAGGTTTTTCTGAAAGCATCCTGTTCATCATTTCTTAAAGCACAATAGTATTCCATTACAATCATATACCACAATCTGTTTAGTCATTCACTAATTGATGGGAATCCCCCCAGTTTCCAATTCCTTGCCATCACAAAAAGAGCTGCTAGAAATATTTTTGTACATATAGTCCTTTTCCCTTTTCTTTGATGTCTTCAGAATACAGGCCTAGTAGTAGTATGTATTGCTGGGCCAAAAGGTATGTACAGTTTTATAGCCCCTTGGGCAAAGTTCCAAATTGTTCTCCAGAATGGTTGCACTAGTTCACAGCTCCACCAATAGAGCATTAATATCCCAATTTTTCCACATCCCCTCAAACATTTGTCATTTTCCTTTTCTGTCATGTTATCTAATCTAATAGGTATGAGGTGGTAGTGCAGAATTGTTTTAATTTGCATTTCTTTAATTATTAGTGATTTAGAGCATTTTTAAATGGCCATTGATAGCTTTAATTTCGTCTTCTGAAAATTATCCATTCATATTTTTTGACCATTTATCAGTTGGAGAATGAATCTTATTTTTTAAATTTGACTCAGTTCCCTATAAAATTGAAAAAAAAGAGGCCTTTATCAGAGATACTTGCTGTAAAAGTTTCCCCCCAGTTTCCTGCTTTCCTTCTAATTTTGGCTGCATTGGTTTTGTTTGTGCAAAACCTTTTGAATTTCATGTAATCAAAACTATCAATTTTACTTCCCATGATCCTTTCCATCTCTTGTTTGGTCATAAACTCTTCCCTTATGTATAAATCCGACAGGTAAATTTTTCCATGTACCCCTAATTTGCTTATAACTACTTTTATGTCTAAATCATGTATCCATTTTGACCTTATCTTGGTATACAGTGTGAGATGTTGGCCTATCCCTAGTTTCTGCCAAACTGCCTCCTATT
Source organism: Vombatus ursinus (assembly GCF_900497805.2). Lineage (NCBI taxonomy): Eukaryota > Metazoa > Chordata > Mammalia > Diprotodontia > Vombatidae > Vombatus > Vombatus ursinus. Next base: position 7,457,016 of record NW_020948739.1, read on the forward strand.
TTTCCCAGCAATTGTTGTCAAATAATGAGCTCTTGCTCCCAAAGCTTGGATCTTTGGGCTTATCAAACACTAGATTACAGTTATTTACTACTGTGCATTATATACCTAATTTATTCCACTGATCCACCACTCTTTTTCTTAGCCAATGCCAGGTTATTTTGATGATTACCACTTTGTAATATAATCTGAAATTTGGTACTGCTAGGTTGCCTTTCTCCACATTTTTCCCCCACTGATTCCTCTGATATTCTTGACTTTTTGTTCTTCTAGGTGAATTTTGTTTTGTTTTGTTTTTTAGCTTTGTGAAATAATTCTTTGGTAGTTTGATTGGTATGGTCCTAAATAAGTAAATTAATTTAGGTAAAATTATCACTTTTATCATATTGGCTTAGCCTATCTATGAGCAGTAAATATTTCTCCAGTTGTTTAGATCTGTCTTTATTTGCGTGAAAAGTGTTTTATAATTGTGTTCATATAGTTCCTGGGTTTGTCTTGGCAGGTAATAAATGCTTTTTAAATGACAGATAGATTCATGACTAGTCTAAGATTTAGATTTTTCCTTCCTTTGGAAAAGGTGTCTTCTCATCCTACCCCCACCAAGGATCTTAGTGGAAGCTTATTTTTAAATATATCCAGAAATACAAAAACTTATGCAAATAGACATTTTAGTAAGAAGAATAGGATCAGAGGATTAAAAGATTTAAGAGCCAGAAAGAACCATTGAGATCATTTAATCTAACATGGTTTTGCTTAACTCTGAGTTATATCATTTAGCGTTTGATCAAGTGAAAAAGTAGTCACTCCCACTGATGCCACTACTGCTAATACCCCAAGGACATTATGGATTTAATGGGGCTTGCCTTTACACATGCCCAGATCACCTGCCACAGAGGCACTCACATAGGAGATGCTAAGGACCTGCTTCTGGGAGATGATATTCTGTATTCCCCTACCACGTGGATGGAAACAGCCTCTTTCCAGCAGCTATATAGCTTGAACAAGCCACATCTTTAACTCTCTCTCTCTCTCCCTCTCTCTCTCTCTCTCTCTCTCTCTCTGTTTCTGTCTGTCTGTCTGGCTGTCTCTAGCATCCAGAAGTATGACTGCCCTGTTCATCCACAGCACAGGCGTCAAGAGCTGAGCTAGTTATGGGGAAGGGGAAGTCCCTTTTAGGCACTATGGCCCGAAGAGATGGGGTTTAGGCTTTGGTCTGGCCTGGCTTCATTTGTCCTTTTAGATGCAGTCAGCGAAGTCCTCAGACTCAGACTCAAGCCATGGTGACTTTGGAGGCAGGATGCCAGGCTGGATGTTGGTCCCAGTCAAGAAGGGAAGCCCTAAGAAGCCAGGGTGCCTAAGATTTGAGCCCAAGGAGGGCTTTGAATTTGATGAGACTATGCCATGTAGGAACTGAGTTAAACTGTGAACCTAATCTCCTTGCCTTCCCCAGTGACTGAATTGGTACAAGGAGGGAATTATGACCCCACTGTTTTTGGGGGCGGTATTATATGTTTGTTATTGACATAACGTGAAGTAAATGTTCCTTTGTAAAAGCTTATCTGCTAATTAGTTAAATGGAATGGGGCTGTAAATGATCCCTAAAATTGGGGGGCAGGACACAATCAGTGGGAGCTTGAGCCAATGGCAAAGAGATTAGACACCCCAAAACTCCTTTAGTATGGTAAAACCCTGGGGTAGGGGGCAAATGTAACATACCTGGCCCTCAGGCCAGGGTAGAAACTGTGACATGGAAAATAAGGAGAAAGCTGTTGGTATGGAAATACTCATAGGCAGCATTGTTTGTGTAAGGGAGGTTGCTAAAGAAGGCTTTGATCAATTTGATGAGATCCTCAGTGAGGTGGTAAGATGATGGAGTGTGGGCCTTTGTCTGGAAGCATCTGAAGAGTGTCACTTTCTCCCTGGAATTCAAGCATTCTAGCAAAAGTTGGGGTGAGAAACCATATGATCACTGACTGAGAGGTGGTTGAACAAAGAATGGCATATAGATATAATGGAATGCTCCTGCTCCTTCAAAGAATGGTGAAAATAGAGAATCTCAAGAAATGTGTTTCCCACTGGTGAAAAAGAAAGGCCATGTGTATATATATTTTTGTTAAATAACCAATTTTTGGAAGAAGGGGTGGGGTGGGGGTGTTTTGGAACCTTCCCATTTCCTCATTCTCTACTAGATCAAGCCAGCATTTGAAGGACTTTGCTTATAAAGAGATTAGATTAACTTTCTCCTCCATCTAGTTCAGACCCCACCCAAGTGGGGCCCATTGTGCTCTATTCAGGCTTGAGGGCAAGGAGGGGGAATCCTTTGTCTAGATTGACTAAGGTTGGGGGGGTGGTCTGAGAGTAAGAGGTAATCAGTCATGTCCTCTAGCCCCTCATTAATAGATCTATCTCTCATTATAATATTCATTCTCTCATTAATTGTAACCAATCAGAGTTGATTGCCATCTGTCGAGAACACCCACTCTTCCAAGAGCATCAAGAAGCTGCCATGATCTGTTTTTTGTTTAGGAGAGACAACCAAATAACCCTTTTATTAATTATCTGCCAGCAATAATTAGTAAAATGATTAATTACCCAGATACTATGTCTCTTGAACTTCTTATATGTCACAACGAATTAGTTTATGCATTGCCCAATGTTTGTGATCTGAATTTTGAATTTGAAGCTCTTTTATTTTATTTTTGTGAGGAAATGGGGGTTAAGTGACTTACCCAGAGTCACACACCTAGGGAATGTTATATGTCTGAGGCTGGATTTGAACTCAGGCCCTCCTGACTCCAGGGTTGGTGCTCTATCCACTGCACCATCTAGCTGCCCCATTTAAAGCTCTTCTAAAAAAAATATGAGTGTAGTAATTGTGTTTAGTGTTACCATAGTTGTGTTTCATATAACTCTCCCCATATTACCTCGAATTCATTGTCCACACCCCCTTACTCTTATCAATCAGTTGGGGGAACTCATCAAATTAGTCAAGGGCTCCTGATTATTCTCCCCCCCAACCCTCCTACACAAACAGTACTGCTATGAATATTTTCATACAGGTGGGTCTCTTTGAGGTATTAACCCAATAGTGGCATCAGTGGAAGGAACCACTTTTTATCACCTGATCAAACACTGAGCAGGGTTTAGAGTCAAGTAAAGCTGTGACTATCAGATTAGATAATCTCCAAGGTTCCTTCCCGACTCTTAAATCCTTTGATCCCTGGATCCTATTTTTACCAAAATGCGGGCCTTCATACATTGTTTGTATTTCTGGATGTATTTAAGAATAAGCTTCAGCTAAGACTGTTGGTGGGAGTGCAGTGGGGACATGGCTTTTCAAAAGAAGGGAGGAAATCCCAGGTTTAGAATAACTGTGAGATAGTCAATTAAAGGATTTTCATTAATTGCCACTGACTTCATCATTGTCTCCAGAAACTCATCTCTTGGAGGATCATTTCGATTCTGAAACTCACAACACTTCAGGACCCTCTGCTTTTTGGGACACTCTGATTGGAGGTAAGTAGTAGTGAATGAATAATTGGAGAGGAATTGATCTTCTTTGTAAGGAGGGGGCCCAAGGGAGCCATTTCATCATTCCCCACTTGACCATAGACTTTATCATGTCCCTGTGTGAGGTATCCTGTTCCTCTTCCTGCTACCTCTGTCTTCCCCTATTAGACTGGGAGCTCCTTGAGGGCAGGGACTTTTTTTTTTAATCTTTCTTTGTGTCCCCAGTACTTGACAAAGTGCCGTGCATGTAGTTGGCACTTAATAAATGTTGATGAACTGACTACTAGGGACTATATTAAAGAAAGGGACACAAAGAAAAAATGAAACAGTCCTTGCCCTCAAGGAGCTTACATTCTGTAGAAGGAGAAAACAATCACAACATGAATACATAGAGGTATATCCAAAATAAATGGCTCCAGAAATGGAGACTGGATTTAGAGTGTTCCTTCCTATTTGTGTTACTTTAGGCAAGTCATTTCATCTCCATGGCTTCTTTGATCTTTCTACTTTCCACTGTGCTATCCTGTCTTTGGACATGAAACCCTCTTTACCAATTTGTTTCTTGACTGTTGCCTACAGACTTACTCAGGACTTCTCTATGCTTAAAAAAAAGGTCTCATTTGAGAGCCTTCTGCCTCTTTCATCTATTTTCTTATCTCTCTCCTCCCTTCCTCAACTGCATTTCTAGAGGGAAAAAAATCTATACTTCTTTCCTTGATTTTCCAACCTCCAAATGCCTTCTTGACCCTTTGCGATATGGTTTCCAAATACCACCACTCAACAGAAACTGTTTTTTCCAAGGTTACCACTAATGTCTTAATGTTCAATGCTTCATCTTCCTCCTGAAACTTCCCTCAGCTCCTAGAGCCTTCTCACCCTGCAGTATCTCTCCTTTGTGCCAAACTCTTCTCCCATGGGTGAGTTCTTTTCCTGCTTTCCATTTTGGGTGATGGGTCCAGCCAGCCATGTTTCATTCCCCTCTTGACTGTGCTGATACTAAAGACTTTGTCATCCTGTCTCTGTGTCCCCTATCCTCACTCCTTTCCAGCTCCCCTATAGGTGTTGTAATGTAAGCTCCTTGAGGACAGACACTGTCCCTTTTTTGCTTGTACTTACACCCCCAGCACTTGGCACAGTGCCTGGCAAAAAGTAAATACTTAAAAAATGTTTGTTGCCTTGCCTGCATGGAGCTCAGTTGTATGTAGTCCCATTAATAGAACCCCAAATTTAGAGCTAGAAGGGACCTTAAAGACCATCTAGTCTAATCTCATTTTACAGAGGAGGAAACTGAGGCTTAGATGAACCAAGTGATTTTTGCCCAAGGTCACCCCCATAGTAAATGACAAACTAAGATCTTTGGATTCCAAATTTTGTGCTCTTTTCATTGTACCATAGTCATAATCACTCTTTATGCTATTTTCTTAAATTGCTTTCAGCATCCACACACTGTGGGGAATTCATCTGTGTATACATACAATGGGATTTTGTAGGTATTGAAACAAAATTTATTTTTTAAAGAAGTATGAGTCTAAAAAAAAAATTGGTAACTCATAGACTTCAGTGCTGAGTTAATTAAACTTGGTTTACTGGGTATCCCAAACACCAGAGACAGATTTGGTGCTAAATATAACACAGTCAACTTGGATTACAAAAACAGTCATCAGATTTACCTAGATCTGGCTCTATTCACCATAAACTCTACCACAGTGAATTGGGTCATAAACACAGCTTGTATTACAAAAGGCACCCAGTTCTGGGCATCTCACCAGGACCTTTTCTGTGTTCTTTGTGTTTTGTGTTTTTGTTTATTTTTTAACTTTATCTCCTACTAGGCTCGGTACTAACATAACTGAAACTTTATTCTATTTTTCACAGACTTCTTTAGGTCTATTCTTGTTTATCTTCTACCATCTGTAAAAAAGTAGGCCCTTCTAAATAAAATTCCTTTAGTAGGTGGTAGCCGTTCCTATGAACCTTGGAGGATGGAGCAGGAAGCAGTTAAGTTGCCCTTGAATTTTTTTTTAAATTATATCAGTGTTTCCTTTTAAAATTAACTACCATTCTCTTAATATCTCTACTCTTTCCCCTGACGTCCACACCTTATCCTTCTCCTCCCCCAATCTCCTATAGCATACTACGCTATTGCCAAGCCTATATTCCTGACACATTATCCCATATCAGCCCTTTCCCAGGACCTTTGAACGGCAGTCCACCGATTTCCTGCCTAAAGTCAGGGTGCTCTTCACCTGGGAGCTCCCATCCCGTTATTTTAACCTGACTCACTTGCCGGTTCTCCATTCCCCCTACAGATGCCCCTGGTCCCTTCGCTCATTCTGATCTTCCTTGTCAAGTGACTTTTATTAAATGTCCTCTAAGTGGCTAAGACTCTTTGCCAGCTCTTCACTTCCTTTTGGCAGACATGACTCCTAAAATTAACTCAATTTTATCACTCATCAGTTCACTCTCATACTTGCCAAGCCAGGAGTCAGGGCTGTTAAGGAATCGGGGACCTGGTTTTTGCATTAACCTGGTGTGTGGGCAACTCACAGCTTCTGTAGAGCACCATTTCTTACTCTATAAAATGAGGAGATTGGATTAGCTGGTTTTTAAGGGCCCTTCCAGAACTTAATTCCTATAATCCTCTGATGGGCTACCCTTTCCACTAGACACACTTTTGTAATAGAATTTTTTTTCCTTTCTTTTTAAAAACTGAAGGCTAATTTATGCCTTTTCTTTTTAAATGTCATTTCTGGATGTATCCTACCCATCCTGTGAGTCATTCCTTGTTACAAAGACAAACAATTAAGCAAAACTGACAGGTTGGTCTTGTTTGATGGCATATGCGATGTTCTGCACCCATGGCCCTCCACCTCTCTAGGGAAAGGAGGCAGTTTCATTACTTAATCTCTGTTCTGGGGCCCAAACTGGTCAATTATGTAACCAATTACACGACCAGTGGTGTTTGACATCATTTCGGTGTGCTTTTTACTTACATTATTGTAGTCATGTATGAGGTTTCCCTGATTATCAATCATATTAATATGATGTTAATATTAATCTGTTTGCAGAAGCCTTCCAGCTTTCTCTGAATTCTTTGTATTAGTTTATTTTTCTTATAGCTCAATAATGTTCCATTACACTGACGGTGAACCTAGAGAGCCGGCCTCAGAGCCAGAAGACCCGAGTTCAAATGCTGACGTTGATATAGATTATTCTGAGCAAGTTCCCTCTAGGTAGCTTTCCAAAACTTTAAGTTCATTCATTCAATAAACATCTATCAAGCACTTACTATGTGCCAGACACTGTGCTAAGTACAAAGTTGCAGACAAGGTGACAACTTCATTTCCTTATCTGAAAACTCCCTCTATCAGTGAAATTGCAGGTCCACTAGCTGCTGGCTACATTTATGTGCTTTGAAGTGTGTTTTCACAGGTAGTAGGGCTGCTCCATTGATCTCTTTGACTGGTTTTGATGCCTGAAATCCTACCATTAGAAATTTAATTTATTTGGGTTCCAAAGAAATTTAGGTCTTCAGTAGTCCTCAGTTAAAATACAAATACCTACAAGGGGTTATCCCCAGGGTCTTATTTGCTAACACTTCACTGAGGAAATTGATCAATGGCTGAAAGCAAAACGGGGAATGGGAGGGAAGGGAGTCCAGACAAGGAGACAGAAGGACCAAAATGGAACTTACGGAGACGATAAAGCCGAACTTATACTTTATAATTTTGTCCAGGGGAGGTCCCACCTAAGGAAGTCACAAGGGAATTGCAGGAATTACAGAGACCAGATCTAATCAATGGCCTTCTTCCAAGAGCTTGTCATGATCAATGATCACTTGGTTGCCCTTCATCCCCTATTAAGGCTTTACTACTGCCCACCTTTCTCTGCCTGTCACCTCTTGTCATTACTTCACTGTCCCAACCTTAGGCAAATAGCGCAGGTAAGAGCAATGATGATTTATTTTCAAAGGCATCTAATTGTTCTAATGTTGTTTTTTTGTTTTTGTCTTTTTTTTTGGTAAAGGGGAGAAATGCCTAGTATTAGGGCTCTCTAAGCTACTCTCTAGTTTTGAATTCCATGATAGGTCCAGAGGTGGGGGAGAGAGGGAAGGCTATCATCAGAAACATGGTGTGAGTGATTAGGAATTGAGAATATTTGGTGTAGAGGATTTCCTTAATGTCATAAAAAGTAGGTGAAGGGGGTGTAAAGAGTGGGTGACTTGGAGCAGCTAGGTAGAGCAGTGTATAGAGCCCCGGGCTTGGAGTCAGGAGGACCTGAGTTCAAATCCGGCCTCAGACCAGTCACTTGACACTTACTAGCTGTGTGACCCTGGGCAAGTGACTTAACCCCAATTACCTCACCAAAAACAACAACAACAACAAAAAAAGAATGAATGACTTGAGTCTGCTATGAAGACCTAAGAGTCCAGTCCAATTATTCTGATCATGAGCTGATATTTACATGTTTGGAGTCCATTGGTGGCTAGAGATGAAGTTAAGTATTCAGTTAGCTAAATGATTACCCCAGGAATGAGGGGCAGGGTGTGTGTGGAGGGACAGGGAAGAACCACAAACTTGACTTAGCACCTAGAGGTTTCTATTTGCCTGAGAATGAGCCAATGTCAAAATCAGTTTGAATATATTCTGAAAGGACTGAGTTAGAGTTTGAAAGTACTTCAGAGACCATCTAGTTCACTCCTCCCTCTTTTTACAGATGAGGCTATGATCCAAAGAAACAGAAGGAGCACTAGGTCTGGGATCAAGAAGACATAAATTCAGGGGGCAGCTAGGTGGTGCAGTGAATAGAGCACTGGCCCTGAAGTCAGGAGGACCTGAGTTCAAATCCGGCCTCAGACCAACCTGGGCAAGTCTCTTAACCCCAGTTGCCTTAAAAAAAAAAGAAGAAGAAGAAGGCATGAGTTCAAATTCAGCCTCAGAATAATTGTGTGACCCTGGGCAAGTCATTTCACTTCCATTTGCCTTAGTTTCCTCAACTGTACAATGGGGATAATAACAGTAGCTACCCTGAAGAGGTTGTTGTGAAGATCAAATGAGATAATATTTGTAAAGCTCTTAGCACAGTGCCTGGCATGTATTTGGTACCATATGTGCATTTTCTTCCCTTTCACTTTTTTGTTAAAAAAAAAAACCATGAAAATGTACATTTGTGATCTGGAGTATGTGGAGATTGGAAGAAGGTAGGATTGTAAGGGACAGTTAGGTGGCTTAGTGGATGGAGCACTGGGCCTAGAGTTAGGAAAATCTGAGTTCAAATCAGCCCTCAGACACTAGCTGGGTGAATTTGGGCATGTCATTTAACCTCTGTTTGCCTTAATCTACTAGAGAAGGAAATGGCAAACCACTCCAGAATCCTTGACAAGAAAACCCCGTGGACATTTTGGTCCATGCAGGGGTCATGAAGAATCAGACATGACTGACCAACTGAATGGGGGTTCATAGAAGGGAACAAGAGATGTGAGCGCCAGACAAGGGTGCCCAGAGGCAGTGGCAGTGACAGAGAAAAGAGTCTATAGATCATGATGGCAGCTTCTATGAACATGCCACTGAACTCAAGGAAGCAAGTCAGCTGAGGCCAGGAAGGGTTAGTGGGTGTGTGCTGGAGCCAGCTTTCTGCTTGTTAAATTTTCAGTGTGATAAGAATTTACACGTCAAAAATTGGCAACAGCTACAAATAAGGGCTGGTTTCACTGATTTCTAGACTTAAGAAAGTTATAAAAAAAGTATTACTAATACAGATTAAACTTAAAAGTGTTCCATAGGTGTTGTTCATTTGTGTCTGACTCTTCATGACCCCATTTGTGGTTTTCTTGGCAGAGATACTAGAGTGGTTTGCCATGTTCTTTTTCAGCTCATTTTACAGATGAGGAAACTAAGGCAAACAGGGTTAAGTGACTTGCCCAGGGTCATACAGCCAAAGTAAAATTTGAACTCAGGTCTTCCTGACTTCAGGCCCTGCATTTTATCTACTATGTCACCTAGCTGCCCTGAGTGCCATGGGTATGTTTGTGCTTTTTTCCTCCCTAGAGAGCCGGTTGTTAAACATTTACCAGCCCACTGCTAGACAGGAGGGTTCATTGTCAGAGTTAAGAGTTCAGAAATCAGGAAGACAGGGAGGAGGGAAGGATAGAATTTAGAATTTAAAACTTTAAAAAAAAATGTTTAAAATAGTTTTAACATGTAATTGGTGAAAAATTAAACATTATTTAGAAAAATAGAGTTCAGAGATCAGGAATCAGGGCAGTTTTAATAAGGAGTGAAGGTGAAAGAGTCCTGGGGTGAAAAACAAAGTTGTTTTGAAGTGTTGGAATCATGTAGGAAGCTGACTATCGGAGGTACAGTGAACAGAGTGCCAGACTTGTCAGGAAGGACTGTTTGAATCCTCCTTCAGGCACTCACTAGCTGTATACCTATGGGCTAATCACTTAACAATCTCTTTCATACTCAGTTTTCCCATCTGTAAAGGGGGGGGGATCATAGTATCTACCCACAGGGCTGTTGTAAGGATCAAATGAGATGAGATATGTAAAGTGTATAAGTTTAGGTACAAAAACAGATGTAGAGAGGCCTACGTTTATTCTGGCCCCAATTTCTACCATGGAGCCATTAGATTTCAGTGGCAGCAAACAGTAGATATGGCCACCCAAAGAGGGTGCCTAGTCACGTCAAATGCATTTGTATTTATTGGATGTCTGTGTACACACAGCCCTGAGTTAGGGACTGGTTTTAATCTGAAATAACAAACGCTCTGTTCAGAGGCTCTCTCAGCCTAAAACAATGTCCACTGAGGGAGACAACGAAATTTGCTTAAATCAAAATACACAGGAGTTAGTTGGTTTTTTTTAAACTATTTAAAAACTTTTTTCCTCTTTCGTCCCAATCCTTGTCCCATCCCCAACCTTGATCGTATTGTATGACTGAATTCCTTTGGGTGGAATAAAGAATCCAAACAAGAAAATTAAGATTTCATCCTGACAAAATTTGGGAGGTGAGGCTGGGACAGGAAAACATTCTGCTCAGATGGATTTCCAGAAGCTGGATTGGGGAAAATGCTGGATGATCTTTTTTTTTTTTTTTTCAATTAAAAAAAATTTTTTTTGGATGATCTTTTAAGATTTGTTCTGGCTATCCAGTACTATGATTCCATGCTGTACAGAGTGGGAAAGTGTCAAATTGGTAAGTCAGAGGACCTGGGTTCAAATCCTACTTAGGCTGCTTACTTTCTATAACAAGCCTTCCCCAATCCTCCTTAATTCCAGGGCTTTCCCTCTGTTAATTATATATAAATAAATATATGTATACATACACACACAAATATACATACACATATATAAATAAATAAATATATACATACACACACACATATATGTCTTGTTTGTTGTACATAGTTATTTGCATGTTGTAGATTGTAGGCTCCTTGAGGGCAGGGACTGCTTTTTGCTTCTTTTTGTTTCCGTAGAACTTAGCACAGTGCCTGGCACAACATGGGCACTTAGTAAATGTTCATTGATTGATATAAGCTGAATAACCTTGGGTAAATTGCTTCACTTCCCTTTAAAATGTGTGTGTAAGGGAGGGTGCAGTGAAAAGAGAGGGGGGGTTGAATCAGATCACCTCTGAGGTTCTAGCTCTGTTCTGAGATCCTATGATCCGTAAACTGGGATTACAGTGACATTAGCCTGGTGTGATTTTAGGGACAACAGGAAGGCCAGCCATGGTAGACTGAGTGAATAAGAAATGATGGCACCATCATGTGTATCAGCACCTTCCTTTATGTAAGGGTTTCCTGGGCTGGATTTACGGAAGTTCTCTGATCTGGGGCAAGATAGGATGGGAGGTGGAGAAGATCCATCTTCTCAGCAGAGCATATTCAGAGTCTCAGTTAATGAGCTTGGGCCTCTGAAATGGGCAGAGGTTAAGTTCAGAGAGCAAGGAGTTAGTTCTTTCAGGGAAATCAGAATAGCTTTCATTCTATCCAACAAACATTTTTTTAAGTGCAAGCCATGTGAATTGAGCTATGGTAGGTGCTGAGGATACAAACACAGAAAAAGAAAGAAAACCCACTGTTCTTGCCCTAGGATGCTTACAATTTGGTAAGATAAGAACTTAGCAGATAAGAAAAACATACAGATAACTAGATTGTAAATTATAATATATTGAGAGCTAGTAATTTCCTATTTTGCCTCTGTTTTTCTCTATCAGAGATCACAATAAGAATAATAATAGCTAGCATTTATATAGTGCTTTAAGGTTTGCAAAGTGCTTTATAAATATTATCTCATTTTATCCTCAAAACAACTTGGGAAGGTTGATGTTATAATTATCCCCATTTTACAGATGAGAAAATCAAGGCAGAGGTCAAGTGACTTGCCCAGGGCACACAACTAATAAGTATGTGAGGTTGGATTTGAATTCAGGTCTTCCTGAATCCAGGTCCAGAGCTTTATTCTCTGGGCCAGCTAGCTGCCTTTGGAATAGAAAGCACAGGAAATAAAAAAGGTAGATGAGGAATTGAAGCCTGAGATAAGTGAGGAACAGTAAGCAATCACTTAGCTATTCTCAATAAGTTCACTACCAGGCCTCAACAAATAACATTCTAAGTTATTGAAAGAAATAGCAGTTGTGATTCTTGAGCAGAAGTGTGTTGACAAATGTTTAATAACCAGCTCTCCAGAAAAAAGCACGCTTTTAATTTTAACTTGCATTATTGACATTTTCACCATCATTTTCCTGAGTCTAAACAATCAACCAAAAAAAAAATAAAAAACAAACAAAAAATAAATCAAGCTCCTAGTGTTTGCCAATTTCTAAGGTATAAATGTTCACCCTGAAAATTTAACAATTGACTCTCCAGAGTTGATATGAGCAGACTTCAGAGCACCATTATTCAGTGATTTCTGAAAAATCCTCTAGTGTGAGAGTCATACCACAGAACTGGATATATGCAAACATTTTCTGTTTTAAAAAGGGGGAAGAAAGTGGATATTCAAACCAGTCAAGGCATGATAGCTTGATCTTTGACAAAGAATGTATAAAAAAGGGGATTATTACAGTCCTTGACCCTGGATGCTGCTGTTTAGGAAGAGATAGGGACTCTTTGACCAGTGAATTCATTAATATAGGATATTCTTGGGCAAAGAAACTCCCTCAACCAATGTAGATGGGCTTTATCTCTGCAACTTGTGGTTTTAGAGTTGCTTAGAGCATTGACAGGTTAAATGACTCTTCTAGGGCCACACCATACAGCCAATATGTGTCAGAGGCAGGATCTGAACCCAGATCTTCCTGGCTCCAAGGCCAGAACTCTAGCCACTATGGCATGCTTCCTCTCTAGTAGCCACTCTTTAGGAAAGATGCCAAAAAACCCAAGTGTACTGAATAGGTGGCAGTCAGGAGGGAGAAAAGCTTAGAGAACATTTTATATGAGGTTAGGTTGAAGGAACTGAGTGTATTAAACTTTGGAGAAGAGAAGAAAACTTCTAACAGAGAAATACTAGTTATCTTCAAGGAAATGATGGGCTGTCATAAGAAAAAGGGATTAGACCTTCTATACTTGACCCTAGAAGACAGAATGAGAATCATTGAGTGAAAAATGCAGAGGCAGATTTTAACTGCATATAAGAAAAAAAAAAACAAAAACAAAAACAACCTAACAATTCAGTCTGTTCCAAAGTTGAATGGGATCCCTTGACAGGCTATTCCCACCACTGGTAGAGGTCTTTCAGATTTGTGGGAATGATCATTTGTTGAAAATATTGTAAAGGGGGTTTCTCTTCATGTATAGTTTGGGCATGCACAGTTGGGGCAGCCAGGTGGCACAATGGATAAAGTACTGGGCCTGTAGTCAGGAAGACCAGAGTTCAAATTTGTCCTCAGACATTTACTAGTTGTGTGACCCTGGACAAATCACATAACCTTGTTTGCCTTAGTTTCCTCATCTGTCAACTGAGCTGGAGAAGGAAATGGCAAGCCGCTCCAGTATCTCTGCCAGGAAAACCTCAAAAAGGGGTCACGAAGAGCCAGACACAACCGATAGTGACTTAACAACAACAATTCGGGCTAGAGATACTCGGAGAATAGAATCACAATGTAAATGCCAGGTCTAGTGATGAGGATGACAGTGAGAACAATGAAGATCATTTTATGATTCTCAGTTTGTCAAAGAGGCACTGTGGCCTAGTGGATAGAGAGCTGGCCTTAGCGTTCGAAGACTTGAGCTCAAGGGCCTACCACTTCTGACCCAGACTGGCTGCATGTCCCTGGGCAAGTCACTTAACCTCTTTGTTCTCTAGGCCAGTGGTGTCAAACTCAGATAGAAACGGATCCCTGCTGGCCTCACATGGATTTGGAAAACCACAAATTAACGTCATGTGTTATTTTGTATTTTAATTTATTTTGTCAAATCTTTCTCAATTACATTTTGATCTGATTTGGACAGCACTAGAGAATATTGTGGGATATTTGACACCTCCACTCTAGGCAGCTCTCTAAGACTATCCACAGGCTAGCACATAGTAGGTGCTTAATAAATGTTTATTGACTGAATGACTAACTCTAAGTTGATAAGGAGGTGCTAACCTGCGTGAATAGAGGGAGTTCCTAACAGAGAGCTTCCTACCCCAATGGAATCACACATCGAGTTTAAAAAAAATTATAACAGAATTCTAAACATAGTATTAGGTAGACTGAGGCTATGGTATAAAGTTGAGGAAAGATAGCAAGACCTTCCTCCCTATCAGATGCTAGTTAAAACATTGTCATGTTTAGAAAACTGTAATGATGACAGAGGAGTTCAGTGCAGGGTAATAAGGGGAGACAGAGTTGGCCATATCTTGGGCACTGACAGTAGGGTTATTAATACAGCATAATTATTCATGTTTTCAGATGCAAGTGGCTGAGATCAAATTGCAGAGCAGGCATACGTGAACAGTGGGTGATAAGAGGAAGGATGCCAAGGAGAGAGAGAAGGGGAGGAGCAGCTATGGAATCTAACCTAGAAGCAAGCTGGGCACTATCTTATGTACACAGTGCAGTGACGCAGAGCAGCAGGTCCCCGAGAGCAAACAAAACAGGAGGAGGAAGAGAGAGCTCCTCTTTCCTGCCCCACCCTGCCCTCCCCTGGCACTGCCATCAGGCCCAGACAAAGAAGATGTCAGGAGGGCCATTTGGCATGAACCCAAAGCTCAATGGGAACCTGAAATTAGCAGGCAAAGACCCATCTACGGTTCAAGTAAGGGATAAGAGCATATGAATGTTCTTACCAGGCTTAATATCCACTGCGACATTGCTGAAAGCTGGATTTCCCATCAGTAATTTGGGCATGCATTTGCAAATGTAAAAGAATTATAAGATCATAGATTTAAAGCTAGAATAGTACTAATAAAACTAATAAAGAAAAAAAAAACATTTTGGTGTTTTATTTTCTTTTCCTGTATGTTAATTTAAAAAAAATATATGACTAGGGGCTGGGAAACCTAGAAGTGGCCAAGGTCTCTCGGGACCTCTGCGAGTCCCTGCCTGCTGCTCCCACTGTGCCGTCCAGCTGACTATGCCAGCCCTGGCAGTATCAGCCAATCAGAGCCTGAGGGAATTTGCTGCCCAGGGGCCTTAGCACCAACATACTGATGGGCTGCATACCTCCTGACACTCAGGACAAGAAGGTTCTGTCTGTTTGCACTGGTTGGCTAACTTCAGGCCCTGAACTGAAGGAGTATTTCAATTTTCCTTTTCTTTTCTTTCTGCTGTTATTTTCCTTTCAGTTTTTCTGAGACAGAATTGGGCACATTGTGAATAGAATGACTGGGGTGGGGATGGGGTAGGGTGGAGTATACCCTCCCCTTTCCTTACTTTTCCCCTTTCCCTGCCCTTTCTTGGCATTTCTTTCCATTCTTTTGGGCAAATGAGTCTGCCTACAGACGCTGTGGCCTAAACTATTTAACCAGCATCCTAGTAGCTAGAACAGGTTTTATTCTTCAACAGGAACTTTGAACCTAAGCAAACCACACGCATTTCCTGAACTGACCACACCACACTCAGAACTGCTTTCGCTTTTTCCTTTTTTTTTTTTTTTAAATAATGAAGGTGAGCCAATGAGATGCCAGTCCTGGGAGCATGAGCAGGGTTCCCATGGTGATATTTGGTGAGCCTGCTTCCGGAAGTGAATGATGACAGAGAATGGAGGGATCTGACTTTCTGCTGCAGAGCACGTGAAGGTATTAGGTGACTGTTTCCTATATGCAGACTACGTGATAAGAAGGGGCCTTTTGGCTGACTGCAGAGCTAGAACTGAAAGTGCTTATATATAAAAGGCTCCGAGGGAAAAATTCTCTCCTTTTCCTTCCTGCTGGCCATGCCCTAGAGACAGCAGAAGACGATTGGTACCCTTCACCCCCGCCCCCAGGCTAGCTCATGAATGCAAGGCCTCCTAGGCAAAGCTGTGCCTGGGATGGGGCCACCTCCAGGTGGGCCTAGAGAAGCCACCACAGGTCCAGGATGAGATTCCATGGTGAAGACAGCTGTATAGCTGAGCCCCATAGGGAGTACATCCCTGAGGAGCCACCTGTGGGATCTGGCCTAGCAGTCAGTCTGCCTGGCGGCCGAGACATCACATTCTTCAAGCAAGGGAGCAACTCCATCCATTGGTGAGGCCACATTCAGAAGGGAATTTGATGATGCAAATGTTTTGTAGTAACCACATCAAGTTTGAACCCACTCTTTCCAGGGACCTGGGTGATAGAAGAGTGAGTATGTGTATCTGCAGTATGTATATGAGGCAGTTGGATGGCTCAGTGGATAGAGCTCTGGGCCCAGAGTTAGAAAGATGTGAGTTCAAATCTGGCCTCAGATACTTTCTATCTGTGGGACCTTGGGTGAGTCACTTAAACTCTGTTTGCCCTAATCCAATGGAGAAGGAAATGGCAAACCACTCCAGTATCTTTGCCAAGAAAATCCCATGGCCAATATTGGAGTGCTATGGTCCATGGGGTCATGAAGAATTGGACACGACTGAACAAGTATGTGTGTAAATACATATGTGTATATATACACACACACGCACACATATTCATATATACACGTACATATATGTGTAAATACATGTATGTATTATACATACACCCACATGTACATGCACGCATGTACACATATACATGTACATATATGCATGCATACAGATGTGTACACACTGGGGAACATACACATATATTCCCCAATGTGTATATATGCACACGAACAATATATATGTGCATATACATGCATTGTATATATATGTTTATACACATGTGTGCATATTTATATTTTCTATCTTATATATATCTAGAACTGAACTACGAGTTAAGCGTGTTAAAAAAACTCTACCAATCAGATTAAGCTACAGCCAAATATCTATTTCCCAACATTATATACTAGAATATCAAAATACTCACCAAAATAAACCCATACTGGATCAGAGGCAGTAAAGTACAGTGGAAGGAGTCCTCATTTATTTGGAAGTCTGGAGATCTGGGTTCCATTTCCTTCTTGACATTAATAAGCTGTGTGACCTTTGGAAAGTCATTTAACTTCCTGGGGAAACAGTTTTTTCATCTGTAAAATGAGACAGTTTAGACTAGATGACCTTTAAGATTCCTTCTTTCTTATGAATGTTATTTCATTTTATTTGGGTCCCTGGTATTTAGAGGAAGTTTTTGGTTTTTGTCTCATTTAGTGTAAATGTTTGTTATGAAGCTAAGAGCAGGCACAAACCATAAAGGCGAGCTTATTTGGGGGAGACTGAGGTTTTGCCTGAATCTGTAGTTTACATTCAAAGCAGAACTGACATTCTTCAGCCCCTGGGGTAGTGATTTCCCATTCCCCTGGCAATGAATCTTGATTTCTGATACCTCGAGAGATGAGTAAAAACAAACTGAATTTTGGCTAGTTCCAGGAGCATTTAAATTTCTAGCTGTCATCGTAATAGACCCTTTTGGCATGTGTGAAATGCACTCTTTCTCATGTGATTATTACTTGAAAAGTTAGAACCTGAGACGGATGTCAAGGTGAAAGTGCCAGTAATGACTAAGTACTGAGAGGGACAGGAAAAGATGGAGCCCAAACCGCAAGGAGATATATCTATGTGGTGTTTCACAGGAGGATTGAATTGAGTGGATAAAAGCTCAAGATCAAAGCAATCACACAGGTATAGAAAATGGAGGTAAAATGAGGGTTTGAGCAAAAGGAAATAGCAGTTCTGTTAAGTCTGGGCTCTCAAACACATCCTGAGGATGATGGAGACAACAGTTCACATGTCATACAACCTTGTCATCATAGACTCACTCTCCATAGAAAAAGCGACCCAGAGGCAGCTAGGTGGCGCAGTGGATAGAGCACTGGCCCTAAAGTCAAGAGTTCAAATCCAGTCTCAGACATATGATACTCACTAGCTGTGTGACCCTGGGCGAGTCACTTAACCCCAATTGCCTCACTTCCCCCCCAAAAAAGAAGCAACTCGCACACCAGGAAAGCGTGAAGCCCTGTCACCACACACAATGCCTGAGAAAGGGTGTGTTGACAGACTCCATCCAGCTTGTTCTGGCTGCCTCCCTGCCAGTCAATGCACCAGGGACTCGCCCATCTCAGGCAATCTTCCTGAGACTTCTCAAAATGCAGCCCTGCCAGTCTCAAACCACACCTACAGGTCTGCCTCTCCCTTGTATGCAATAAAAAAGCATCTTGAGGCCCACTGGTGGCTGCCCTATTTCTCTTCCTAAAATATCCCAGCTCTCACTGCTTCGGCAGACGGGCATGATGATGACCCATTTGCTCACAGCTGTGGTTAGCTTCCCGTGGTGCTGACAATGCAAGCCCAATTTGAACTAACTCTGCTGCCCGCTCTAAACTGGAATCTGAGCGCTTCTCTAATAACGCTGAGGAATGCATTTGAAGATTTTTTTTTTTTTGGCTTTGCTTTAAAAAATTTTCTTAAAATATTCCTGCAGTTGAGAGTTCTGTCCCTATAACAGGTTTGCCACTTATAATACCCCATGCTCCCTAAGAAAATGTATTGCATATATATTACAAATATATATTGCGTATGTACCATGAATGCCAATAAATTTACTGACAAGGACAATGTTCTCCCTCATCACGTCTATCTCCTTTCCCAGGCTCCTCTGCTGCTAGGGCCTTCCCTCTGAGATTTTCTTATACCTAGTTTGTATTTATCTTACATGTATTAATGTATTGTATTTTGTTCAGTCATTTTTCAGTCATGTCTGACTCTTCATGACCCCTTTTGGGGTTTTCTTGGCAAAGGTACTGAAGTGGTTTGCCATTTCCTCCTCCAGATCATTTTACAGATGAGGAAACTGAGGTAAACAGGGTTAAATGACTTGCCCAGGGTCACACAGCTAGAGAGTACCTGAGGTGGGATTTGAACTCAGGTCTTCCTGACTCCAGGCCCAGCACTCTATCCATTGTGCTGCATAACTGCCATATGTTATCTTCCTCCATTACACTGCGAGCAACAGGGTAGATTATCAATCAATCAATAAACATTTATTACATGCTTACTACCTGCCAGGCACTGTGCTAAGTGCTGGGGATACAAAAAGAGGCAAAAGACAGTTCCTGCCCTTAAGGAGCTTACAATTTAATGGGGCTAGGCAAAATAGACTCCTTGTTACTCCGTGTACATAACATCCCACCTTCCATCTTTGGGAAGTTGCATAGTCTGTCCCTGATGTTTGGAATGTACTCCCTCTTCACCTTTATCTTGTAGAATCTCTACTTTTCTTCTAAAATCAGCAGGGCCCTTCCACTTCCCCAGCCCTGAGATTGCCTTGTATTTATTTTGCATATATTTCTTATTTACTTATGTCTCCATGTCATTTTGTCCAATAGAAAGCAAACTCCTTGAAGGCAGGGCCCATTTCTCTTTTGTATACATCTTCCCAGTGCTTATCACACAGCAGGTGATTAATAAATGCTTGTTGATTATTACATTGTGTACTAGAGACTAGAAACACATCTCATGCAATGCATAGAACATAATGTTATCTAGCTATCTTACATGCAGTAACTAGAGACATAGGCCACATTCAGAGACATAATTCAGGCACAAAAGCATGAACGTTATAGCATTCACATATTAGCACATATGGAAGAAACATAACACAGCATCAATACCACATATAACATCATATGTACATATAAAACACACACTATATGACATCTAACAATGAGCTGATTATCTAGCTATATGGGTAACCAGTTCCTTCCTTAGACCTGGTATATCATAGGAGGGATGTATGGAGTGTTCAGGGAGGGCTAGCACTTTTGGGGTGAGGGCTTGCCAATCCCTTTCAGGTCTGCTCATCCACCTCTGGATGGCACTCAGCTCTCACCTGTAGCTCCTAGAAGGTGTAGCATGTGCAGTGACCACACCCTGGTAAAACCGTCTCAGCTGATGGGGTAAACCAGGCTGAGGATAACCAATAGGTCTTAAACCTGTCAGTGAGTGAGGGAGATGTCTACCCCAAGCATGTGAAGACTTCCCCCGGTGCAGGGGTGGGGAACCTACACCAGTGGAATGGGTGGATGAGAACAATTTGTTGCAGTGTTCATGAAGGTAGCTGAAGAAGGTGCTGTGGAGTGCTTAGAGTCTGGTCAGACGTTAAAGATGCCCAGGATCCACTGCATCCTGGGTCATGGCCTGTCGTCCTGACTTTTGACCCGCCTGGACTTTGGTGATTCTGGAAGAGAGAGTGAGGCTGAGGACTTTGTGCAGCTCTGCCTCACTTAAATCCTATTCATGTGGGAGTCAAGACATCACCCCATATTATCATTGGTCTTCTTAGAAAACAAAGGACAAACAACTAGAACAGCAACAATATCATAGGTTAACTTGGTCACTGTTGGGACAGTCCTCACACTCCCACTGTGACCTGGTAACAGCTGTGTTATTGCCAGACCTATTGTCATACCCTCTCAGACCTACTGGCTTTTCATATTAAACCTGAGCAGATGGATGCTCCAAGTAGAACGTCATTTTCTCCAGACACAGGGAAGAGTGGAAACAACACTGGCTTCAAAGTCAAAGGCACTGTGTTCAAATCCTCCCTCTGACACTTATTATCTTTGTGATCTTGAACAAGTAACTTAACCTCCCTGGGCTTCAGTTTTATCATACATAAAATGAGGGGAGTGAACTACATAGCGTCTGAGGCACCTTCTGGCTTTAGTTCTATAATTGTGGGACACCAAGGATGGCCTCTGTTCCATAGGGCCCTCTGTACCTGGAATAATAGACGGGAAAGGCATGGCCTCTGCATTCAGCCCTCATCTCTTGTCTGGGCAAATGATACTACCCAAATTAATCTACCAAAATAAATATAGTGCATGGTACACAGCAAGTGCTTAATAAATGCTCTATCTACCTACCTATTTAAGAAAATAGACCACTTTGGTGACAAAGATAAAAAGCTTTTGAATAAAATGAATGCAGCTAGAGAAAGAAGCAAAGACAAATGAAAAATTTGCATAACAATCTGATAAAAGGCCAACATCCAGAATCAACAGAGAATAAGTGCAAATCTATTGGGTCATTACTTAATTGACAAGTAATCGAATGATGTGAACAAATACTTCTCAAAGGAAGAAACACAGACTATCAATAGCTATGTTAAGAATGTGCTCAAATTGGCTATCAATTAGAGAAATGCAAGTCAAAACACCTCTGAGACCTCCTTTCCCATCCATCAAATTAGCAAAGAAGTTAAAAATGGCAAAATTCAATGTTGGCAAGTATGTGAGCAAAATAAGTGCTGTAATTCATTGCTGGAGAAATTTGAATTGTCTGAAACATTTAGGGAAACAATTTGGAATTATGCAGGGAGAGATAAAAATTGTTCATACTTGATGAAATATGGTCAGGTTGGGACCTTTCCCCCCAGAAGGTGGAGGGAGGGAGCGTGTAGACAGAACCATTAGAATAACTGATGAGTCTATTACAGGTATCCCCTGATAGCAAATGAATCTATAAACCTATGTGCTTATCTTTATCTGACCAACTCATGCCCAGTTTATTGAAGAGAGGCTAGGTATTGTTTACCCTTGACTGGTACATTTGTTAAGGCTCCAGTTTCCAAGGTATATTCCTTATAGATCCTAATTACCTTGAGGGCATTGAGAATCAATCTACATAGCACTGCTCCATAAGGAATGATATATGTGTATATATATATATATATGTATATATATATGCACATAAGTATATATGTGTGTATCTTTGTTCATATACACATATGCATCTATATACATATATACTTATATGTGTGTGTATTTATTTATGTACGTGTGGTTTTTCTGTTGTTCAGTTGTTTCTGTCATGTCTGACTCTTCTTAACCCCATTTGGAGTTTTCTTGGCAAAGATACTGGAGTCGTTTGCCATTTCTTTCTCTAGCTCATTTTGCAGATGAGGAAACTGAGGCAAACAAGGTTAAGTAACTTTCCCAGGGTCACACAGTTAGTGTCTGAGGCCAGATTTCAACTCAGGATAATGAGTCTTCCTGACTTCAGGCCTGTCTCTCTATCCATTGCACCACCTACCCGGTCAATATATACATACACACACACACACATGCATGTATATGTATGTATATGTATGTATATGTAGGTATGTATGTATTTTGGTCCAGTCCTATTATTTCATTGGTATAATCAACTTCTGGTGAGAAAACTCCCTATACTCAAACAGAGTAGAGGGATCCACTGACCAAAGGCCATCCTTAGCACCTACAGGTAATGATAACATTGGAGGCCTATCAAATATTCTGTTTTATTTATTGTACCAAAATAAAGACTGAGATGGGATGAATGAGATAGTCAGGGTTTCTCCACTTGCAGTAAATACCCCTTTGTATATCACATTTGTCTATATACTACAATAAACCTGCGGCTAGATGAACAGGAAATGAAAATGTCTCTGTTTCTTGAACTCTCATACTAGAGTAATAGAATACCCTTTGATCCAGCTATTGGGTTTGTACCCTCAAGGATGATATGGATAACAAGAAAAGGCCTATCTGTATGAAAATAACCATAGCAGCACTGGTTGTAATAGCAAAAAATTGGAAGCAAACTATGTGCCCAACAATTAGGGCACAATTGAATAAATTGAGAATATGAATATAATGCAATAGCATTCATTGGACCATGAAAGATGATTTGGTTTTAGCATGGACCTGAGATTTCATTGATGCAATGAACTCCAGGTAGGGATGCTCCCTCCACTAATGCAAATAGCAATTCTTAGGTAACTTTTAGTCCTAAGAGAGTCACCCGTAGCGTTCACTGAGAGATTTAGTGACTCGCCCAATGTCCCATAGGCAGAGGGTGTCAGAGATGGGACTTCTGCACTCCCAAGCCACATAGAGATCTCTTATGCCACATGGCTTCTCAAGGGATGATTCATTTGGAGAATTCCAAGAAATGAGGGAAGACTTGCAAGAAGTGATGTGGGATGAACAGAGTATATAACAAACACCTGCTTCTGGGACTCCTGCATCAACTTACAATAGCATTTATAGGTTGAGTCATCAAAGGGGCATCCGTCTAGGCGGCTGCTTTGAACAGTGTAGTCCACAAGCTCCTACTGGTGTGTTTTCTACTAATAATGGAAATGGAATTATAGTAATATGGAATATAATAATATGAAACCATAATAAAATGGAATAATAATGGATTAATCAGCCAGTAGACTTCATTAGCTTTTAGCAAAAGTATTTACAAAGCTGGGACAATAAAAATAGTTGATACAAAATATTCCCTGTCCCAAACCTGGAGCACAATCTCCTACCATTATACACAACATCTATGGAAAAGAGGAGGCTCAAACTTAAGGTGTGATAAACTTTTGGTACATCTCTTAGTACTTCAGGGCCTAGAACAATAGGATCATAGATGCTGATTGGGAAGGGATTTTAGAGGCCCATCAAGTCTGACCCCCCCATTTTATAGATAAGGAAAATGAGGTGAAATGATGTGATCAGGGCTACTTAGCCAGCAAGTACCTGAGGCAAGATTTGAACGTAGGTCCATCCTGATTCTAAGCCCCACAGTCTGTTCACTACTCCACCCAGCTGCCTCAAATCTTCTTTTATCATCAAGGCCTTGTGCAGTTTGTCTTGTGGCAATATACTTGGCAGTCCTCCTTAGTACAATTGGTCATATTCCTTGGCACGTCCTCTGCCTCCTTCCTCGGGCTGTTGTAGTTTGCCCTTCCTTCTTGAAGAGGATCATGACGTCAGGAAGGTGATGCCATGACTTTCAAATGAATTGGATTTAAGTGAGTGAAGGCTGTGCGAAGTCACAGCCTCCAGAGCCATCTGGGTCCAGGAGGCAGATATAGATCAGGATGACTGCAGATGACCCTGGATGCCGCATGAGATTGAGGTCTTTCCCGGGTCTCAGTTTGTCTGAGGCGATGCTCATTCAGTGATTAAGCCTAGGTAAGAAATGAGGCAAAGAATGCTGCCTTTCTGGATCTGCCTGTCCTTGGAGTGACTCTGCTCCGGGTTAGATGAAGTTTCCTGTTGGTCTAGTCTCTCCAATGGCACAGTCAATGGAGTTCGGGTCAGTGGAAGGTATATTCACGAGAAGCCATCTTCGGTAGTGAAGTGGTGTTCGCCATGTAGTTATAGGCACTGGTGTGTGCAGAGGAGCCTAGGAGCAGAGCCAGGCTTGTCACAAAACACATATTCAATCAATCAACCAACCAACAAGCCCGTGTTAAGTGTGTATTTTGTGCTAGGCATTGTTGCTAAGCAATGGGGACGTAATATAAAAACAAGATCATCCCTGTGCTCTTGCTTATTTTGTGCCAGGCATTGCGCTCAATGCTTGGGATCCAAAGATTCAGGCCCAGTGTCAGGGACAACTTCCCAATAAGTAGAGCTTTTCAAAAGCAGAACAGGTTGCTTCAGAAGCCAGTGGCTTCTTCACCAGAGGTCTCCAAGCAAGGCCTGGGTGACTACTTTTCAGGAATGTTGGTGAGAGGATTCCTGTTGAAATACAGGCTGAACCCTTCCAACTCAGAGATTTTGTGAATCTATATATACAATGGCCTGAAGGCAGTTCCTGGGTGTTTCCAAATCTGACTGAGAGGTTCCTGCTTGGGTAAAATCCACAGGCTCTATATCCTATTCAATAGGGTAGTGTTGTAGTTACCATAGCAACACAAAAACGATGCCAACCATCTGCACATTTTGCCTTCCATCACCATCTGCCTGCCAAATGAAGGAAATGGTTTCCCAGAACATTACCAAATGTCTACCAAAAGGTAAACCATTCATCACTAGGTGTGCATGTTATTTTTTATGAAAGAAGCAGCCCCCTCCCCAATTTACTTCCCAGCTCGAATCAACCATCCCAAACCATCTCCCAGCTGCATTGTCTGCTTTCTACCTTCTGGTCTGTCTGAAATATCCACCCTTTTCTCTATTCCTCTAACTCATCATGTAGCCAGACATTTATGCATTATGATCAAATCTATGATTTAATTGATGCAGGGAGTGCCCAAGGAGGAACTCTCCCTACTAAGGCAGATTAGCAACTGCTTTTGGTCAGTTTTAAAGGTATATGGCTAGTTCTTGTATGTGTGTGTGTGTGTGTGTGTGCTTATTTTTAAATTTTAAACTTAAACACCAATAAAGAGCATATCCATATGCACAAAAAAGAGGATTCTACATGAAACCATTCACCAGAGTTTGCTTTCTTAAAAATAAAAAATATTCTAAATTAATTAAAAACTGTCTTGTGTTCTGTAACACACCAATTTACCCTGACCAAGGGTCTCCTTCCTCTGTCTCTGAAACTATACTAGGTTCTGAAATCTCCAGCAGATTCCAGGGGAAAAGACAATGCTGTTTTAAAGGGGGTCCCGTGACATCTGTAAAGACTATCTTTGAAACACTATATGGGTAGTCACCACCCACAACTCCTCAAATTGCTCCCCCAATCTGTTCACCGCCTGTACTATCCTTTCTAGGGTGACTGGGCAGGGAGGAGATGGCTCTACTCGGGTTGGTGTTTGGGGGCACGTACCATTTATCATCACAGGATATGGCTTCTGAGGGACAGGGAAGGAAGCTCAATTTGAGAGGAACAGATATATGGTTCTAGGCCAAATGTACAGGAACAACATCTTGTCATTTTTCAATTGGTCTTTTTGCAATGCTCTCTGTTGGGGCTCTCGCGCACCACAGGATGAGGTCAAGTACTCATACACATATGTGAGGGGATCATCGATATGTCATAAGGATTCCCGGCTTTCTCTTTCAGTCTGTCAACAGCCAGGCCATCAGAACAAACACTGAGGAAAGCAGGAACACCAAACCACCCAAATGGCCACTGTAAGCCATCTGAATGGAGCCTTACCTTTCTGCTCATCCCCATATTCTCCTGCCCACTACAGAATAACCCTCAACTCAGAGTAGCTTGACAATTGTCCTTCAGCACTGACTGAAGATTGAACCTTAAACATTTCTTCTCCCATCCAGATGCCCAAGGAACCTTAGGAGCTTAACTCTTCCTGTGTTCTTCACCCAGCACCTATTGCTGACAGACTTGTTATAGCACAGGTCAAAAAGTATTCCTCAAAACGCCATTCTGAAAACCCTTGACAGTGCAGTTAGCACAGAAGGCAAATATATTTCCTCCTATATAGTTTAATCAGAGAGGTCCACTAGATAGAGAATCACACAAGCAGGAGGGATCAATCTTGCCCTCCCCCCCTACCCCCAGAGTGGCCTATTTTTTTAGTGAAACACTGGCTTGTTATTTTCATATTGTGTTTCTTGAAAAACACAGTACAGCCTGTTCTGGTATACATTCTATATATCCTTTCTCATCCAGCTTTGGCAATCAGCCAAAATGCATGCCTGGAATTGCTTAAGGCATGAAATAAAAACAATCAGACATTAGTGATTCTTTGACCCTATCATCACAGGATGAGCAGAGGCAACTCCAAAGATGCCATTCATTCATTTCACCTAAGAGGAAAACATCCTCACATTGGTAATGCTTGGCTCCATTTTAAAAGAAGGGTGCCTTTTCGCTGTTCAGGGAGGGCATAAGGTTGCATATAATTTTCGATTCCAAACTGTTTAGAACCTCTTCATTGAAAACTGAACTGGGAATAAGGCAAGGACCATTTCCAATCACAGGTATCATGGTGAGGAGTCTGAATGCAGGTTATGCAGAGGACAGAAGTTGGAGCTTTTGAAAGCCCACAAAATGCTTGCCGGAATTCAGTGTGACACAGACACCCCATCTCCTTTCCCTGTCCCTCCCTCTTCCTAACAAACCAGCAATATTTATCCTCATCCAGGTCAAATTCCTACTCAATTCAACTTGGCTCTCCTGTGCCATTTATTTTTTAGGTAGCATACCAAGATTTGTTGGCCTCTGGGGTTGGATTCCATGAAGGAAGTAACCAATCAATGGTGGAAGAAAAACTTAGTATCATGTGTTTATTTAGCCAATGCATGTCAGAGACAATGTATTATTTCCAAGCATTGCTGCTTAGAAAGCAATCTAAAAGAGCAGTTTCTTCCTGCTTATTGAAAAATATCCCTATTACTAACGTCTCCATACATTTTAGAGTGTTCAACAAACAGAAATCCCCATTCAAGATTAAGCAGGGGTACAAAGTTCAGTTTTAGGGTGATTTGCTTGAACAGAGTTATAGAAATGCTCACACTTAGAGACACACCCTTGGAAATGATTGGTCTCCCTGGAGATTATTCAATTTAGTCAAGGGGAAAAAAGAGATATTATTCTTAAATGGATTAATCAAAGCACACTTCTGCTCTTAGTCTGGTCAGGACCCTAACCAATTTTCAGAGAATCAGGGTTCATCTCAGAACACTGTTTAGAATCTCATTATAAATACCCAAATTAACTATAAAAGACATACAAAGAAAGATGCTTTCTGCATCCTGAGAAAGAACTGATATACAGAAGTATGTATAGAATGATTTTACATATACTATTTGTGACTAATGGTAGCCTTGGAAGGGAGCAGGGGGAGAAGGAAGAAAAAAAGAAAAAAAATTTACATGGTAACTTTGTTGTATATTTAAAAGGAACAGCAAGTTATACATAGTAGATTTGCAATTTCATGTGCAATCATCTTTTTTTTTTATTATACTATGTTATGGAAATGCTTGTTTTATTCCATAAATTAAAAATAATTTTTTTGAATTTAAAAAAATTTAAAAAGGAAAGAATGATTAAAAAAAAAGAATAGACTTTTGCTAAGGATGAAGCACAGGATTTTGAAGCAGGGCTGGCCCCACCTCCTTAGAATTTGATTAAGTATTGATAAAGTTTTCTATTCAGGTGAAGGCAAAAGCATTTCAGGCTGAAATTATATTATTTCTAACTATTTCCTTTAAAAGAGACAAGGAAGCCTTAGTAGTGTGAGTGATTATGTGAAAATACAATCAATCCACGAACAAGGATTTGTTAAGTGTTACACAAGTAGGTGGGGTCAATCCCCTCCCCCACTCCTTCACTCCTTTGTGTGGCCTGTTTTTGAATGAAACACTGATATATTTTTTTCATGCTGTGTTTCTTGCAAAACACAATACAGCCTGTTTTTGTATACGTTCTATAACCTTTCTCACCCAACTTTGGCAGCCAGTCAAAATCACGCCTGGAATTTCTTAAAGCATGAAATAAAAATAATCAGACATTAGTGATTCTTTGATCCTGTCATCACAGGAACGAACAGAGGCAACTCCAAGGATGCTATTCATTCATTTCACCTATTTCACTTTATTAGTACTTATTTTATTTTTAAAAAAATTTAAAATAATATTTTATTTTTCCCCATTACAGGTTAAAACATTTTAAAATTTTTTTTAAGTTTTGAGTTCCAAATTCTATCCTTCTCTCCCTCCCCTCCCTGCTCCCTGAGATGGTAAGCAATCGTATATAGTTTATATATGTGCAATCATGTAAAACATTTCTCTATTAGTCATTTTGTACAAGAAGACTCAAATCAAAAAAGAGAATGGGAAAGAGACAGAGAACCAGAGAGACACACAGAGAGAGAAAGAGAGAGAGAGAGAAAGAGAGCAAGAAAGAGAGAGAGAAAGAGAAAGAGAGAGGAAAAAAATAGCATACTTCAGTCTGTATTCAAACAGTATCAGTTCTTTCTCTGGTGGCAGATAGCATGCTTCATCATTCTGTATTGGGATTGTCTTGGATCATTGTATTGCTGAGAATAGCTAAGTCATTCACAATTCTTCATCATACAATATTGTTGTTATTGTGTACAACATTCTGTTGGTTCTGCTCACTTCACTTTGCATCAGCTCATGCAAGTCTTTCGGGTTTTTTGAAATCATCCTCCTTGTCATTTCTTACAGCACAATAATATTCCACCCTAATCATATACCACATCTTTTTTAGCCATTCCCCAATTGATGGGCATCCTCTTGATGTCCAATTCTTAGCCACCACAAAAAGAGCACTCAGCTCTATCTTAAAAGAAAGATGACTTTTCAATGCTCAGGGAGGAAATGAAACTGCATATTAATTTCTTTCTTTCTTTAATTTAATTTTTTTGTGACATTTGAGTTTCAAGTTGTTTCCCTTCCTCTCTCTCAACCCTGCACTAGAGAAGACCAACATGTATATATGTATGTGTATATGTATATGTATGTGTATGTACATATAATACATATGTATGTATATACACACATATGCATATATAAAACAATATATAGATATGCATATATGAAACTATGCAATACATACTTCCATCTATCAGTTCTTTCGCTGGAGGTGGATAGCACCTGCCTTCATAAATCCTTTGTAGTTGATTTGAATATTCATATAACTCAGAATAGCTTAGTCATTCACAGTTACTTTTAGAACAATATTGTTGTTACTGTATCCAACATTCTCTTGGTTCTGCTCATTTTGCTCTTCATTATTTCATGCAAGCCTTTCCATGTTTTCCTAAATCAACCTGTTTATCACTTTTCATGCATAGTAGTACTCCATCACAATCCTATACCACAACTTATTCAGTCATTCCCACAATTAATGGGCATTCCTTCAATTTCCATGCATATTATTTTCAATTGTAAACTGTTTTAAGCCTTGGGAATACAAAGAGAAAGGGGGAAAAGCAGTCCTTGCTCTCATGGAGCTTACATATTAATGAAGAAGGCACTATGTACATGAAACAGGCCCTAGGAGATCAATACAGAATGAATAAAAGGTAGCTGTAGAGGAAAGGGCAGCTAGGTGGTACAGTGGATAGAGTGTGGGTCTGAAGTCAGGAAGACCTGAGTTCAGATCTTGCACTTACTAGCTGTGTGACCCTGGGTAAGTCACTTAAACCTGTTTGCCTCAGTTTCCTCATCTGTAAAATGATTTGGAGAAGGAAATGGCAAACCACGCCAGTATCTTTGCCAAGAAAACCCCAAATAGGGTGTTGGAGAGTGGAATGAGACTAAAACGACTCAAGAGGAAAAGGTCCCAGCATCTGTGGGGACTGGGAAAGAACTCTTGCAAGTGTTGACAGATGATTTGAGTCTTTTAAACTGTGCTGAATCTACTGCATATTTAGACTTTATAATATTACCTGTGCCCTCACTGCAGCAAGCCAATTTTTAAACATATGCCTAATCAATTCATGATTCCATTCACTATAGTGGCTTTTCTACCCCTCCTCAAACCTCCCATCACTCACCCTCTCCTTACCCTCTCAGCTGAGAATTTTGCCTCAGATTTCACTGAAAATAATTGATTCCAGTCACTATGAACTCCCTCTTCTCCCCTCCTGCTCATTTTACATTCCTTGGACACCTTCTCCTACCATCTCCCTCACATCATGCCCTTCTTCTTGCCAAGGCAAAACTCTCTCCATGCACACACAATCCTATTCCATTCTGTCTTCTCTTGCAGAATGGCCCTAATATCATACCCACTTGTTCACCAATATTCAATTTCTCTCTGTCTAGTGGCTGCTTCCTTGTCCCCTACACACACTGAATCCATCCATGCCCTTTAACTATTATTCTATGCCTCTCTTCTTTTTTATGGTTTAACACTTTGAGAAAGCCTGCTACACTCAGGGCCCCCACTTCCTCTCCTTTCCCTGTCTTATAAACTCTTTGCAGTTTGCCTTCTGTCCTCATTATTCCACTAAGCTGCTTTCTCCACAGTACTAATGAGCTCTTATTTGACAAATCTAATGGCCTTTTCTCAACCTTCTTGCTTCCTGACTTCTCTGCAATTTTTGATGCTGTTGATTACCTCTTCTCCTACATTCTCTCTTTTCTCTAGGTTTCTGGGACACTCTATCCTGCTTCTCCTCTTACCTGTCTGATTGCTTCTTTCTCTGTTTTTTTTGCTGAATCTTCATCCAGGTCATGTGCCCTAACTATTGGGATCTCTCAGGGCTCTGTCCTGGATCCTCTTCTCTTTTCATTCTATGCTATTTCTCTTGGTGATCTCATTAGTTTCTGTAGATTCAATTATTATCTCTGTATGAATGATTCTCAGATCTTTTTATCCAGCCCTAACCTCTCTTCTGAATTCTATTCTTACATCTCCAACTGCTTAATGGACATCTCAAGCTGGATGTCCCATAAACATATCAAACTCAACAAATCCAAAACAGAACTAATGGTTCTCCCCACCTCTCCCTAACTTCCATGTTACTTCTGAGACAATTACCATCTTCCCAGTTACCCAGGTTTGCATTCATTCTTCTCCCAGCCCTGTTCCTGATTTTCCCAGCTTCAAAACCATGTCTCTTCTACATCTGGTTCATCCTGGAACTTTCCTCAGCACCTGGGGGTCTCCTTGCCCTCAGCAATCCACCATTTCTGCTGCTTGCTCATCTTGGAATATCCCTCCACAAGGCTCGCCCCTTCTCCCATTGGTGAGTTCCCACTGGAACCTACATTTTGTGGAAGGACCTAGGCCAACTTGCCTTCATTCTCCTGACCTTGTTCCTGACTTATTGGACTTCAAAATCATACCCCCATATCCCCACCCCATGCTTTTCAACTCCTTTTTGTTTGTTGTCTTCCCTGAAGGGAGGAACAGTTTTTTCTTTTTGCTTGTATTTACATCCCTAGCACAAACTATAGTGAATGGCACATTATAAGGGCTTAATAAATTCTTGTTTCTTCCTCTTCATATCCAATCATTGCCAAGTGCTGTTGATTCTACCTTTATAACGTCTCTCCTATATACACCCCTCTTCTCTCCCATCAATTCTATTTTTGTCACACATCTTGCCACCACCCTGGTGTAGGCCCTTAACATCTCACACCTAGAGTAATAGCCTTCAGGTTTGTCTCTCAGCCTCAAATATCTCCCTACATGAGTCATCCTCCACTCAACTATCAAAGTGATCTTTCTAAAGTACAAATCTGACCATGTCACATCCTATTCAGTAAATTCCAATGGTTCCTTATTACTTCTAGGATAAAATTTAAAATCCTCTGTTTTTAGATTACAAAGTCCTTCTTAACCTTGTTCCTTCCTACCTTACCATTCTCATTACAACTTACTCCCCTCCATACACACTGAGATCCAGTAATCATGGCCTCCCTGCTATTCCTCCCACGCAACACTCCATATCCCAGTTCTGCGAATTTTAACTGGCTGTCTCCTTTGCCTGAAAGACTCTCCTTCTTCTTCTCTACCTCCTGGCTTCCTTTGCTTCTTTTAAATTTTAAATAAAACCCCACCTTCTGAAAGAATCCTTCCCTGGTCTTTGTCAATACCAGTGCCTTACCTCTGAGATTACTTCCAATTTTCTTTTTCTTTCTTTCTTTCTTTCTTTCTTTCTTTCTTTCTTTCTTTCTTTCTTTCTTTCTTTCTTTCTTTCTTTCTTTCTTTCTTTCTTTCTTTCTTTCTTTCTTTCTTTCTTTCTTTCTTTCTTTCTTTCTTCATATACACATACACACATGTATATATACACACGTGGGCATATGCACACATATGCATATACCTATAAATACACACACACATGTACGTGTGTATACATATATAACATATACTTATATGGGCACACATACATGCACATGGCATATACACATGTATACACATACATGTATACACATATATGTGTATGTGTATGTAGGCACACATACATACCTATATGTATATGGGTATGTCTAAACATATGTGTATGTATGTTGTATATCTATGTATGTATGTATGTGTATATATGTGTGTGTGTATTATATCTATCTATCTATCTATCTATCCACATATATATATCAACTAATAAGGAGTTAACTTCCCATTAGAAAATGAGATTAGGACTGGTTTTTGTTTCTTGGTATCCTCGGACATTAGGCTTAACTTGAACCCATGTCCCAAAATGACTATATTAAACATGTTGTTTGGTTTTGAAATGCCTATGTCTTTTTGGAAGCATAATATATGTTTGTCAATACTTGATTTGTACATAATTATATGGGTACATGTTGTCTTCCCCAGTAGAATGTAAGCTCCTTGAGGCCATGAATTGTTTTTGTTTTCTTCCACATGTCCACAGGTTTTAGCACAGTGCCTGGCTTATAATAAGTGATTAATAAATGACTGATGATTGATTCCTTGATCTAATAAGCATAATTGGTAGAATTGTTTAATGTGCTGCATGACTCAGTGAAACACTTGTGGGAAGATTGATAGGGTCGTAAGATGGTCATCATCATCATCATCATCATCATCATCATCACTATTTAAAGTTTGACTTCAAAGTTTGCAAAGTCCAAGGCACCATCATACACCTGCTGCTAACTAACCAGAATTGAAATGAACCTAGTACCTAGGAAGAAATAAATAGCTTCTTGTAGGTTACTACCTATCTAACTACATACCTATAAAGCCTTGCATTAGTCACCTTGTTACAGTAGAGAATTAATCTACATACCTGAAGAGTTTTGCTGGATCCAATCAGGAAGAGTGTTTCATTCAAAGTCAATGAGCAAGAAGGGGACCACTGAGCTCATCTGTCTCCTGTGCTTTGATGGCATTTTGGTGAGCAAGCTGGAAAGATAAAGGCATGGCCAAAAGGTACCAAAGGCATTCCAACCCATCACCAGTAGGCAGCTTTTCACATCTTACCACAAAGTAAGCAGAGCTACTTAATGACCCACAATTGACCAGAATGGACTTCTCAGTGGACTGGCTGATCAGAATTAATTTATCAGGGAGTTTGATATAATGATTGATTGCTATTTGCCAGTTAACTCCACTTTGCTGGAGTATGCATAGTGTTTTAGATTAAGATGTAATGGGTTGGGGTGGGGAAACAGCTAGGTGGCACAGTGGATAGAGTGTTGGGACTGAAATCAAGAAGACCTGAGTTCAAATCCAGTCTCAAACACTTACTAGCTGTGTGATCCTGGCCAAGTCATTTAACCCTGTTTTCATCAGTTTCCTCATCTGTAAAAATGAGCTGGAGAAGGAAATGGCAAACCACTTTAGTATCTTTGCCAAGAAAACCCTCAATGGGGTCACACAGAGTCAGACATGACTGGAGAACAGTTCAACAATTCAACAACAACAACAGCAAAAGACTTTGGGGATGCCTTGTCCCACTCAAGAGGAAATTTTGAATAAATAATAAGTCCTTACATGGTCTTTCTGTATGCAACAGCTGAGAAGGAAACAGGTTAGGGATACTGATACCACCCCAGGATTTCTCTCTTCCTTAAGATGGAGAACGTGTGTGCTCTTTCTGAACTCTATTCCTCTTTCCTGTCTCGTCTTCTTTCTAGAAGGCTCTCCAAACTAATTCCAGTCACCTCCATAGAGCCAAAACATCCGGTGGTGTACATCATGATAATTCTTGTGCCTGTAAAGCAAGGTTGCACTTTCAGATAATACTTGAAAGCTTATAAAATGCTTTCCCTGTGAGGTAGTCAGGGCAAGTGTTGTTATCCTCACTTTACAGTTGGGGAAACAAAGGCTCAGAGGGAGTAAGTAATTTACTTGAAGTCACATAGCTAGAAAATGCTAGACCTTGGATTTAAATCCAAATCTCCTGATTCCAAATTCAGCCCTCATTCCACGCCACTGCCCTGCCTCATCAACTGGTGACGTTCCATCATGTGGGGGGCAAATGGCTGCCCAGTGGCTCTCTCTTTGATACACAAGGCCACTGCATGGCATCGCCATTTCTAAAATTCTTTCTCCTTTTCACACAAACAAGATGCTAGTAAATTCCTGCTTCTGAGGGCTGTGTTCTCAAAAAGCCTGCTGTCTCCTGGCAAGGGTTACTATGGAAATAGAAAAATACTGTGGGGTTTGAAATTTTAAAGGAATATGATTTAGACAGGAGCATGAAACCTGGTTGTTCATGCTTTTTTTTTTTTTTTACTAGAATAAAACCCTTTTTATTGTGCATTTCCAGGGCAATCAGAGGTACCCTGTTGTGCACCAGAGTGGATAACTGTGTTCTATCTTCTCCCTCCTTCCCCCACTCCTCAACCCAAAGTCTTCCATATTAAGAAGGGCCTGGAAGCCCATAATATAGGATCTGCTGCTGACTAGGAAGACTCATATCCTGAGTTCAAATCTGACCTCAGACACTTATTAGCTGTGTGACTCTGGGCAAGTCACTTAATCCTGTTTACCTCAGTTTCCTCACCTGTAAAATGAGCTGGAAAAGGAGGGCAGCCAGGTGGTCCAGTGGGTAGAGTGTTGGGCCTGAAGTCAGGAAGTCAAGAAGACTCATCTTCCTGAGTTCAAATCTGGCCTCAGACACTCACTTGCTGTGTGACCCTAGGCAAGTCATTCAGCCATGTTTACCTTAGTTTCCTCATCTGTAAAATGAGCTGGAGAAGGAAATGGCAAGTCACTTCATTGTCTTTATTAAGATATGCTGTATGACTTAGACACTTCTGTGGGAAGACTGATAGGATTATAAGATGGTCATTGGCATCATCACCATCATTATCATCACCAAATGGGGTCAACAAAGAGTCGGACACAACTGAAAGGACTGCACAACAACAACAAATAGCACAGTACCCGGCACTTAGTGGGTTCAATATAGATGAATTATAGATAAATAAATAGATAGCCATATAAACAAACTTATAAATCTATATGTTTATATATCCATATATATGTGTGTATATATATATGTCTATATATCTATATCTATCTATCCATCCATCTGTCTGTCTGTCTGTATGTATGTCTTTAGCCTCAGTGACTGGAAAAACCTTGGAAAATGTGCATAGGAAAGAAACCAAGTTTCCAGTTTGGAGAAACTGATATGAGACAGAAAGGTGCCAAGCTCCTCAAAATCCAGCAAAAAAATGTTTTCAGGTGAGATCCATTTGCAGAAGGTGTGGTTAATAGTCACTTCTATTCATGTCAAGAGTCAGTGTGAGTCAGAGAGCTGGCTTTAGAATAAGGAAGAGCCAGATGCAAGTGCTTACCTCTAATACACACTGGCTGTGTGGCCAGGAACAAATCTCTTTGCCCTACAAAGTGTTAAGTCTCCAGAGCTAAGCTGCAAAGCAATTTCCAGTCTGCACTGGCAAAGGGAGGTTCTTTTCTGAAAGTTCCCAGTGCCCATGTCTGTAACAAACAAACATGATTATAGAGCCCTTGGTAAAACTTAATACTTACAGTGCCTCAAGTGAGTGAGGCATTCTTTATTATCACAGAGAAGGAAACCAAGGCTCAGAAAAATGATTAAAAATAATGGAAGGTAGTGAGTCACCCATCTAAGACAACATCAGGACCTCTAACTCAGGGGTCAGCTTTGTTTCCATTACCTAACCCACCTCTCCAGTTGTGTTTCTGTTTCTTAAGGACACTGACCAGAGGTCAGCTCTAAAGAGAGGAGCCTGCGGGAGTTCAGTTTACAACTAGCTCTCTGTTATTGTCCTCCTGGGACCTCACCTTTTGTGCACAATAGAAACTTTCAGCTACTAATGAACTTGACAACCTTCCCTCCACTCCTGCTGTCTCTTCCTTTCCTTCTGTCTTTTAGGATGAAGGAGAATATTCTGTGCCCCATGTTTCCCACAATTCCCTTCTTCTTCACTGAAGGCAGTGTGGGGTTGAAGGTGAACTGAAGTTACCTCTTTCAGGTAACTCTGAGCTAATGAAGAAAGAAGACAGAGCTATTTGTCGGTTGGGAGGTAGCAAGGAGGGAGTAAATCAGGCCAATGGAATGTCTACGCTAAGGAATCTGTTTGGGCAGAGTCCCTGGGAAGAGAACCATCTGGGCTGATTACACAGGTCTTACTCATGCAGGTATCTCAGGTAGAAAATTGACTCCCTGAAAGCTCTGAATGTCCATTGCGTTATACATGTTTTATGCGATTCAGGTCATCCTGTATGACACACTGCCATTCCAGTGCATGCACCCCACCCATTTGACTAATTGTCTTTGAAATTATCTTTTTCTTTGTCTTGTTTGATTAAGCCTTTTTGTTATTGTTTAGATGGTTCAGTCTGACTCTCTGTGACCCCATTTGGAGTTTTCTTGGCAAAGATACTGGAGTGGGTTGCCGTTTCTTTCTCCAGTTCATTTTACAGATGAAGAAACTGAGGCAAATAGGGTTAAGTGACTTGCCCAGGGTAACAGCTAATACCTAAAGTCTAATTTGAACTCAAGATGAGTCTTCCTGACTCCAAGCCCAGCACTCCATCTACTGCCCCACCTAACTGCTTTGTTTGAACCCTAATCACTCTAATACTTTGTGTCAGAGCCGTAACTATTTAGAGCTAGAAAGCAGCTCAAAAATCATTGAGTTCTTTTATGTGTCATGGATCCGTTTGGCATTCTGGTGAAAAATAATGTCATTACTTGTCAGTAATTGATATTAATATTAATAATAATAGCTACCATGTATATAACACTCATTTGATTCTCTCAATAGCTGTGTGAGGTAAGTGCTAATATTATCCCCATTTTATGGATGAGGAAATTGAGCCTAAGAGACCAATTAACTTGCTCCAGGTCACACAGCCTAGTAGGCAAGATTCCAACTCAGGTCTTCCTGACACTGAATCCAATACTCTATCCACTATGCCACTTTGCTGCCTTTATTTATGCCTTTTAAATGCACAAAATAAAATCCATAGGATTACAAAGCAAAATAATTTTATTGAAATATAGTTTTAAAAATATTATCACAATGTTCATAGACCTCGCCCTGCCCCGCCCAGGTTAATTGGATCCTTATCCAACTCCATTTCATAGATGT
Organism: Vombatus ursinus; assembly: GCF_900497805.2. Classification (NCBI taxonomy): domain Eukaryota; kingdom Metazoa; phylum Chordata; class Mammalia; order Diprotodontia; family Vombatidae; genus Vombatus; species Vombatus ursinus. The sequence goes on from NW_020948739.1 coordinate 7,494,800, forward strand.
GGAAACTGAAGCCCCAAATAGGAGAACAATTTAGTTGAGGTCACAAAACTAGTTATTGGCAGTTGGCGCTGAAACCCAGGTCTTCTGATTCTGCACCTAAGGTTGTATGTGCTGGGGCATATGGTCTCTCAAAAGAGACCAACCCGATTTGGGGAGGGAGAACAAAAAAGGAGTGTGATCTTAATCTATTCAGAAACTTTTAGGTCTTGGAAAGAGATACTCACTAACCAATTGATTCTTTTCCTATTCCAGTCCAGTTGATGAAATCACAGAAGGGGACAAGTACCTAAGGTGTTAATGTATTAAACTAAAATACAGTCTTTACCTTGTTATCCCTGGCTAGGTCATCTTAGTAAATTTATAGAATCATATGAAGAGTTAGAAAGGGCCATAGAGGTCATCGAGTCCAAAATTCCCCCGACATAAAAAACAGATGAGGAAACTGAGGCACAGAGGTGAATTGGCTTGCCCAAGGTCATACAAGTATTAAGTGGCAGAGCCATGATTAAAATCCAGGTCATTAGACTGAAACCTCAACACAATTTCCTCTGTACTGCCTCTTATACTTTTATTTTTGAGTTAATTGTGTCTACTAGTTGACTAAAGGGTAAACACACTAGTAGGGGCTTGTGAGCTAAAGTTTTAGGAAACTAGTAATTCAAAAGGCAGAGGTGAAAAAACAGTACTATAAGGTCCAGAATTCTCCTGGCTGGGAAATCCTGTACCTCCCCCATACTGTGGGGTAAATTTGATACCAAGGAATGAGGTCGAGGAGCTCTAGACTGATTATAGAAGTATAATAAATCATTAGAATTATTTACAAACAGGGGCAATCTGGAGCAGCAGCCAGACGGTTAAGTGGATCCTTGCAAAGGACACCCCCTAAGATCCCCGTGGTAATTATAGAAATCAGAGGGAGGAGGAGCCACAGGGTGCTTCATTGCAGATTAGTGAAGATTTTGGCTTTTCTGTTTAGTTAATGTTTTGGCTAATATTTTAGTTTATACTTGGCATTGAACCTGGTTCCCAGACATCCACGCATTTACCCAGCATTGTTGGGTACTAATTATGTACTGGTCACAGTATCTAAGTTATGACTCAGTGTCTGAATTATGATTTCTAAGAGGTCAGCATGCCCGGGCTTCCACCTTCCACCGAGTTTAAGTTTATGGCTTTCACTTCTTACTGTGTATTAGGGCTTTCACCAATCGGGACCCCACATATATATCCAAAGCATGCAGGACAGCTAGGACACGACATGGAGAGAGGAGATAGAGCATGGTACATAGAGAATAGCAAGAGGTATAATGTGGCGGAAGCGGAGAGAATAACCAGGTTAAAGGAGTTTGAGACCATTTTACAAAGAACTTTAAAAACTACTGAACAGAGGAGTTTATAATTGACCCCAGAGGTAATAGGGAGCCACTGGAGTTTATTGAGTAGAGGAGTGACATGGTGTGGGTCATAATCTTTATTTGAACCTAAAACTGCGCAAGAACAACTCCCTCCTCTGCCCCCTCCCCACCCCACTTTTCGGTCATCAATTTAATTATCTTCAAGGGGAAAACACAGCTCTGTGCTTTTCATCAGTTGGAGAAATGTAGTATATATACTTGTTACCTAGGAAGATTTCTCCCATTCACCTGGCTTTGTTTTTCATCACTGTGCTAATGACTCAAGAGTCTGTGTATGATCAAAAGTTTGGAGCTCGATGGGGTATAGAGACCATCTAATCCAATCTCCTTATTTTACAGATGGAAAATGGAGACCCCAGAGAGGTTAAGTTGCTTATCTAAGCTCCTACAGGGAATAAGGGGCAGAGTCAGGATTTGAACTCAGGTCCTCTGACTTCAGATCTAGGGTTATTTCCACTATGATACGTTTCCTTTCTCAGTTATATTTTAATTCATCCAGATCCAAAAGAACTTTCCTAATTCAGAGGCCAGACAACACCAGTCATTCATTCAAACACCTCTAGTGGAAAGCTTCTGTCTCTCGGACAAGTACAGACTCTTGAGTCTGGCATTGAAGGCTTTCCACGGTCTGGTTTCAGTCCATTTGTCCATCTTCATTTCATATTACTTCCCTCACATACTCTAGATTTCAGTCAAACTACCTATTATCTCACCTTGTCTGCCACCATCCACCTTCATGCATTTACATGGTCATTTCCATGTCTGCAATGCCCTTCGTCCTTTCCATCTGTTGAAATACTTCTCTTTCAAAGCTGAGCTCAGGTGTCACCTCTTTCATGAAGCCTTCCCTAATCCTTCCCCTACTCCTATAAAATGGAAATGTTCTCTTCTCTCTCAAATTTTCCTCTCTTGTCTTTGCCACAATCATACTCTACCACATGTTATACTCTGTATAATATGTATACATCCTTCATACGTATGTGGTCTCTAGAACAGCTTCCTCAGACTAAAGGTATTCTTTGGTTCTGTATTTAATTAAAATTATAGTTCATAAACTCCCATCAATATATTTATTTTTTTCTGTACTCAGGAAACATGATTAATTTAAACAAAGGCATTTAATGAAATATATTAAGAAAAGTTGCAATACCCCTCATAAATCTGGGGCACACTATCACACAAAAATACAGATCATTAGTGTAGAGAAGGGAATGTGTAGGGATCATACAGAGGGATGCACATGTGAAAAGCACACGTAGCTAAGGTAAGCACATATATGAAAGGGAAACTCTTGCCTTGACTCGTGCAGGGACCACCGATGTCTTTGGATGATGTCTCACTGGGCTTGCTTCCTGGTCAATGGAGAATCCCTCCTGGGCTCAGCCAATTAGTCAATTTGTTATTCAGTCACTTCTGACTCTTTGTGACCCCATTTGGGGTTTTCTTGGCAAAGATACTGTAGTGGTTTGCCATTTCCTTCTCCAGCTCATTTTACAGATAAGGAAACTGAAGTAAACAGGGTTAAGTGACTTGCCCAGGGTAACACAGCTAGTAAGCATCTGAGGGCTCATTTGAACTCCCAAATATGAATTTTCCTAACTCTAGGCCCAGCACGCTATCCACTGTGCCAGCTAGCTGCCCTTATAGTCAATAAGTAAGTTAATAAGTATTTACTATATTCCAGGCACCATACTAAGCCCAAGGGATACAAAAAAAGTCAAAAGTGCATGGTCCCTGACCTCAAGAGGTTCACATTCTAATAGAAGAGGCAACATCCCAATAATGATGTATATATTAGATATATACAGCACAAAAGAAAGGAGATTTCAATGGGAAGGCACTAACAGTAGTAGGTACTGGTAAAGGCTTCTGGCAGGAGTTTCGATTTGAGATGAGTCTTGAGGAAGCCACAGAAGCAAAGAGCCAGATGTGAGTAGAGAGAGCATTCCAGGCATAGAGGAGGGCCAATGAAAAGGCACAAAGCCAGGAGATGGGATGTGAGGAACAGTCAGGCTGGTATGGTCGGATCACAGAGTATGTGGAGGGAGTAAAGTATAAGAAGACAGGAGAGGCATGAAAGGGCCTGGTTGGATTTTATATTTGATCCTGGAGATAATAAGAAATCATTGGAGTTTATTGAATGTGAGATGACATGGTCAGACCTTCCTTTTAGTAAAACTGCTTCAGCAGCTGAGTAAAAGGTGGAGGGTAGTGTGGAGAGATGAGGCAAGGAGACCAACCAGAGTTATTGTAATAGTCCAGTAAGAAGATAAGAGCCTGAACCACAATGGCCGTTGTGTGAGTGGAGAGACAAGGATGTATATGAGAGATGGTGTGAAGGTACAAGCAAGATTTGGCAACAGATTGGATATGTGGGGTGAGTGAGGAGTTGTGGATAACTCCAAGGCTGTGAACCTGGGTAACAGAGAATGATATTATCTTTGGCAATAACAAGAAAGTTGAAGAAGGGAAACAGTTTTGGGGGAAAGATCATAAATTCTGTTTTGGACATGTTGAATTTGAGATGTCTATGGGACATTCAGGGAGAGATGTTCCAAAGGCCATTTGTGACATAAGACTGGAGTTCAGGAGAGAGGTTAGGACTGGATATATAGGTGTGGAAATCATCCATGTGGAGATGATAACTGAACCCATGGCAGCTGATGAAATCATCAAAAGAGGAAGTATAGAAGGAAAAGAGAAGAAGGCCTGCGACAGAGCCTTGAGGAACATCCACATTTAGTAGGAGTGCCCTAGATAAAGATCCAGCAAAGGAGACTGGAGATTGGTCAGATAGGTAGAAGAAAAAGGAGACAGTAGTGTCTTGAAAACCTAGAGGGAAGAGAGTACCCAGAAGAGGAGGGGTTTTGACACCATCAAAGGCGGAAGAGAGATCAAAAAGCAGTATTGAGAAGAGACCATCGGATTAGGCAATTAAGATATCAGTGGTAACTTTGGAGAGAGCAATGATGGTTGAATGATACATGTGGAAGCCAGATTGCAGAAGGCTTAGAAATAGGTGAGAGAGGAGGAAGTGGAGGCACCATATGGAGATAGTTTTCTCATGAAGTTTAGCTAATAAGGGAAGGGAAAAATATAGGAAGATGGCTACTGGGGGTGGTCAGATTAAATGAAGGTTGTTTGGGATGGAGGAGACATGGGCATGTTTGTAGGTAGCATGGATGGGGTCAGGCGATAGGGAGAGATGGAAGATTAGAGAGAGAAGAATTCAGAAAAATCAATCTGCTAAAAAAGATGGGAGGAGATGGAATCAGAGGTTCATGTTGTGAGGTTTTCTTTGGCAAGGAGAAGAGCCAGCTATTCATGCAAGACGGGGATGAAAGAGCAGATAGCGGAGGAGGATGTCTGAGTGATGTGAGATGAAGAGGAGGAAAGAAGAGAGAACTCTTGATTTTAAAAATGGACTCATTTTTTTTTTCAGTGAAGTATGAAACAACTTGTTGTCCCCATTGGTCTCAGAGTGACTGGCAGCTAGGTGGCACAGTAGACAGAGCATTGGATTTAGAGTCAGAAAAACCTGAGTTCACATCCTACCTCAGATATTTATTAGCTGCATGACCCTGACTGGGCAAGTCATTTAAACTCTCTCAGCCTCAGTTTCCTCATTTGTAAAGTGTTGATAAAAATAGCACCTAACCCTCAGAGTTGTTGCAAAGATTATGAGATAAGTTAGCTATTTTTATTGTAAGTGATTGCTGGGTTTATAGTATACACAACTATCAGCAGCAAAGCCTATTACCTGGAAGAGCACTTTGGCCAGCAAAATAACCCAATTGTTCCCTCTACATTGATTTCTGTACATGTCACATTCCTCCATCAGTTGTCAAATTACTCTTCCTAAAACCCCCCTATTCAATAATCTCCAGTGGCTCCCTATTAACTTTGAGGAGAAAATACAAAATCTTCTCTCTGGGTTGTAAAGCCCTTTGTAACTTGACCTCCTCATACCTTTCTTGTCTTCTTATACTTTACATCCCACCATGTTTTCTACCATCAAGAGACCCTCTTTGCTGTCCGTCGTATGTAGCATTCCTCTAAACTTTGGGTATTTTCATTAGCTTGTCCCCCATGCCTGGAAATCTCTCCCTCCTCACCTCTGCCTCCTGGCTTTCTTTGGGTTCCAGATAAAATCCTTCCTTCTCTGAAAAGACTTTCCTGATTCCCCTTATCGCTAGTGCCTTCCCTCTGTTGATAATCTCCAATTGACCTACACATAATCGTACTGTACATAGTGTTTTCACGTTGTCTGCCCTTTAGACTGTGAACTCCTTGAAGGTAGAGATTATTTATTGCCTTTCTATTTTCCAACACTTAACACAATACCAGCTGCTCCTGCAACCTTCTTCTGTCCTACACAGTTCTTGCCACTTGGTCCCTGAAGCAGTTCAGTCCCTACCCCCAAAGCTCAAGGTTAGGGCAATTTTCCCTATTCATCTTAACCTAGGGATGGCTCTCAGCCTATCTTTCTGCAACCAGAGAACTTACTGAAGCATATAATGTGATAAGTGAATTTCCAATTGCTTCAGCTAACATTTTAGTAAATTGGTTTCCTGTTTCTGTTCAGCCCCAAGTCTTTCACGACTGTGGTGATAGCCGTTTAAGAGATGATTGACAGCTCAGGGAGAATGTTGTATGCCGCAAGATGTATGTGTGCGTCTGCTGAAGGAGGTAGCAAGGGCACCAGATTCCTATTTACTGATGAACCAAAGACATTCAGATGAAAATATCAATGCATTGGAATACTATTATTTTATAAGACACATGTCTGCAGAAAACACTATCTTTAATGAAATGGTGTCCCATTTCTAAACTGCCAAGTGGGCTGATGAGCAACCTTCTATTCTGACCATCAATTACATGTGTTGCATTCCTGGCACTCAGCAGGATTGTTCTTATCTCGTGTTCATAGTGTGCCAGCATCACGTGAATGTTATCTGACCAGGAAACCAGATATGTTCCATTATGTGCTTGCATCTGTTATGTGAAACCTTTTACCTGTTTCTAGAGAAAAGGGAACAGGCATAGGACTTTGGACTTAAAGCAGTGTGATGAAATGGTATCATCTGAACTCCACAATTCCGTGACAGAGGAAATGAGTCATTCCAAACAGAGGTTGCCAAGGCTAGAAAAGGAAATAAAAGAAAGAAGATTCCTGTCTAAGCCCAAGTCACCTTGAACAGCACAGCAGAAAATTGTAAACAAAAAACAATGGCTTTTTGTCTAAATGTTTTCAAGCTTAGCACTCTGAGAGTCATTTTCTAGAGCTCAGCCATGATCCTCCAACATTTACCATTCTCTAGTCTCTAAAAAGACAGCAGGGTGGTGCAGTGGATAGAGTGCTGAGCCTGGAGTCAGAAAGACTCCTCTTCATGAGTTCAAATCCAATCTCAGACACTTGTGACCTTGGGCAAGTCACTTAACCCTGTTCGCCTCAGTTTCCTCACCTTTAAAATGAGCTAGAGAAGGAAATGGTAAACTACTCCCATATCTTTGCTGAAAATCCTAAATGGCGTCACAGAGAGTCAGACATGACTGAAATGACTAAAGAACAACAAAAAAGTCTCTAGAAATCAGGGCAACAGATTCTTCCAGTGTAATAGCTGTATCCTGATCCCCATGTTAGGCATTTTTTTTTAACAGACCTATGCAGTCAGGCATCTATTAGCCTCCAAAACAAACACACAATAATGTTACTTGTAATCTGCTTTGGTGAGACTTTCCTTGAAGTTCTGTGTTTACTTCCGGTCTTTTAAGAAGAGCATTGATAACTAGAGTGCATATGTAGGAGGGGGGCAGGTTGGCAGAGGAACTCAGGACCATACCCTATAAGCATTTATAATGAACAAGGGCAAATGGGACTTTGAGCCAGGCTACCTGTATGAGGTGGGGTACACTTCCTGCCTATGGTGACTGCCATGCCCACTCCTTGCCTCACAATTCTTTATCTGTCTTTTGCACATCTCATCTTCATTCTTCTATCCTCACAGACCTGCAGGAGTATATTACCAACTAGTATCCTGGTAGAAGTGCTTGAGCAGATAAGTCATTTTTAAACCTCAGGCCTTACCTACCAGTGTCCTCTCTGACTCGAGTATGCAAACTTTACCTCAGAAAAGACGCAGCCTCAGTTTGGAGAATTATCAGACTGAAGAGACCAAATGATGAATTCAACACAACTGTGGCTGCTACTGCTTAAAAAAGAGAATATCTCTGGAGCATACATTCACTAACTAATTCATTCATTAATAAGTATTTTCTGGACATCCTCAGGGTCATAAGACTTAAAAAAGGGGGGCCTTGGCAATCAGCTAATTCAATCTTCTCATTTTGTCAGAAGGAGAGACTGAGGCCCAGACAGGAGAAATGATTTACCCAAGGGTTCCAGATGTAGTAAAAATAACAGAGCTGGTATTGGAATAGAGGCCTACCATCTTGCCTCTTGCAGCCTTTACAGAGATGTTATCTCCATTTTACAGATGGGGACAGTAGGACCCAGGAAGAGAAGGGGGTTTGCTTAACATACAGCTACTTCATGAAGCCTTGACCTATGGCTGCCTGGAGGGAGGATTAGAACCAGGAGTGTGTTGAAGCCAGCTCAAACAGGCTCTATTGGAGAACTGGTTGTTAAATTTTCAGTGAAACCATTTGCTCCTCAGAAATTGCAAATACTACAAAATCAGGGCTTGGTTATTATTTTGTTGATTGTCTAGACTTAAGAAAAAGATGGAGAAAATGTTGATAATGCAGATTAAATTTAAAAGTGTGTCCAGCACACATTCTCCACTTCTCCCCATCCCTCCACCCCCAGAGCTGGTTGTTAAACATTTACCAGCACATCCCTGATTAGACCCCAGATTTCCTACCTTCCAGTGCGGTGTGATTTCTACTTTGCCACACTGCTTAGTCTTTTTCATGTTTATGCTGTGGAACCATCTTTCAGAGGAGAATATTTTGATAGCTATCCTGGTATGTGCAGAAATAAATCCTTGGGTACAATAGATAGTGATTCAATGAGGCTACAGGTTCATTTACCTTGCTTTTATCTGTACTTACTACGTTCAAGACACACAAACTGTGACCAAGAACATGAACAATGACTAATATTGATAAACTTAACCCTTCCCAGCAATACAAGGATCTCAGACATCCCCAAAGGCCTCGTGATGGAAAATGCTATCCACATCCAAAGAAAAAACTATGTAATTTGAATGCAGATCAAAGCACACCATTTGCTATTTTTTTCTCTTCTGTTGAATTTTGTTTCCTGTTTCTGGTGGTTCTTCCTATTGGTTCTAACTCATACAACATCACTAACGTGAAAATATGTTTAATAGGAATGTATATGTATAGCCTATATCAGATAGTGTGCTGTCTTGGGGAGGGTGGGAGGAAGGGGGAGAAAAATTTTAAACTCAAAAGCATGTGGAAGTGATTGTTGACAAATCAAAATAAATTAATAAAAAAAGAACATGAACAAAAATAACCACACGTCTGAGTAGGGATAACTTTATGCAGCACTAGCAGCTGAAGTTGAAAGAGATATGAATGCTGGAACAGATCAACTAAATACATTTTCATCTAGCAATCTTTTATCTATAAACTGTAAGGTTGGTGCCAGATTTCTTGTTTTTAATTTATTTAAAATTTTAGCTGTGTTTTGCAGGCTAATCCAATCTAATACACTTACATAGAGGAGTATAAGAGACCTAACTTCTTGTTCCTGTGGCTTTTCCCCCAACTCTGTCAACTAATCCCAACATGACAAGGCTGTCAGAGGAGTCCAAGAGGCAATTAGGTGGTACAATGGATAGAGCGCTAGGCCTGGAGTTAGGAAGACTTGTGTTCAAATCCAACCTCAGACACTTTTTAGCTGTGTGACCTTGGGCAAGTCAACCAATTTTTGTTTGCCTCATCTGTAAAATGGGGATAATAATAGTACCTACCTCACAGGATTTTTGTGAGGATCAAATGAGATAATATGTGCAAAGTCCTTAGCACAGTGCCTGGCACATGTGCTATAGCACATAGTAGGTGCTAGATGATGATGATGATGATGATGATGATTATACGAGTAGATTCATGAACTTTGCTGCATTTCACCAATGGCTGGGGAGGGAGGCACCAAGGTGAGTTAAAGATATTGTGAGTCCATATATGATAACATCTGTGCTTCTTGTTTCTACATTGTCAAGCAAAGAGGAAAAGTAAGGCTACTGGCTTAGAGCTAGAAGTGACCTTAAAGACCATCTTGTCCAAATGAGGAAAATTAGGTGAGGTAGGGGGGGCTTGCATCCTCCTCCTCCTCCTGCTCCTCCTCCTCATCATCCTCCTCCTCCTCCTCCTTCTCCTCATCATCCTCCTCCTCCTCCTCCTCCTCCTCCTCCTTCTTCTTCCTTCTAAGCCACGCCCCCTCCCTTTAGCTCTGCTTTATACGTTTTATTTCCCCATTGGAATATAAATTCATTGAGGGCAAGAACTATCTCTTTTGCTTGTATTTGTATTCCCAGCTCTTAGCACCTTTGAGATCATCAAGTCATCTAAGCATGAGGTGTGAGAGGTAGCTAATAGAAAGAACTGCCTCACAGACTGGCATGTAGAAGGCATAGAAATGAATTTTTAAACATTTCCTTCTTTGACCTTCTGGATAGGGTAGGGCTGTCTGTCTGCAGAAATCTGGAAACTAATAAATAATGTATCCAGAGAAGTCTACAAATCAAGAAAGGCCACCTTTTGCATATCCATTGGATTACTAAATGAAACTCCCAGTTCTAACCAAAGAATTTGACTGAAAAGGTGTGTATTAAGCACCACCTATGCCCAGGACACTGTGCTATGTTCTGGGGACAATCTCTACACTTAGAGAGTTTGCATTCTACTGATTTTAAATCCCGGAGGATTATATCAGACATGTCCACGATACAAAGTGGAACTGGAATGACATGTAAACATACAGTCCTTTTGCCCTATGTCCATTCAGAATATAATAGCTTCACCGTGACAAAGTTAATTAGTACTAATGGATCTGTTGCCAATCCATAGAGGAAATATGAACTGTGGACAACAGATTGCAATGGGAATCAAAACACTTGAGTTTATTAAACACCTACTATGTGCATAGCTTTGTACTATAGGTTATTTTTAATTTCCCCAAGAACTTGCTTTTTGTGTCCTTTGGACAAGGAGGCAGTGCAGTCTAGTGGAAAAAGCCCTGAGTTTGGAGTTGAGAAAACTAGGTTTGAGAATGGTTTCTGACACTAGCTGTGTGAACTTAGTCAAATTTATTAACCTCTCTGAGCCTCAGCTTTCTCATAGACAAAACAAAAATAATATTTCACTACCTTCCACACTCCTTCAGGGTTGTTGGGGAAAGTACTTTGTAAACTTCAAAGTGCAATATGAATTCGAGTTGGTATTCAATCATGCACTCATACATTCATTTATTCATTCATTCATTCATTCATGCTTGGCACTGGAGGAGATGCAAAATTATATGTAAACTTCTGGAGGGCAAAAATGGTTTCTTTTTTTTATTTCCCATTGTTTTCTTTGTTTCTTTGTTTTCTTTGGTTCCTGATACATAGTAGGTGCTTAAAAAATGCTTGTTAATTGGTAAGATATATTTTTTATCTTCAAACGGTTTCAGTCTAGTAGCATAAGATATGTGTGTATAAGTTTTCCAAATACATAGATGCAGCTCGAGTGACCTGGTTAGATATGATTTGAGGTCTAGGTCTCCTCTGAGGAGAGTAAGAGAAGGGCTTAAGTAAACTGCTACCATGCTAGCTGGAAGAGGGGAAGGCAGGGTCCAGGACTGCTGTGGTGGCAAGCCCTCCTATCTCCAGGACAGGTGTTGGGCTAGAATCATATCTACCTGTCATCCCTCAAATCTCTCTGTTCTAGGAATCTGAGTTGGGTTCAGAAGAAAGGTCATTTCCTTTGTTACTCTTAAGGGGAAGACCAGCCTTTAGCTTAAACTCAAGAACCTAGCCCCTTCCCACAGGTTAAACAAATGATTACCCCCAGATAGCGAATATTGAGTAAACACATTTATGCAAGCAAAACAACAAAAAAAAATCAGAGAAATTCTACAAAAGAACACAGAGCAAGTTTAGCAAGGAGTTCAATAAGATCTCAGTTTGGACTAGGAGAAGGTGAGCAATCTCACCCAGGGGAGGTCCTGTCTCAGCCATCTCTACTATCTCAAACCTAAAGGTCAAGAAGCATGATGGGGTCAGTCCTCCTACACATCTGAGATTCCAACTGCTCTAGTCTGTCATTCAAAAATCTCTCTTCTTTCTTCATATCTCTCTTCAAAGAATCTTGGGAACCAATTATAGTAGCATTGCATTCAGCATTTTCTCAGCCATTAGGAGCCACGTCTCCCTTCATGTACTCATCAGCATAACATACAAAGCACATACAAAACAACTTCAGTCTTGGTTTGAATCCAGGTTATGGCACTAAGATAAAACACAAACACAGATACGTAGAATATACAATATTATGTAAGTACGTTAGAAATCTAGTTACAAATTTAAGTGTCTTGTGAGATCAGAGGGAAAATATTGTTACTAACAGGAATGTGTGTGTATGTGTGTGTGTGTGTGTGTGCATGCGTGTGTGTGCACATGCGTGCCTGTGCATGTGTGAGTGCAGAAGAGGAACCAGGGAAGGCTTCCTAGATGAGAAAATACTTGAATTGAGTTCCAAAGGATGGCAAAGTGAGACAGGGAGGACTTTTCAAGATAGAGAACAATGTGAGTTATGGTGTGGAAAAAGGAAAGCATAGAGTGTGTTCAGAGGTAGAAGGAGTAAGAAAGAAGAGAAAGGCAGTAAGGTTTTACCACTTAAGGCTCAGCAATCCAAAATAGTTCTAGTAACCCGGCCCTTGTGCCATGTCTCTTGCTCATGCTTTTATTTCATAGAGATTGTTCCACATTCTAAGATTCTCGTGGCTGGCTCTCTCCTTTCAAGGTTTCCCAGGTTGTTCCTCTCAATCCCTGGTCACTTTGTTCACGTCTCCACATGTACCCTCGTACCCTCATGTTCATCTCAGAGTATGTTTTCTCACTCCCCTGGGGACTTCATCTGCTCCTTCCTTCTACTGAGAGGATGGGTCTATGAATCACATCAATCCTCTTTCAACAACCCTTTGGTCAGGGCAAATTCTCAGGAGACTGAATGATTGAATACAGGGGATTTCCACCCTTCATCAGGAATTATCTCCAACATCTGATTACACGACAAGCACAAAATATTCAAACTAAGAAGGGATTTTACCAATCATACAATCCAACCAGTAGAATATTATTAGCCCCTTGAGGGTAGCGACTATTTTATTTTATGGTACTTGTAAGTCTTAATACAGTGCCTTTCATATAATAGGAACTTAACAAGTACATATTGAATTGAATGAATGAATGAATTTGGTGTTTATATCTCCCAACACAATGCCTTTCATATAATAGTAACTTAACAAGTACTTACTGAATGAATGAATGAATTTGGTATTTCTATCTCCTAACACAATGCCTTTCATATAATAATAATAACTTAAAAATAGTACTTATTGAATGAATGAATGAATTTGGAATTTAAATCTATCTCCAAACACAATGCCTTTCATATAATAGTAACTTCAAAAGTACTTATCAGATGAATGAATAAATGAACACCTTCATTTTTTAGATGAGGAAGTTGAGGTCCACAGAGGAGAAAATGGTTAGCCATTTCCTTCTCTGTGGACCTCAGCTGTTTCATCTAGATAATGAAGGTGTTTACTAACCTCAGTTAATTAAAAATTCCATAAAATGAGACTGTGTAACACAGGGCTGGTGCTGCCCCATCCATTCTCACTGCCTGTAATACTTCATTGTCATAACAAAACTGATACACACAGGTGAAGGCAGAGATGGGGATAGATGGAAACTTGGAGGGGGTTGTTCTTAAGTCATCTGCAAAGTTGGGTATAGAAAGCAACCGCTGTGTGTGGGAAGCCCATTTGAGTGAGAGAGATGAAGGACAGAGAGTTTGCAGGGATTAACACTAGATTTGTGCTCAGGACACCTCAGCTTGAATGTCAGCTCTGACACTGTGTGATCATAAGCAAGTCACAGAATTTCAGAGTTGGGAGGAACTTCAGAAACCATCTAGTCCAACCAGTGCTTGACCAATAATTCAGTTCCTAACATTCACTCAATCAAATTCAGCAAGCAATTGAATTGTGCAAAGCACTGGGCTAGATACCAGGGTTATAAAGTCAAAGAAACAGCTTCTGCCTACAAGAAGTTTACATTATACCGAGGTGGGGAAAGACACAACAACATATAAGCAGGGAAATTAATACAAGGTAGTTTAAAGAAGGAGAGATCACTAATTCAGGGGGGTTCTGGAGGAGGTATCCTTTGGGGTGAGCCTTGAAGGAAGTTAAGGATCCTTCAGGGCAGAGATGATGAGGGAGAAGCCTGTGGAAAGGCATCTATTACATATCAGCTTTACAAATATTGTTTCATTTGATCCTCACAAAAACCCCGAGAGGCAGGTTGCTATAATTATCCCTATTTTACAGATGAGAAAACTAAGGCAAATAGAAGGTACGTGACTTGCCCAAAGTGCCATAGCTAGTAAGTATATGGAAGGTATATGGAAACTGGGCAGTCTGCTTTGGTTCAGGTGTCCATCTTGGTCAGATGTCCCCTTCTTGAACACATTCCAGATATGTGCCTTTATTTTTCAGACTCTTCATCTATAAAATGGGATAATAACCTTTAAATTATCTCCTTCATAGAATTGTTGTACTGAAAAACATGAGTGTAGAATATCAGAGTGAGCTGGTAGTGATAAAGTGAAGTTGGGAAAAACAGCAAGTAAACCAGAAGAGATTGACCCACACTAATACACACGACAGCAGCCATAGCAGCAGCAGCAACAGCAACAACAACAATAACATAAAAACTCATAGGTAGATGAACAGCTCGGACGGTAAGTAGCAGGTGGTTGAGTTCTCAGTGTGCTGGATCTGGGGGCTGAAGCTCCGAATCGGAAATGTGGCTTTGTCTTTTTCTGCTTGTTTGTGGGCAAGTCACTTAACCTCTGTGGGCACCTTCTGAAAAAATGAGGAGCTTGGATTTGATCTTCAGGGACCCCTTTCAATATGTAAATCTCTCTGCAATGGAGATATTAGGTCTTGGGAACTTTAGGGGCAACATACCAGGAGAAGGTCATACGGTTATTGGTTGGAGGGGACCACCTCATTTTATGGATGATATACCTACAGCTGAAGGAGGTTGAGAACTTACCTGCTGATATGTGTTAGATTATTCTTTATCTATTTGTTCAGTATATCAGGAATGGTTAGATATTTTCATACAATGCTCCACGTTTTTCTTCCTTGAACACTCCTCCCACCTTTCTCCCGTTTTTATTGATATCTTGTTTACATCACCTTCATCTCTGGACATATCCCTCCCTTTTCCCTACTCTGCTAACCATTTTTAAGGACAACATGTTTAAAGAAAGAGAAAAAGCCATTCAGCAAAATCAATCAACCCATCAAATATGTCTGATTGTACATATGCATTCTGTACCCATAGTCCCTCACTTCTGTATAAAGAAGTGGGGAGGGAAGAGATGCATTTTCTCACCTTTATAATTGCACAGTATTTGGCTTTACTTTATTTTCTTCCCATTTACATATTTGTGGTCATTGTGCAAATTATTTTCCTGGTGATGTATTTTAATCTGTATCACTTTTACAAATCTTCCCGTGCTTCTCTAAATTCTTCATCTTTTTCCTTTCTTATGATACAGTAATATTCCATTACAGTTTTGTACCACTACTTACTTAACCATTCCCCAATTAATGAACATTTACTTTACATCCAGTTCTTTGCTACCACAAAAAGTCCTGCTCTAAAGATGAGAGTATATTAAATCTTTTATTCCATCTTTGATTTCCTTGAGCTATATGCCTAGCAGAAAATGGCGTGGACATTTTATTTATTATTTTAGTATAATTTAAAAATGCTTACTGAAATGCTCTAGCAACAGTGTTTTAGCGTGCTGGTCTTTCCACAGTCCTTCCAACACTGATCACTTCTGTCTTTCGTCATCTTTACCAATTTGCTGAGTATGAGATGAAGCCTTGGAGTTTTTTGTTTTGTATTTCTCTTGCCCTCTACCCTCTTTTAAATAAGTTTGTATCCTGGCCCAGAAAAAAATGTCACCAGACGTTCACCATCGACTCCCTGCCTATACCTTTCCTGCCTACCTTTGTGCTCTAGGATGCTGATATGGAGCAAGAGCTCGATTGAGGCTCTGCTTTGACTTGAGACATCTGGCCCTGCTGAGAGATTTGGTGCACTGAGCACTTTCTTGAGTTTGGTCCAAGTTCTTTTTGTGGAGGACGGCGTTTTGGCCTCAGGTCATCAAGCTTGCACTGCTGGCTCCATTGATCATTTCTAAATGCAAAAATGAAGGAAGGCAGCAGATGTGAGAGGGTTAATAACCTTAAGGTATACTGACCTCCCTGAAACCTACTAGTCCCAAGATACCGCACCACTGAGAAGCCTGCCTTTTATTTTTTCAGCTTTCTGTACTTTGTCTGTGTTCAGGCATGTATGTTGGGTTAGGCAGCAAATGGGGGAATTCCCTGTGTGTTTTGAAGTCAGCGGAGAGAATTTTACAAGCAAATTCTTCCAAGATGCCCAAGGGCAGATGTACATATTCCCAATTGGTTCTGATAACTCAGAGTTGTACATTCCACAGAGGAAGCTAAAGCCGTCTGCACCAAAGGGTAGTGGTGGGGAGCGGAGAGGAATGGGGAATGTGCCCTTGTGAATTTAATGTCAGTTGTTTGAGAACAGATTTCTTCTCGGCCAGCCCAAGACCTTGGACCCAAGGGGCTCTGCTTGACTGATTTGTAACCCTCCTCAAATTCCAACTTCTAATCTTTTACAGATCTCAGAATGTACAGACAAAGCTCTCACATGCTTCAAAGAGCAGCTTTGGAATATTGCGGGCATTGTGTTTTACATTCATCCCTTGATTGCTTAAACTTTCTTCCTCAGAGATCCAAAATGTATTCAAATTCTAGTTCTTTAATCAGCATTCTTCTAGACTCTGTAAAACTTTCCATAGCGAAATCTGTTTTAGATAGCAAGCTGTGGGTCTCATACACAAAATGTCTGAAAGTTGTTGGTTGGCTGGATCTCCTCACTTAAGGATGCATGTGAATAAATGAGATGCAAAATGAAGAGTGTCAGCCAAGGTAGAAAAAGAATGCTTAGGTAAAATAGAAAAAGTGAGGGAATAAATGACAATCTTGGGGATTTGGTCTAGTCAAATCAAGTCAAGTCAACAAGCATTTATTAATACCTACTTTTTGTTTTGCTTTGATTTTTTGATATATTTTGATAAATTGGATTTAAGTGAGGCAGAGTTGGGCAAAGTTGTCAGCCTCACTCTCTCTTCCAGAGTCATTGGATTCCAGGAGCAAGACCAAGTCAAAATGACTGGTGATGGCTTGGGATCCAGTGGATGACCTTGGTGGCTTCGATGGCTAACCAAGCTCTAAGTGCTCCACAGCACCTGCTTCAGCTGCCTTCGTGGCCGTTGGAACAAATTGTTCTCATCTGCCTATTCTGCTGAGGGAAGTCTTCACATGCTTGGGACAGACATCCCCCTCCCCCCAACTCACCCAAGAATTTGGGACTCTTTTGGTTACCCTCAACATGGTTATCCCAGCTACCAAAATGGTTTACTGGGTTGTGGCCACTGGGCATGCTACAGCTTCTTGGAGCCACAAGTGAGAGTTAGGTGAATCAAGCGGACACCAAAGTTGGCTTTTTTTTTTTTTTTTTGGTGAGGCATTCGGGGTTAAGTGGCTTACCCAAGGTCACACAACTACTAAGTGTCACCTAGCTGCCCCTGGACACCAAAGTTGGAAAGCAGCCCTCACACCTGAGGAGCTAGTTACTCTTCCCTGAATACACCCTACACACCAAGTACCTACTATGTGCCAACATTGTACTAAGGATACAAAGAAAGAGGAAAAAAAAACAACTCTAGTCCCTGCTCTCAAGATGTTCGCATTCTAATGAGAGAAATGACATGCAAATGACTTTGTACAACCAAGATAAATACGGGGTAAATTGGAGGTAGTATCAGAGAGGAAGCACTAATATTAAGGAAGACCAGGAAAGATTGTTGAGAAGGTATCTCAGACTTGAAGAATGTCAGGGAAACCCGGAGGTAGAGATGAAGAGAAAGAGACTTCCAGGCATAGGGGACAGCCAGTGAAAATGGGTGACCATTACACCATTGTTATTTTTGTTATTATTCTTGCTTTTAAAGTTCATTAGATTCCAAATGTGGTGTAGTGGAAAAAACATTGACTCTGGACTCCAAGGAACAAGGTTTGTCCTCCAAAATTTGCTATTTGTCACTTGTGGAAAGAGAAGTTCAAGCTAGACAGACTCTGAGGTCACAGCTAGCCTTAATTTCTACGAGCCTATGAAATTCTTGGGGAGAAGGGAAATGTTTCCATAGTTTTTTTTTGTAGTTCATAAATTTCAAGTCAACTTTTCCAAAAAATTTAATGGATTTTGAGGCAAAATTAAATTACTCTGTTATCTGTTCTCTGTTCCCCACTAAGAGATGGCATTGGTGAAAATGCATTGCAAACTTTAAAGTGCTATATATAATTTAGCCATATAATATAAATATTTGTGGGTATATCTGCTAGGTGGCACAGGGAATAGAATGCTGGCTATTGTGAGGAAGACTCATCTTCCTGAGTTTAAATCTGGGCTTAGACATTTACTAGCTGTGTGACCCTGGGAAAGTCCCTTAACCTCTGTCTACCTCAGTTCCACATCTGTAAAATGAGCTGGAGAAGAAAATGGTATAATCACTGCAGTATCTTTGCCAAGAAACCCCCAAATGGGGTCCAAAGATTTGGACACGACTGAACAACAACAGCAGACTTGGATTCCAAAGACCTGGATTCTACTCTTGGATCTGCCTCTTACTTGCCAAGTGATAGACCTTGGTCAAGTCACTTAACCTCAGCTTCAGAATGGAGATAATAATAACAAACTTACCTTTTAATTGTTGTATGGATCTGTGATCCTAAGTGAGATAATATGAATGAAGAGTTTTGTAAACCTAACACACGACATAAATGTCAGCTATGATGATAATGGCAAAAACAAGATGAGTGTGGTGACTGCAGTATCAGTCAAGCAGAACTGGACAAAAAGATATTTGGGCTGTTTGTTCAGGGGCCACCTTAATTCATATCCTCAGATCTGAGTTAATGATTTGCTCTCCATTTACTCAGTGTATGAACTTGTCAGGCAGAGCACCCAGGGGACCTGCTCATAGCATCATAACAACAGGCTGTTAATGAGAGTAGGATATTCATGAGCCCTTTTCCTTCCCCAAACCTGTTACATTAGGTATATAAGGTTTCTTCTGTGCTTCCCACTATCAGGGTTACATTTTGAAGAAGCCATCCAATAAACCATAGCGAATAGTTAGCCTTTAGAATACCCTAGCGATAAATCACCAGTCAGTATGCCACCTGGGACTAAATCCAGCTTCTCAGTTTAAACACTATTTGCTTTAGTTCTCTTATGTGTAGTCAAAAAGGAATACAAGTAAAAAAAGTAATCCACCAGATCAAAGTACTTGCTATTTATGTCTGAGGTAGGAAAAAACCAGGTAAGAAACCAAGAACTTTTTTATGTCTGAGACCAAATTCTTTTGTTCAGGAAGAGGCTCTGCCTTTAGTAAATGGTAGGCAGACATGTGTTATTCATCTACTAATAATTGCCTTTGATAACAAACTAGACTTCTGATGTCCATTGGTGACTGAAATGGTGAAAGAATTTTGGAAGTCTATTATAGTTGAATTTTGCCACCTTTGCATCAGAGAACTGGAGTTTAACCAATAGTTTCCCATGTTTCATACTCAGAGCTTAGGTCCACAGTCAAAGGTAGATAAAATAAATAATAGATACATAGATAAAATAACATTAGTAAATAGATAAAATAACTAGTATCATATGTGCATATAGATACATACACATATATATACACACATATTATATATATATATATATATATTTCAGTAGTGTCTTACGCTTTGTGATCCTAATAGGGTTTTCTTGGCAAAGATACTAGAGTGGTTTGCCACTTTCTTCTCCAGTTCATTTTACAGGTGAAGAAACTGAGACAAACAGGGTTAAGTAACTTGTCCAGGATCATATAGCTAGTAAGTATCTGAGATCAGATTTGAACTCAGGAAGATGAATTTTCCTGACTCCAGAGCCAGCACTTGATCCACTGTGTCACCTAGCTTTCGCACCCATACACACACACACACACACACATGTTTCTATGTGTATATATGTATATACATATACACACATATATATCTGTAATATGGCTATATTATATACAGCACTTTAAAGTTTGTAAAGCACTTTAAAGTTTGCAAAGCACTTTACAAATATTCTCAGTTTAGCCCCACAACAACCCTGAGAGTTACGTGCTGCTGTTATCCCCATTTTACAGATGAAGAAACTGAGGCAGATACAGGTTGACTGGCTTGTTCAGGGTCATTTAGCTAATAAGTGGCCAAGGTGACTAGGCTCAATGCTCTAACCACTATTGTTATAACCAACCAACCTACCTATCTCTTACTCAGAAAACATATCATTTTTTGGTTATTTCTTTATGATTTTTAGAATCAGTTAAATCAAGTACTAGTTTATCCTTGGTTGGTTTTTAATAGAATAACTGTAGTTGTTCTATAGCCTGATGTCTCTGTGTTATGTTGATCAAATGAAGTAATATATATATGTGTGTGTGTGTGTGTATATATGCATATATATATATGGATTGCTTACAAATATAAGCTATCAACACCAGCAGCAGCAACAGCATTTGATGTTACTAACAAGTACTAAAAGACTCTCATTAAAAGTTGGTTTCATCTAGAAGGCATGTCATCTCTAAGCACAGATCCTGAGGAAGGGGTCCAATAGAACTGCCACTGGACTGAATGTCACAGGTTCTGCTGAAAGGGATCTAGAACTCTCTATGGGGCAGGGGTGTGAGGAAGAGGAAGATGACAAGCTCTGCTTGGTCAAAATTTCAAACCAGGTAGAGAGGAAAATATCAGGTCATACTCTTATAAACAAAGGAAAACAGAAAGAGATGTCAGCTGTTAGTGTTTGCCATCATAGAGAACCGTCAAGCAAAACATGCTTTGAGGGTCCCTCGTTGGCCTTAAGAATGAGTTCTCATGTGTTTGTTGTTGTTGTTCAGTCATTTTCGGTTGTGTCTTACTCTTTGTGACCCCCATTTGGGATTTTCTTGGCAAAAATAGTGGAGTGGTTTGCTATTTCCTTCTCCAACTCATTTTTACAGGTGAGGAAACTGAGGCAAACAGGGTTAAGTAACTTGCACAGGGTTCACATAGCTAGCAAGTGTCTGAGGCCAAATTTGAACTCAAGTCATCCTGACTCCAAGCCTGTCATTCTCTCAACTACACCACCTAGCTGCCTGTTCTGGTGTGTAGCCTGCTCTATTTTCAATCAGCAAGAGAAAGCTGCATGGGATGCATCCCCCCCCCCCCCCAAGGAATTGATTCATTTGCCTAGCTAACTCAAACTCATTTTAACTACTTGCATCAAATTAAGTGCTAAAGACCATGATTTCCTCTTCGAATACGCTGTAAGCCCCATTGTGATTGGAGAAAATGTAGAGTATTTATATGATATCTAGTCTATTGTCCCAAACAGGGTCATGAAGAGTAGGGCACAACTGAAATGACTGAACGACAACATTCTATTGTTAATATTCAGAGACCCCTAAATTCATAGGAGCAAAGATGTAGAAAGGACTTGAAATATTCTCTCCTCTAAAAGTTCTTAATCTAGGGTCTTAGGACCATAGATTTGGGCATGATGCCTGTGAACTTTGATGGGAGAAGAATTACGTATTTATTTTGACCAACTTCTAACTGACATTTAGCATTTCCTCCAATTCTTTAAAAATTTCTGAGAAGGCCATAAGCTTCACTAGACGGTGGAAGGGTTCCATGATGCATAAAGGTTAAGAACTCCCGTCTACTCCATTTTATAGCTGTGAAGTGGGGAGAAGGAAAGGGGAAGAGAAAAGGAAGGGGATAAGTATTTATATGGCGCCTACGATGTGCCAGGCATAAATACTGTCTAATTTTACGTATTACAAGTATTATCTCATTTGATCTTCACCTGGGAGGTAGGTGCTATTGTTATATGCCCATTTTACAGCTGAGGAAACTAAAAGGAAAGGGAATAAGCATGTATTAAGTGCCTGCTATGTGCCAGGCACTTTGTTAAGCACTTTACAAATTTTTATTCAGAAAGCTGACATGATTTGCTCTATCTATTACATCATGCTACCTGTCTTAATAATAATATATTAAGAATAATGGAGAGATTGTGCTAACTATGTAGGGCAGAGACACATCTGGGCTTCAGCTGAAAGAGCTTTGGAAAACTTTTGGTAAATCTGGTTGTCTTTCCCTGTCAATCATCACCAGATTACTCTCCATGGTACTTAGTGAGAGGTGCACTCTGCCACCTGCTGGCAGAAAGGTGATACTGAAGATTCTCACCATCTTGGTTCTCCCAGAGTCTAAAAGTAGATACAGCTTTCATGAACCACATGAGCTGAAAGGGGACCTCAGAGGCCATCTAATTCGACTCTGTCATTTTACAGATGAAGAAATTGAAGCTAACGAGGGTTAAGGGACTTGCCCAAAGTCATGTGGACCTGGAAGTCCTCCATGGAAACAATGATTTTCAAAGATACTTGGTTTTCTTCAAGTATTCATCTCATTTCCCTCTGCTCACTTGTGTGGGTGTGTGTACCGAGGCAGAAAAAACAGGATCCTAAAATCTACCTGTGTGTTTATGCAGAACCAGCCAAATGCTTGGTTGCTACTGTTTCAGCAGGAAAAAAAGTCTCCGAATTTGTTCCATACTTAAGTGTTCTGAAATTGTAACCCTCACAAATAAGAATGCTGGCCTCATATCCAATGGGAGATTTTTTTCTCATTATTTCAGTGTCTGTTGATCTGGAACGAGAGCAAAGTAGCCACATAAAGAGATAAAAGACTGGTCTATGGTCTTTGATCAGCTTCCTGGAGCTGAACGGAAAGAAAAGTACAGCTGTGGGTGAACTATTCTAAGAAGTTATGTGGGTTTCCAAATTTATCCCTTATGTTCATTAAATGTTAAGCAGATATACTATAAACACATTGCAACCTGATATTCAGAGCAAAAGACTTACATTTTGTGATACACAGTTGTGTATGTGTGCATATACACATCCAAACTTAAAGATAGGGCTTAACCTATTTAGAAAGCATGGGTGAGACCCTGGCTAGAATAATGTGGCCCTTTGCCTCACCGCCCACTCACCTCACCACCACAGGCATTTTCAATGCCTGGTAATCTGACTGAAATGGGTCTTTTCAAGGCTATCAAAGCTAGCTTAATTGCTAAATTTGATGGCCTTTTCTCAGTCCTCTTCCTTTCTGATCTATAACAGCTTTGGATACTGTTGAACAGCCCCTCCAATAGTGTTTGAGAGATGGTGCCTGCCCACAGGCAGCTTGTGCTCTGGTTGAGGGGTTTACATTCTGACTGAGCAATGCATGGGTGGAAATCACTAAGGTGCTGATGGTAGATCAATATACTGGCAAATAGTCTAATAATTAAAGCTATTTGAGAAAACAGAGAAGCTTTATATGAACCAATGAATGAAGTAAGTAGACCCAGGAGAATAATTTACACAATAACAATGGTAGTTTAAAAAGCATAATTTCTGCTATTAAGAGAGCCTGAGGTTGGTAGATTATAGGAGTTTTGAGGGACAATAACGTTAAAGCTGACTGGGTATCTACACTAAGAATAGCACCAATTTTGAGGTTCGGGAAGGGGAGGGGCACCAGGTTGCCCAAGGAGGGGCAAACTGTCCTAGGTTGGTCAGCAATGGAGTTGGGCCCATGAGTGGCTTATACACTTCCACCTGGGTGAGTTTCAAAACAGCAACAATAATAACTTTGAAAGAATTAAGAATTCTGAAAAACATAATTGACCAGCCATGATTCTAGAGGTCTAAGTATGCCATCAGTATACCTCCTGAAAAATGGACTGAGGATGCAGAGTGAGACATATTTTGGGGGATGTGGCCAATGTGAGATTTTGTTTTGCTTCACTGTGCAAATTATACTTATTACAAGGGCTTTGTTTTTCTTCTCCTTCCCCCACCTCCAACCAATGTGGAGATAGAGGTGACAGAAAGAAGATAAATTTTAATTTAAAAAATATATTTAATTTTTTTTTAAAAAGAAAATGAAATAGCCTTCTGTGGTGAGCCAGGTCTTCAAGCCTCCTTCCATTGTGTCTCCTGCCTTTGTCCTCCTACTCTCAATGACCCTTTTCTTTTTTTCATTTTATAGAAAGCTCCAGGACTTGGATTGCTGGTGGCCCCAAATGGCTTCTAGAGGGTAGCACTTCTTTCTAGAACAGATCTGCTCAGCTCTCAGCTTCATCTGCAAGAGGGCAGCCTGGCCTTTCTTCTCCCTTGCCACCTGAAAGCAGTTCATAACCCTTGTTTTCCATTTGCTTTTAAGGATTTTTACTGAGAAGCACTACAGGGGGAAAAAAAATGCCTTCAGTAGGTTTAGAATAACAGATCAAAGGACCAAGTTGCCAGTCTTACAAAGGCCTTATCAGGTGTTCTTTCCTTATGCATAATTTCAGGAAATCGGGCCTTAGACTTACAAGGAATAAGATTTTGTTCTTGCTTACTTACTCGGCCGAGCTCTCTACCTCTTTCTTATAGGGCTCATCTTTCTGAGTCAGCAAGCCTAATCCTGTCTGGGCTGGGCATTAGATCTGTTCTCAGTTTCTAATGGAGATAAAAAATGGCAAACCATTCCAGTATCTAGCAAGAAAACTCCAGGGACAGTATGGTCCATAGGGTCACAAAGAGTTGGACACTACTAAACAACAACAACAATTTAAATGATGGCTCCTGTCACTGGGGCCTTGCCCCAGTGACAGGAGCCATCATTTAAATTGGAGTTTTCTTGCCAGATACTGGAATGGTTTGCCATTTTTCTCCTTCAGTGAATTAAGGCAAACAGAGGTTAGGTAACTTGCCCAAAATATGAGCGTGGATTTGAACTCAGGTCTTCCTGACTCCGGGCCCAGTGCTCTATCCACTGAGCCACCTAGCTGCCTCCCAAATGTCACTATTTAAATCCCTCCACATAAATGAAAAATATCTTTTTCTACCCACTATCCATGAATCTGGGAAGTTTTATTTTTGTTCCTCCTACTCCTCAGATAAAAATAACTCTTTCCTTTATGACAGGGGTTCTTAACTTGGGGTCTGTGGATAGATTTCAGGGAGTTCATGAACTTGGATGGGAAAACATCTTTATTTCCTTTGTAATTCTATGTATTTTATTTTTGCATTTAAAAATATTATTCTTAACAAAACCCAAAAGGAAGAGATAGAAAAAGAAATTCCATTTAAAATAGCTATGGACAGTATGAAATATTTAGCAGTTTACCTGCCAAGACAGACACAGGAACTAAATTAACACAGTTACAAAATACTCTTTACACAAATAAAGACAGATCTAAATAATTGGAGAAATATTAATTGCTCATGGGTAGGAGAAGCCAATGTAATAAAAATAATAATACTACCTGAATTAATTTATTTATTCATACCATACCAAACTGCCAAAAGACTATTCTGTAAAGCTAGAAAAAAAAAATAACAATTCATATAGAGGAACAAAAGGTCAAGAATAACACAGGAATTAATGAAAAAAAAAACTAGGAAGGAAAGAGGCTTAGCAGTATCAGATCTCAACCTATACTACAAAACTGTAATTGTCAAAACAATTTGGTATTAGGAAAGAAATAAAGGAGGTGGTTCAATGGAACAGATTATGAGATCAACATAAAGAAACAACCAAACACAGTAGTCTAGTGTTTGATAAACCCAAAGATACCAGCTACTGGGACAAGAACTCAGTATTCAACAAAAACTGATGATCTAAGTCAGTCTGGCAGAAACTAGGTATAAACCCCCTTCTTACACTGTATATCCAAACCAACTCTACATGATCTAGTCATAAAGGGTAACATTATAAACAAAGGAGTAAGGAAGAAATTACCTATCAGATCCATGGATAGGGGAAGAGTTGATGACCAAACAAGAGACAGAGAGGTAAAATAGATAATACTGATTACATAAAATTTTTAAATTTTTATACAAGCTAAAATTAGAAGGAAATGGGGGGGGAATCTTTGAAGCAAATTTTTCTGATAAAGGCATAATTTCTATGATAGATAATGGAAACTGAGTCAAATTTGTAAGAATAAGAGCTCTTTCCTAATTGATAAATGATCAGAGGATATGATCGGGCAATTTTCAGAGGAAAGAAAATCAAGCTTTCAGTAAACAAAAGAAAAAAAATTCTTTAAATTGCTAATATGGAGGCAGAGGTGGGGTGGAATGCTGATGGCCAGGAAAGTCTTCCCACTCCCCTTTTAAAAATCACCTTTGTGGTCTTTGCCTCCTTCCCTTTTTCTTTCCTTTCCCACCCCTTCTCCTTCCTTTTGCCCCTCTTCCTCTCCTTTCCCCTCTTTTATTCCCTTTCCCTTCCCCCTCTCTATCCTTTCTCTTTTCCTTCCCTGACCTAGATGATGTCATGGGGGGGACAATTGAGGAGTCCACAGAGTGAGTTAAGGCATACATCAGGGGGCTGTGCCCAGGACACCAGCAAAGACTGCAGACTTCTAGAAAATATGAACATACTGCAGGTAACCTACAAATTAGATGGATATTTGAAGAAACTCAAGCAAAGTGTAAGAAGCTAGAGAAGGGATGAAAGAATTAATTCTTTTACACAAAGTCTTTACCGACAGGAATGTTTCATAAGAGCTAAAATATGTCAGATGGAACTTATCAGACGTCTATGCCACAGTTCCAAAAAAGAAGTAATACTGCTGATCCAAAGAGAATTCCAGCCCTGAGCTTTGTGATTTTAGCTGCCCTTTGATGTTTTCTAAAACTACACTGTTCTGAACTTCGTATAAATTCTCTGACTTCCTCTTATTGTTTTTCATTATGTGCTCTGGACAAAGGCTCAGAATTCAGAAGCAACCCCCTTGGAGAGTAGATACAGATAAGAGGATCTGATCTTTATGTCTCCTACAGTACTAATATACTTCTTTCCTCCTCTTCTCCCCCTTCCTTGGAGTCAATCTTTGACTATTTATTAACAGCTTAACTCTTGCTCTTAATGTTGCTAACAGAGTTGTTAGCCTGTTCTTGAACTTAAAAAATAAAATACCTATGACAAAAAAACCCACTAACAATTAGAGAAATGAAAATTAAAACCACTATGAGATACCACCTCATCTCTATCAGATTGACAAAGATGACAAGAAAAAGAAAATGACAAGTGCTGAAGGGGCTATGGGAAAACAGGTAAATTAACTCACTCTTGGTGGAGTTGCTCAGCCATTCTGGAAAGCAATTTGGAATCATGCCCCAAAAGGTATTAAACTACATGTGTCTTCTGAAACCATAATACTAGATTTATACCACCTCATAGAGATCAAAGAAAGAGGAAAAAGGACCCCTGTGTACACAAATATTTGTAGGAGCTTTTTTCATGGTTGCAAAGAATTAGATACTGAAGAGGTACCATCAGTTGGAGAAAGGATGAACAATTTTTGGAATATCTAAGCGATGGATTACTATTGTGCTGTAAGAAATGATGAATGGGAGGGTTTCAGAAAAACCTGGGAAGACTTGTATGAACTGATGCAAAGTGGAAGAGCAGAACCAGGAGAACAATTTATACAATAACAACAATATTATAAATGACTAACTACAATTCCAAAGGATTCATGATGAAACATGCTATCTACGTCCAGATAGAGAGCTGATGAACTTGGAATGAATATTGAAACTTATTTTCTTTTTTCCTTTCTTTTCTTTTTTTTTGGTGTGGGGTGCGGGGGGAGAAAGGTTAATGCAGGAATTTGTTTTGCTTGACTGTCTATATTTGAAATGGGTTTTATTTTTCTTATCTTCTCAGCGAATGGGGGAGAGAAAGCTGGGAGGGAGAGAATTTGGAACTGAAAATAAAATCAGTGGTTTTTCAGTCATGGAACTTTGTGACCCCATTTTGGGGTTTTCTTAGCAAAGATACTGGAGTGGTTTGCCATTTCCTTCTCCAGCTATTTTTACAGATGAGGAACTGAGGCAAATAGGCAAGTGACTTGCTCAGGGTCACACAGCTCATAAATGTCTGAGGCCAGATTTGAACTCAGGGACATGAGTGTTTCTGACTCCCAACTCCAAGTTATATCTACTGCTCCACCTAGCTGACCAAAAATAAAATTAGATTGAATTAAAAAAAAAAAACCAAACTACACACACATCATTCTGAGGAAGGATCTATAGGCTTTACCAGACTGTCAGAAGGGTCTATGACACAAAAAAAGTCAAGAACCCTTAATCTATGACCTCCTCATGTTTTCTTTCCCTGGGCTAAGAGCTGAAAGCAGCTTGCTGATAATTTATCATTCTGAGGATCTTGGAACTTTGGCCTTGAAAACTTTCACCTTCTACGAAAACCTTTCTATGCTGTTTGATTTTTTTAAAAATAATATTTTTTTCCCCCAATTACATATCGAGACAATTTTTAGCATTAATTTTTACAAGATTTTGGGTTCCAAATTTTTCTCCCTCCCTCCCTCCCCTCTTCCAAAAATGGTAGGCAATTTGATACAGGTTATACATGTGCTATCATGTAAAACATAGTTCCATATTAGTCATAGTTGTGAGAGAAGAAACAGATAAAAAGAAAAAAAACAGGAAAAAGAATAAAGTAAGTGAAAAAATATGCTTCCATCTGCATTTAGAGCCCATCAGTACTTTACCTGGATGTGGACAGCATTTTCCTTCGTGAGTACTTTGTACTTGGCTTGGATCATTGTGTTGCTGAGAAGAGCTGAGTCATTCATAGTTGATCATCATACAATGTTGCTGATACTGTGTACAATGTTTTCCTTGTTCTGCTCCTTTCACTTTGCATCAGGTCATACAAGTATTTCCAGGTTTTTCTGAAATCTGCCTGTTCATCATTTGTTATTGCACAATAGTATTCCATTACATTCATATTCCACAGCTTGTTCAGCCATTCCCCAATTGATGGGCATCCCCTCAGTTTCCAATATTTTGCCACCACAAAAAGGACTGCTATAACTATTTTTGCACATGTAGGTCCCTTCCCCTTTTTTATGATCTCTTTAGGATACAGACTTAGTAGTGGTATTACTGGGTCAAAGGGTATGCCTAGTTTGGTTGCCCTTTGGGCATAGTTCCAAATTGCTCTCCAGTGCTGGTTGATTTATAATAATGCCTTTAGTTGCTTGTAATAGATGATGCTACCCTTATTTGTGTGATCTATTTCTCTACCCCATCACCTTTGGTTGAAATCAATCTCATATGCCGTAAGGCCATTTTGCACGTGAACTGCACATTTTAGGCCACCTTAATGCCCTCTTTAGTTTTCTAGCTGAATGGGATCGGGTTAGTGATTACTATGGGCAGCTAAGCGGCTGACCCAAAAGGGGTTATGAAGAGTGGGGAATGACTGAAAAAAAGACTGAACAAAAACAAAGTGATTAGCATGCCACCCAGTGGTTAAATACATATAAAGGAGGACAAACAGGATGAGAGGACAGGATACAAATGAAGGTTGGTTAAAAGAACTAAAGATAGCCTGGAAAAGAGAAGACTTGGGGAGGGAGGGATGGGATACTATCCCTATATTCAAGTATTTGAAGGGCTGTCTGACACATAGAAGAGGAGCAGTGGTTAGAGGGTTGGACCTAGAATGAGGAAGACTTGAATTAAAATCTGACCTCAGACACTCACTAGCTATGTGATCCTAAGCAAGTCACTTAGCTTCTGTTTGCTTCAGTTTCAGCATCTGTAAAATGAGAATAATAATAGCACCTACCTCCCAGAGTTGTGAGGATTAAATGACATACTATTTGTAGAATACTTTGCTAATCTTAAAGATATATGTAAATTTTGGTTGTGCCCTCAAAGGGCACGGAACATTAGGAACAATGGTTGGAAGTTATAGAAAGGCAGATTTTGGTTCCATTTAAGGAGACATTCACTAATAATTGGAATTATCCAAAGGATACCAGGATCAGTTAGGGTGGTATATGCTTTTAACCTTGGCTAATGGAGAGGTTGGAACTCATGTATGTCTTGAGCTTGGGAATTCTGAGCTGCCATAGGGCTCACAATCTGGCTTACCAAATCTCAATGACACCTCTCCTCCTTGAGTTCAAATTTTTTATTTCCCACACTTCAAATTTTAGCATGTAGACAGCTTAGTGCATCACTATTTCTCCCCATTACTTTCTCCCCATTACTGTTTTTATTTTTTTTTAGTTACTCAATGATTCTGTTGTTACTCTTTTCTCTATGTTATACCTGCTGCCTTCTCTTGTATCTAATTGAGCATCTGTAACTGGCTGCTTTTTTCTCTCTTCCTCCCTTTATAGGTAAAAGCCTTCTTGAGTTAAGTGCAACACAGCAGCCAAAAATTAAATAAAATAAAAAAGAATGTGAATTTGGCCTAGAGAAGTTCAGCCCTCCTCCTAGCTTAATTTCTAGTGCCTACTCAAATTGACAGGCTAGGTCCCTAGAAGCCAGTTGACTGGGTTCTAGAGAAATAAGAACATCAGGCACCTTAGAGCTGTTCTAGTTCAAGTGCTCTCATTTGATGGATGAAGAAACTGAGTCCCTGAGAGGCAAAATGACTTGCCTAAAGTGATACAGCTATAAGTGGTAGAACTAGAATTCAAGCCCAAATACAATGTTCTTTTCATTTTATCAAAGTGACTCTAAAATATGAGTAAAATTCCAATGACACATGAATCCTAGGTAGCAAGTTATGGCCGGTGGCCAATAATCTTTATTGAAGAACTATTTAGCACAAGGTTTTACTATAATAAAATGATAATCTGGCATGACTAGTAGTTACCTTACCTTTAATTTTTTTTTAAATGAAGCTGTCTAAGTGATCTTCCAACAACAAAATACCCAACCATGTCACCCTACCCTACCCCATCCCCTACCTCCAGTGTCTCCCTATTACCACCAGGATCAATTGGAAAATCCTCTGCTTAGTATTCAAAACCCTTAAAATCTGACCCCCTTTCCAGTCTTCTTCCACCTCACTCCCCTCCCCTCCCCTCAGCCACCATCACCACATACTCTGATTCAGTAACACTAACCTCCTTTCTATTTCAAGAACAAGATGATCCTTTTAGGGACTCTGGCTTTCACTGGTTGTCCCCCACACCTGCAATGCTCTCCTTCCTCATCTTTGCTTCCTGGTTTCCCTAGCTCCCTTCAAGTCCCAGCTAAAATCTCACCTTTGACATGAACCTTGTCCTGAGCCCTCTTAATTCTACTGCCTTCCCTGTGTTGATTATCTTCAGTATATCCTGTATATGACTTGTTTGTACATAATTATTTTCATGTTGTCTCCTCCATTATACTGGGAGCTCCTCAAGGGCAGACACTGTCTTTTGCCTTTATTGGTATCCCTAGTGCTTAGCACAGTGCCTGGAACACTGTAGGTGCTTAATAAAATGTCAATTGATTGACTGACTGAATGCAGAAGATATTAGAGTTGGACAGGAACTTAGAGCTCATAAGATCCTAGGATTAGAGCTGGAAGTTACTTTTTGGGTCATCTAGTCTAACCTCCTATTATTTTACAGATGAAGAAGCTCAAGACCAAGGCAGATTTCAGAAAAAAACTTATATGAACTGATGCTGAGTGAAGTGAGCAGAACCAGGAGAACATCGTACATGGTAACAGCAACATGGTTCAATGACCAACTTTGATAGACTCAGCTCTTTTCAGCAATGCAATGATCAAAGACAATTCCAAAAGACTCACGATGAAAAATGCTACCCACCTCCAAAGAAAGAGCTGATAGAGTATGAATGCAGATCGAAGCATACTATTTTTTCTCTCTTTTTTTTCTTTCTCACAGTTTTTCCCTTTTGTTCGGCTTCTTCTTTCATAATATGACTAGTGTGGAAATATGTCTAATATGATTGTACATATATAGCCTAAATCAGCTTGCTTGCTGTCTTGGGGAGGGAAGAGGGCAGGGAAGGAGGGAGAGAAAAATTTGGAACTCAAAATTTTTTAAAAGTGAATGTTGAAAACTATCTTTACATGTAATTGGAAAAAATAAAATACTATTGAGTGGGGGGTGGGGTAAGAACACGAAGAAGAAGAAGAAGAAGAAGAAGAAGAAGAAGAAGAAGAAGAAGA
>NW_020948739.1:7526723-7529573 GCF_900497805.2 Vombatus ursinus
GAAGAAGAAGAAGAAGAAGAAGAAGAAGAAGAAGAAGAAGAAGAAGAAGAGGAAGATAAAGCTCAAGACCAGAGAGATTAAGTGGTTTGTCCAAGGTCACACAATAAAGAGAAGAGCTAGGATTTGAACCCAGGTCTTCTAATGACAAATCTGGTGCGTGCTCCACTGTACTGTTCTCTCTTCCTCCCACCAGATTCTGGAGCATAGAATTAACATGATAACAAACATGGTAATTTTGCTTTGGGAGCTTCTGTTATTTTTTTTCTAATATTCCAAATTTTTTCTTGTTCAGTTGTGTCCAACTCTTCATGACCTCATTTGGGATTTTCTGGGCAAAGATACCGGAGCGATTTTGCCATTTCCTTCTGCAGCTCATTTTACAGATGAGGAACTGGGGCAAACAGAGTTAAGTGACTTGCCCAAGGTCACATGGCTAGTAAGTGTCTGAGGCCAGATTTGAACTCAGGAAGAGGAGTCTTAATGACTCCAGGCTCAGTGCTCTATTCACTGTACAACCTAGATTACTTTGCAGTAATACAGTCAAAGGAAAAGCCTAGCTTTATCTCTTGAGGAGACAGAAAAAGTACTGACCCCTTGGGGTCGTTGGTAATGTTCTTTGCTTCTAGTCTTATGAGACTGCCTTAAAATTACTCTTATGAGAAAAGTTCTTATGCATGCTAATTGGGATGTGACTATGGAAATAGGGTGCTAAATGCAGCATGATTAGATGATGTGACATATTTAATTTACTGCTAAAGCCTGCATTAGAATATAGGTCATCCAATAAAGAGGCTTTTTAGCCTAGCTTATCTTTTAAAGTTCAATGATCAGGGAAATGAAAAAATCATAATCAGAGTTTACCAAGGACAGACCCTCTACTCCAGAAAAATTAGTCTGCTCATTGGCCCCTCCATACACAGAGGCACAGTGTTTTCTAGTCATGTGACTTTGGATATATTCCTTAATTTTTCTGAACCTTTGTTCACTCATCTGTAAAATGGGGCTAATACTAATCATGTTGTGAGGAAAGTACTTTGCAAACCATAAAATACCCTTCCCTTTCTTCTTTCCTCCCCTCCCCTTCCCTCTCCTCTCCTCTTCTCTCATTTCCTTTCCTCTCCTCTTCCACAGCCTAGTAAGAGCCTGAATCATGATTCAGACTCAGATCTTCTGGACTCCAAGCCCAGGGCTTATTTGCCTTGTCATGACTTAGCTCATGGACTAGACACTTGCCACCGGGGATTGTTCATCTCTGTAAAACCCACAGTTCCAGCGGCAATGCCTTGTACTGGGGTACAGGTGGGGGTGGGGGAGTATCAATTAACCTCTGGTTGACTGGATAAATAGAGCATACAGATAGACAAGGCCAGTAAGACTTGATCGCTGAGCATGTTACCCACAGAACAAAATCAAGTTATTATGTTTTAAATTCTATTGGCCTGACGGTATTTTTGTCGCAGCCCATATGGAAGTCCCAGATGGGCTGAGGGAGGGATAGAGTAGACCACCTCACCCCCATTGCTCTTCAGATCCATCTCTTAGGTCTTACTGACCATCTGTTCACATGATGCTTCACCTAGTAGCTTAACAAACAAATCCATAAATAGGAAAGAGTCATCCAACCCCGTGGAACTGTGGGCAGCATTTCAGCCCTTTGTGTTCCCTGTGGGTTCAGGGAGTTGTTAAGGCAGACTTCTTGGATAATGGTACTATCTTTTCCCCATTTTAATTGGCCCCCTCTTCCAGATCTGCAGCACATACTCTCACAATGGGTCCAGAAGGGGATGGCTACATTTACTTGAAATAGGCTGACTCACAAACCCTGTGCCATAGATGTAGGAGCCTCCTAATTTTGAATCACTGAAAATTTTTCAAAGTAAACATCAGACTGGAAGAAATGCTAAAGAAAAAGAAGAAGACTTTACAAATAGTTACTTGCCATGGGACTCTGGAAAGTGAGAAACAGGACATGAATAGAAATGGAAATATCAGCAGTGTCTATTGCTATTTCCTAAAGAAGTTTGACCAATGAGAAATGGTTGACACAATGAGGAAACTTAAAAGAGTAGTTGCTATCTCAGCCAGAAAAATGCTTAATCTCCTCATTTAATGGAAAGACATGGTAGCCAAGGGCAACACCAATTTGGAGTTTAAGCTTGTTTTAGAATCTTATAGTTGTTGTTGCTCCTTCCTTCTCGAACAGGACCAATGACACGAGGGTGATGTCTTGACTTGTGACTAAATTAGATTTGAGTGATGCAGGGCTGTGCAAAGTCATCAGCCTCATTCTCTCTTCCAGAGTCATCAGAGTCCAGTGGCAAGACTGGATCAAGATGACTGGTCAAGATGACTGGCAATGGTCCAGGATATAGTGAATGACCTTGGTTTTTCTAAGTTAAGGTGTTTACTAGCTATCAGTTTGTCTACGGCCACACCCATTCAATGACTAAGGTCTAGATAAGAAATGAGACAATAGATGACTCAATTTGCCATAACAAATTTTAGTCTAGGAGAGGAAGACCCTCAATTTCTGGCCAGAACAGAAAGCAATTATTATTTACATTCATTCTAAACCATTAACACCTAAACAATGAACCACAGAGGCTTGGGCTGGGCTATTTATTATTGGCCTTTCAATGAAAACCAGAATGATTTGGGTTTAAAGGGTTAGTCAGGTAATTCCATTTAAAACACAATGGGCTTTTTAAAAGCCTGCTTTTTCAGAGCTATATTTTAAGAAATCAGAAATGAAAACTGCACAGGACAAAAAGTAAATTGTCCAAGCTTTTAAAAAAAAAGGAGAAAGAAGAAGAAGAAGAAGAAGAAGAAGAAGAAGAAGAAGAAGAAGAA
>NW_020948739.1:7529583-7533408 GCF_900497805.2 Vombatus ursinus
AGAAGAAGAAGAAGAAGAAGAAGAAGAAGAAGAAGAAGAAGAAGAAGTATTTCCCAGCTTCTGTTCAAATTGGCAGGTTGGGTCTCCAGAGGGCAGCTACTACTACTCCTCTCAGATAACAGGGTAGAGACAGTTAATACAAAATCTCCTAAGAACCTAGGTCCCACAAATACACATGGCATCCAGAGGAGGAGTAAACTTAAACTTTGACCCTTATAATAGTGATGTATACATGTAAGAAATATGTGTGACAAGGTTTAACTCAAATTATCTGCTCTGGAATTCCTCTCTGTGTAGAGACCTTATGTAGAGCCTTTGCTGTTTGCCCTTCATTCTCGAAGAGGACCAATGACATCATGAAAGTGATGTCATGACTTATTCATGAATTGGATTTAGGTGAGACGTAGCAGGATCAAGGGGTATGCACAATTTTATAGCCCTTTGGACATAGTTCCAGATTGCTCTCCAGAATGGTTGGATAAGTTCACAACTCTGCCAACAGTGCATTAGTGTCCCAATTTTTCCACATCTCCTCCAGCATTTGTCATTTTTCCCTTCTATCATTTCAGTCAATTTGATAGGTGTATGTGGTAGTACCTCAGAGTTGTTTGTGACATAGAGCATTTTTTTCATGTCTATAGATAGCTTTGATTTCTTCTTCTGAGAAATGCCAGTTCATATCCTTTGACCATTTATCAATTGGGGAATGACTCATATTCCTATAAATTCAATTCAGGTCTCTATGTATTTGACAAATGAGGTCTTTCTCAGAGACACTTGCTGTAAAAATTTTCTTCCAGTTTCCTGTTTCCCTTCTAATATTGGTTGTATTGGTCTTATTTGTACAAACACTTTTGAATTTAATATAATCCAAATTGTCCATTTTACATTCTATAATACTCTCTATCTCATTTGGTCATAAATTCTTCCCATAAATCTGACAGGTAAAATATTCCATGCTCCTCTAATCTCTTTGTGATATCACCCTTTATGTCTAAATCATGTACCCATTTTGACCTTATCTCAGTATAGAGTGTGAGATATTGGGCTATACCTAGTTTCTTCCAAACTACATTCCAGCTTTCCTGGCAATTTTTGTCAAATGGTGACTTCTTGTCCCCAAATCTTGGATCTTTGGGTTTTTCAAACATTAGATTACTATAGTCATTTACTAAGTGTATTGTGTACTTAATTTATACCACTCATCCACCACTTTATTTCCTAGCCAGTACCAAATTGTTTTGATGATTACCTTTTTATAATACTGTTTGAGATCTGATTGCTAAGCCACCTTCCCTCACATTTTTTTTTCATTGATTCCCTTGATTTCTCAGGAAGTTTTGAACTAATTTGAGGAGAGGAAGAAGAGAGGGGATGGAGAGCAGGAGTGACAATGAGTTGGACTACATAGCAGCTGAGGCATTAGAGAATTGAGGAACAGAGGAAGCAGCTCAGTGTCTCTCCTTCCTTGACACTTGAGAAGGGAAGGCAGTGATAATGATTAGAATGTTGAATGATTAAAATGTAGAATGCGCCCTGATCATTAGGAACTTGCCTTTTGTGTCTTCAGCCTCCAATTAAGAGGAAACATCTCTGAGAGATAGAAGGCTGAATTTAACTGTTTCTCTCCATGTGCTTGTTTGTCAACAGGCATTCATTTAGGATTTGTTTCTTTGCTATGCTTTGTTATTCTTATATTTTGACTTCCCTTCACATAAAAACTTATGCTGAACCATAAAAGCTGTACTTTACATGGTTGTATAAGGGTGGAGTACAGAGGAGTTCATGGGAAAATCTATCAAGAATTTATCTGGCCAGAATGTTTTCTTTCCAGATTGGTGGCTAGAGTTGGGGGTGGGAAGGTGGGGTGGGGGAGGGGAGAGGGTGAAAGGTACAAGAGGGACTTGAGGAGATGTTTTGATTTTTCTCATAATTCATACGTTTGACAAATATCCCAGCAGGCAGAACTTTAAATGGAACCTGAGGTTTCTCTTTTGCCTCTAGACTAGTGAGCCTGTTGTTACAGGGTGTGGTTGATTAAATCTCCAACTCAGGGAGAAAGAGAAGATGGTAAGGAGGAAGGCCTGTGATAAGGAACCTTAGATAAGAGCTGCATCCATCCTTCAATAAAGAGGTTGTGTGTATGTGTAAGAGTTTGATCCAAAGGGAAGGCCCCCAAACAAAGCCAAGATCTGTGGGTGGCAACAGTTGTGGTCTAGGAAGATTTGATTCCTTCCATTTGCCAAAGGAAGGGAGTGGGGGGATGGTGGAGGGTGGGATGGGAAGTACTCCTTAGCTGTCTTCAATAGTGCCACCTGAAGGTTACAGTAAGAAGTTTGGTAATCAGTTCTTTTGCCCTAGGGATATGATGAGCATGTTTGGAGATTCATAGAATGCTGTGCTCTGAGACAGGAACACATGCGTTCAAATCCTGCCTCTGATGTTTGCTAGTTGTGTGGTCCTGGGTGAGTCACTTGACTTTTATAGGTCTCAGATCCTAAGACTTGTCTATTGAATCATGATGAGTTGGATTTTTTTTTGTAGAGGGACTTCCCAAATGGTGACTTGCTGCTTCCCCCATCCCCATCACAGATTATTCGTGCATTCAAATATCACATCCATTTCTCTGATGGTGCTCTTTAACAAAGTGTTTTTAAGATAACTAAGGTTAACTGTCTCTGTCAAGAGTTCTTGATGCTATTTATGAGCTCCTTATTATTCCATCACCATTCTAACATGAATTCAGGTGCTTTATTATTACTGCTTGCTGACTGTACTGTTGGCCTCAGAAGAGGAGATTAGGCAGCTGTCACTCATACCTGGCTTTGTTCTATGGATCTCAGTCAGCAAGGTCCAGTCACGCAGGTTCATATCCTTGGGGTTGTTCCCAACTTCTCATTCCTTCACACCACACACCCACTCAGTTGCCAAATCTTGTAGTTTCTCTCTCCACATCATGTTTTGCATCTGTCCTCATCTCTCAACTTACATGGCCATTATCATAGTATGGAAAAGACCATGGAATTATAGGACAGACATAGTCTTTTTTTGGAAGGCAATTGGGGTTAAGTGCCTTGCCCAGAGTCACACAGTTAATAAGTGTCAAAGGCTGAATTTGAACTCAGGTCCTCCTGACTCCAGGGTTGGTCCTCTATTCACTGTGCAACTTAGCTGCCCCCCAGGAGCGGCATATTGTAAGGAACTTAGAGAGACCTACTCTCAGGGAAGTTGCCTTGGGAAAATCTTGAGCAATATTTGAGTATATAAATTTGCATGAAGGGAAATCTGGTCTGTCCTTGAGTAATGTTTTCTTTGACACCAGACAGTCATAAATTAATGGTACTATAGTCACACTTTTTGGCACTTTCCCCAAATCAGACTATGCCTCTTATGTGACAGAATGCAGCCTCCATCTCATGATGGAGAGAATATATAAGCCCCTTTCTTGGGCTTAATTCCAAAGATAGATTCAAGGATAAGTTATAATTACTTCTGGTCACAAGAGGAGAAAGGAACAATGCAGGAAGACAGGTTTAAGCTTAACATATTAGGTTCATTAATCTCTTTCCTGTTCAGTCCTCTTCCCTTCTAGCTAAGCAACTAATCTTTTAGCATTAAGGTTTCTATGTTCAAAAAAGTAAGGAGTTATCTGGGGAAAAAAGGAATGCAAAAAAAAAAAAGAAAAAAAAGGAATGTTAGCTTTGAGTTTACTACACATTGGTCACCCCCAGAGTGCCAGGTACTTCACAGTCTATGTCTTCTGAGAGTTTACAATCTAAGATCCAAAATTGGCATATATCTGTCACACAAATACCACATGTACAT
>NW_020948739.1:7533418-7618250 GCF_900497805.2 Vombatus ursinus
AGAGGCAAAGAAGGAAGAGGGGATGGAGGTTGTATGTTTCCTTTAGAAAGGAAGATAATGAACAGGATCAATGGAGACAAGAGATTTTTTCTATGTGGAGGAAACTAAAGTGGAAGATTGTATTTTTAGCAGGAGGATGTGACCAAGGAGGAATGTAAGTTTCTTGAGGGCAGGGACTGTTTTTTGTTTTGTCTTTATATTGTCAGCACCCAGAAGGCTTAGTACCTTGTATATAGCAGTTGATCGGTAAACACTTGTTGGATTAGATTGATTGCAAAGGGCCAACAGAAAGAGCTTTGTATATGGAGTCATAGAACCTGGGGTAGGATCCCACTTCTGATGGTTACTACCTATGTGATCACGAACAAGTCACTCAACCTCTCTGGACCTCAGTTTCTTCACCTACAAAATGATTGGGCGGGATTAGATGATAATCTTTGAGATCTTTTTTCAGCTGGAAATCTATGATCTTGTGATTCTGGCTCTGACCCTTATTAGTGTGACCTTGGACAAGTTACTAACTTCCTCTGGCCTCAGTTTCCTCATCTACAAAATGAGGGGTTTTTGACTAGATGATCCCTAAATTCCTCCCACTTCTGTATTCCAAATCAACAGAGAAAGAGGAGATTGTCTTCATGGTTTTCCCAACAAATATTTTTTCCAACAAATGGTTTAAATTTTTATTTTAAATTATAGATAATTAGAGTTGACTAACACAGTCTTTCATTTACTGTTATGCTCTGATTGCAGGTTGTAGTTTTAGACTGGAAGAGTTATCCAGGGAAAAATGTTCACTTTAACACTACTCATGGTTATGAACAATAAAGATAAGCCAGAAGTGGGATCTGTGGGCCCAGCTCAGAAGGAGAAGCAAGAGGAATAGATGTTTACAGGTAGATATTTGACAGGCAAAGCTCATAAATCCATGAAAATGTCATCACTGACTTTCTGGAAAAATCTCCAAGTAGGAACAAGACATACCAAGACATTACTCTTTCTCTAGAGTGAACTGTGGAAGATGCTGGTGAATCAGTCCAGGCCAAGCCGTACCCCTAATTCCTCCTGTGTCCCTGAGCACCTGCTAGCACAGGTGCTAAAATGCATGGACTGTCACTCCATACCCAAGGAACATAAGCTCATTTTCCCATTCAGTTTTTAGTCATCACTTCTAGGTATGTAACCGCCATGTTATGTGATATTTTCCCATATCCAATGCTTGATTCCCCTGCTTCCCTGGGAAGACTGGACTTCTTCAGGTGAGCAGAAGAACTTTTGCATGGTCATTTATGGCTATAGAGGAAGAAGAAGGTAGTCCAGGGAAGGCAGCATAGGCCCTGAAGACTGACAAAATGGCCCTACCTTTACTGCGCTTCGTGTCAGTACATCTGAAGAACTTTGAAAAAACATTTTTGGTGAGGGTAAAGAAGAGGGGAGAAGTTTGAATCCTACTTCATCAAAGTGGATAGAACCTTGCTAATATGGAGGATCAATGGTACTTGGAAGTTTGGACCTAGGAAGGTAGACAGGAGGGCCAGAAAGGAAAAACAGCTTTGAGATGGAAAGGAAATAAGTGTTAGGTTGAAATGAGGCTAAAGACAGGGTCTGTTACCAAGGCAACATGGTGGCACCATGTTCTGGGACCAGTACTAGGTAGATGGAAGCAACTCAGAAAGCTGGGTCATCCCTTCATAGCTAGACTAGGAATAAAGATAAATGTCCATGATCTGTAACTTGAAAGCTATTTTGATGTACTTCACCTTAATTTTGGAAAAGTTCTTTTGGAAAACCCAACCTGTCTTGGATACATTTAAGGGAAAGAGAGAAGGGTTCACACTTGAGTGAATACAGGTAGGGAATATGAACACACACACACACACACACACACACACGCACAATACATGTAGTCAGGGCACATTTGTAGAGGAATGTCCATGTAGGTAACATATATGGCAAGGGCACAGACGTGGTGTTGTGGCTCATGAAGAGCCATTGATGTTGTCTACTGATGTCAAAATGCTACACTACCAACCAGGTGGTCTCACAGACTTCCACTTCATGTTGCTTGGCTAGATGTCCAATCTCTGCTGGATGTCATTCTCTCTACTTACAACATCTGGCTCAGTTAAAATCTTGGCTATTTCTTTCTCAATAGAAAAGTGGGTGTTGTCATACTCTTTTAGCTTAAAAGAATAAGCTTTTTATTGCTATAGATTTTTCTTTTAGAAATAAGCTTTTTATTGCTATAGATTTTTTTTAAAGAAAAGGCAGAAATCCTTACCAGCAAATCACCTTACCCTCAGGTTCTCCTGTCTTATTCCCCTTTAACCGTGGCTAAGTCTCCCTATCACAAGACAAAATTGTTTACCCAGGTTCCAAATTTTTCAGAATGAAAAGTAAGTTCCTTCTAGCTAGCTAATGCCTTCAGAATTAATCTTTTTTTTTTAGGACATTTTTTTTTCCTTGTTCAGGAACTTGTATCTTTGTCAGAGACCTTAACCTAGCTTCTAGTGACCATTCCATATACCTCTCCACTTTAATTTCCAAAGGTTTAACTATTATCTAGCTAATGGCTATTTGCCCAATAACTACCTAATACCTCTGGAGTTTAGGGCTCCCAGGTTTCCCAAAACTAATTATATTACTTTAAGCTTTACACAGAGCTTCATATCATTTGATCCACACAATAACCATGTGAGATAGATGCTATGATCTCCATTTTTACAGATGGAAAAACTGAGACTGAGAGAGATTAAATGATTCACCCTAGGTTACACAGCTTGTAAATATCTAAGGTGAAATTAGAATTTGGTTTTTCATGCCTCCAACCCACCACCCCTAGGCCACCTTGTTGCCTCTGCCTTCTAACCCCAAGTCTCTTCCATTCTCCCATGTGGATTAGTGGGCTAGATAAAGGCTAAAAGACAAAGCTAATCCTAGGGGGTGAGATCATTACCTCTACCAGCTTAGCTGAATTCCTGGCCTTTTTAAATGAAGGTATAGCCGAGCAAACCTTAAAGGGCAGCTAGGTGGAGCAATGGATAGAGCATCAGCTCTGGAGTCAGGAGGACCTGAGTTCAAATCCAGTCTCAGACCAGATACTTGACACTTACTAGCTGTATGACCTGGGCAAGTCACTTAACCCCAACTGCCTCGCCAAAAATGAACAAGCAGACCTTAAGAGGGGCTTTATATTCATACAATCTTATATCAATATCTGTATATTTTTCTGTTCTTATACACATTTTAAAGGGGGTAATGAGAGAGAAGTGAGGAGGAATCAAGGAATGTTGCCGTCATGCCCCCCTGACTCCATTATTCTCCTCCAGGTCTGATCTGAGCCTGGACAGTTGGAAAAAAGGCAACCAGGTGGGACAGAGGAAGACTTTTGGTGCCCAAGTGTCTGAATACACATAACCCTAGCACCTTCTCAACCTTAAAAAAAGACAATCAGGCCACAGAATCTGGTGTGTCTTTAAAGGACCTCTGAACTCAGACTGTGCCTATCCCTGCAGGTGAAAATTTAATCTAAAGCATTCCTAAGAGATAGGGAAGAACACTGGTCTTGTAGTCAGAAAGATCTGAGTTCAAATCCTGCCTTAGAATCTTATTGGCTGTGTGACCTGAGACTGTTACTTACCTTATCTCAACTTTAGTTTCCTCGTCTATAAAACAGAGGTAATAGCATCTACCTACCAGGGCTATCGTGAGAGTAAAATGAGAAAAAATGTATACAACTTTGCAAATCTTAAAGAGATATATATATACTCAGCACTCAGCCTGTTACTTAGTCAACAAACATTTATTTTTAAAATTATATTTTATTTATTTTGACATTCATTCTTTAAAATTCTGAGTTCCAAAATCTCTCCCTCCTTCCAGCACCTCCTCCACTCACTGAGAAGGTAAGCAATATGATATCAATTATACATGTGGAGTCATTCAAAACATGTTTCCATATTAGTCATGTTGCAGCAAAAAAAATTTTAAAAGGCAAGAAAAGTAGAAAACAAGCTTCAAAAAAGGAAAAAGAGAAAAAGAAATTTACACGATAACTTTATTAGATATTTAAAAGGAATAGTAAGTTGTACATAATAGATTTACAGTTTCATGTGCAATCATCTTTTTTATTATACTGTTATGAAAATGCTTATTTTATTCCACAAATTAATTTTTTTAATGCTTGTGAAAAAAAGAAAGAAAACATGCTTCAATCTGCACTCATTTTATTGGTTCTCTCTCTAAATGGAGATAGAATTTTTCATTGTGAGTCCTTTAGAATTGTCTCAGCAAACATTTACTAAGCACCAATAATTTGCCAGGCATTGGGCTAAGCATTGGGAATAGGACAAGCAGAAACAGTCTTCAAGGAGCTCACATCATAATGGGGGAGACAACATGTAAAAAAACTGTGTATGACCAAGATATAGAGAGAGGAGATGCTCATTGTTGTTATTGGTTCTTGGTTTTCAAAGAGGAGCAATGACGTCAGGAAGGTGATGTCTTGACTTGCAAGTGAATTGGATTTAAGTGAGGCAGGGTTGTGCAAAGTCACCAGCCTCACACTCTCCTCCAGAGCCATTTGGGTCCAGTGGCAAGATATAGATCAGGACTGGAGATAGTCCCAGATGCAGTTGGAGTCCTTGGCCTTCCTTTTTAAGCTAAGGTCTTTCCCAGGTCTCAGTTTGTCTGGGCGGAGAGGAGATGCAAGGTGGTCTCAGAGGAAAGGCCTGATGGGACTGAGGACGGCCTTCAGTCTATGGTAGGATCTGAGGCTGAGCCTTGAAGAAAGTTAGCAAAGTTCCCCAAGGCATTTCAGGCATGGGGGACAGTCAGTGAAGAGGTTTGCCATGGGGAGGTGGAGTGTTGAGTTTGAGAAACAACAGGTAGGCCAGTGTAGCTGTACATAGAGGAGAGTCCAGAGTAAGAACACTAGAAAGGTAGAAAGCGGCCAGGTTGTGAAGAGCTCTAAATGCCAAACAGAGGATTTTTGTATTTGATTCTAATGGTATTAGGGAATCACTGAAGTTTACTGAGTAGGAGGATGCCATGATCAGGACTGAGCTTTAGGAAAATCACTTTGGCAGTTCAGTGGGTAATTGAAGTAGAGAGACTTCCCTCCCTGCTTCAGGGAGACCAATTAGAAAGCTATTGATATAGTCCAGTCAAAAGATGACTAAGGGCTATACTAGGGCAGTGTCTATATGAGTTGTTGTTGTTGTTTGTCCTTCATTTTCAAGGAAGACCAATGACATGATGGGGTGATGTCTTGACTTACACACGAGTTGGATTCAAGTGAGGTAGAATTGCACAAATTCATCAACTTCACTCTCTCTTCCAGAGTCTTTGAAGTCCAAAGGCAAGACAAAAGTCAGGATGACTGGTGATGGCCCAGATGTAGTGAATGACCTTGGTGTCTTCAATACCTGATCAAGCTCTAAGTATTCCAGCCTTCATGGTCATTGGAACAAATTGCTCTCATTCGCCCATTCTGCTGGGCGAAGTCTTCACATGCTTGTGGTAGACATCCCCCTAACTCACCAATGGGTTTAAGGCCTGTCAGCTACAGATACAAGAGCTGTTGTAATGGTGGAAATGGCAAAATTTAACAAAATTTA
The DNA here is from genome assembly GCF_900497805.2 of Vombatus ursinus. Classification (NCBI taxonomy): domain Eukaryota; kingdom Metazoa; phylum Chordata; class Mammalia; order Diprotodontia; family Vombatidae; genus Vombatus; species Vombatus ursinus. Next base: position 7,539,034 of record NW_020948739.1, read on the forward strand.
AGAGATTGGATATAAAGTGGGAGTGGAAAGTTGGAGTTGTGAGAGATTGCAAGCTTGGGAGACTAGGAGTTTAATGGTGCCCTTGGCAGAAACAGGAAAGTTGAAAAGAGGGGAGGATTCGGGGGGAAAATAGAATGAATTCTGTTTTGGACATGTTGCATTTGAAACATCCCCATTTAGTTACTTTCTGAACTTAGTCTGTAGTTAACTGTGTATAAAATCACACAGTTTTTGTTATTGTTTCATAATAATCTTTGATCTATTATGGCAGAGTAAATTCATCTCATAATAATACCACATTTTTCTACAGTAATTAGCAAGCAATTACAGGACAGTTATCAGCATATATTTATAGGATTTTTTTCAGTGCCTTGCACCAAACCCCTCTCCTCAGTACCACATTTTACATTTCACTCTGTTGGAAAAGGTATTATTTTGAAGCAAAGCTTTTCCTGAAAAGATGTTTCAATTTAATAGAGAGGCACCAGCATCTCTATAAGTCTATTTTTCACGCTTTATTTTTTTGAGGAGTTGAAGAGATGCTTTTGAAAAATTGCAAAATATCAATTGCAGTAGAAGCAACACTGAATTTAGAGCCAAAGGACCTGAGTTTAAATTCTGATTCTGCCACTTAATTACTTGTATGACCTTGGGCAGGTCACTTCACCTCTTTGACCCTCAGTTTCCTGACCTGTAAAATAAGGCGGTAAGGACTAGATGGTATATGAGAAGTTAGTTTACTTACTCAAGGTCACACAGTAGGGAACTCCAGTGTTCTTCCACAGTACCACACTCATTTGTATTCTTGATTTTGCTGAATCCCAAGCCTTCAGATGTGAGTGTGGGCTGGTTCCTTGGACTAGCCAATCCTCTGCACTAATTCTTGGTTCAGCCCCACCTGGTGCTTTGTAGGCCTGGTGGTTTAAATTATAAAAGAATTGGCAAGGGTAGGGAGTGTTTTCCCAGAGCTTAAACTGCTTACAGTAGAGTGCTTCCTCTAATTCCTGACTTCAGAAGGGGAATTTGTATATTTTTATTTTAGCATAATATATGCTTAAACATTAAAGTAATTTTAATTGCTTTTTATGATTCACAAGTGCTTATTGCATTTTATTTTTTTTTGCTTTTTGGTGAGGCAATCAGGGTTAAGTGACTTGCCCAGGGTCACACACAGCTAGTAAGTGTCAAGTGTCTGAGGCTGGATTTGAACTCAGGTCCTCTTGACTCCAAGGCCAGAGCTCTATCTACTGTGCTATCTAGTTGCCCCTACTTATTGCATTTTAAACAAGAAAAACCTCGAACCTGCTGGACTAGGTCAAAGTTAGTCTTGGCTCATGACGCCCTCCCTTGCTGATAATAATTATGTCAATAATAGCATTTATATGGCACCTTAAAAACTTTGCAAAGAGCTTTATGTGTTTTCTCAGTGGATCTTCAAAACAAACCTGAGAAGTAGGTACTATTTTTATCCCCATTTTTCAGATGAGAAAACTGAGGCAGAGAGCAGTTAAATGACTTGTGTGGGATCATACAGCTAAGTGTCTGAGGCAAAATAAAAATTAAAGTCTTGCTGACTCTAATTCCAGCATTCTATATAGTTGGCAATGGTGGATGTGAGGGTGTGAGTACATGGGCAGGGATAGCTACTTGACAGAATTGTTTGGGTGTTAGTTGCCTCATGAAACCAATGAGGAGTTACTGAAATCCAACTGGAAAATGTTGAGGTATATATAGAAGAGTGACAGGATCAGCAGGGGTCTGGAAGAGGGGAGAGGGGTTACAGACGAATGGGGAAGAGTGAAGTCTTTGCCATTGTACTTTAGCCGGATCTCAGGATTAGAGATTTAACCCTCTGAACTTGTTCTGTAAATGTTGATCTAAGGTTAATTTACAATCCTGAAAATCTGTATTCATGAAAAGACATGGGTCACATTTTATGGGTCTATTCAGCCCCTAAAACTCTAAACAGGTGAGAGCTGTCAGGGACAATGCCTAGCAACCAAGCCCTTTGAAGCTCTGTGCTTATCATGTAATTGTCGGGTTCTTAATAGAATTCTGGGGCTGGAAGGCACCCCCAAAGATTGTGTTCTACCTATCTCCCTTCTTTACTCTTGGCAGAATATCACTGAAGAAAAATAGGTTTCTTTGTATGATGAAATGTCTTTCGGGAAGGAGATTGTTAGGCAGTCTGCTTCAGCATCTCAGCTTGCACATCCAGAAAGTGATTTCTTGTGTCAAATCTAAATTCCCTGCTACAAATTCAGCCAGTTTTCTGAGGGAGCGGGAGGACTTCCACTAGACCAAAGATTCTTAACCTGGGATCCACGTTCTTCTTTCAGAGGACCTGGTAAATAGTCGATTTCTCCATTTGGTACAGTTGCCATACCAATCTCTTCTTCAAATTCTAAAATACAAATTTTTCATTTCAGATCTCATTTTCCAATCTAATAGATAATAAATGTACTCCTCAGCACCCACCCTAACTTTTTATCTGATAAGAATTCCTGAAGTTGTCCTTTCCTTGTTGTTCAATCACCTCTTAATTTGTGACCCCATTTGGCATTTTCTTGGCAAAAATACTGGAGTGGTTTGTCATTTCCTTCTCCAGCTCATTTTACAGATGAGAAAACAGAGGCAAACAGGATTAAGTGACGTGCCCTGCGTTACACAGCTACTAAGTGTCTGAGGCTACATTTGAACTTTTGAAGATGAGTCTTCTTGACTCCAGGCCCAGTGCTCTGACCACTAGAGCACCATCTAGATTCCCAGTCCTCTTCCAGCCTTCCATAATCAAAGGACTAGAAGAAGCCTCCGAGAGCTCATCTACTATATCCTCCTATCTATTTCCAGATGGACCTCATGGCCCTCTTCATGGTGAGATTTTTTTAAAGGAGAAGAAACCCCCTGAACCCAACAGAGAAGGAAAAGTTACTTCCTTCTTGCTTTGTTATTAGGATAAGTACTTGCGTAGGAGTCAGAAGAACTGGGCTGCGCTCTGTGTTCCACCCTTACTAGCAACATGAGTATGAAAGTCATTTAAACTCTTTGGCCACAGTTTCTTCACATTTGTAAAATGAGGATGATGTCTAGCTTTGCAGGACTTTTTGTGAGGATCAAATGAGGAAATGAATGTGAAAGTATCTTGAAAATTGGAAGACCATATAGAAATGTCAGCTAAGATTATTGTTATTTTTGCACTCAACATGGCAGCTATAAATAGTAGATGATTGATAAATGCTTGTTGGATGAATGAAAAAAAAGAATACTTGTTAATTGGAAAATAGTAAATCTAAAAATTTTAAAATAAAGCCTGCCTGTTTCTTTTTCACACTTTCAAGAGGTATTTTTTCCATACAGATATATCCTCCATGCAATTATCCACGTTAAAATATTCTCTTGATCACCTTTTTGAGACCTGTGTTTTTTCCAAGCATTTTGTATTGTCCCCTCTTTCACATATTTTGAGAACGAATCTATAAGTACCCTCAATGTTGTTTTTTTTCTAGCATATACCTATGTATATTCTCCAACATCCTACTACATAAGATTTTACAAACAAGTTTACATTAAAAATCCATGTTACACTTGATTACCATATTCCTCAGCTTTGCCCAGAAATCAAGTTCCTGAGATGGTTTCCAGGCTCATTTGTTTTCTTCATTGTTGTGGTTGACTTACATCAGTAAAACTTTCTTAGGAAATGGAGCTAGTCTGCATTAATATCTGTTCTTCTATCCATTTCCTTTTTTTAGGCACCAGTTTGTCTAAATAGTTGCAGGCCATCTTCTCATTTTTATTCTTTCTCCTAAATTTGGTATTGATTTTCATCTTTGCTCTAACAACAAGCCAATACTGCTGATTAGGAAATTACTCCCACAACAGTAATCAATCATTTCTTTTCTGTTAGAACATAATCAGTTTCATTTTTTTGTGATATTATTTGTTTCATGTTCAGTGCTTCCTTACTCTCTAGGTATGAGGTTTTTATACAGCTGAAAAGCTGCCCCTCTCATTTTGTACCTCTGAACCATGTTTTCCGCCATCTTCTCAACACCTACCACTACCCCTTAGCATTTAAGCTGCCAAATATATGATGGTTTAATTAGGAGAGGTTTATTAAATTCTTCATAGAATTTCTCTACCTACCAATCCTCTGCAATGGATGTTGGCAATTAGGCTGCAATTATCTTCATTACGGTTTTATGCAAAAGTTTCTCACGGGCACAGTAGCATAGGATGACCAAGAGTTCCACAAAATGATACTTTCTCGGGGCAGCTAGGTGGCACGGTGGATAGAGCTCTGGCCTTGGAGTTAGGAAGTCCCAAGCTCAAATCCAGCCTCAGACACTTGATACTTACTAGCCGTGTGACCCTGGGCAAGTCACTTAACCCTGACTGCCACACCAAAAAAAAAAAATCCTTCCTGTTCCCTTTGTACAAACAATAAAAGCATCTGTGCCAGCTCCTTTTTTTTTCATTTCTCCAAAAAGAACCTGTGAGCAATTTGCTGCACCTTTCTTCTTGTCTTCTAAATTCATTTATAAAAAATAATGTTAAGATGGAGATGTGAATTTGCTCCCCTCAGTGGTACATTCACCTGTTGGTCAATGAACAAGTTTCTCACAAATAGAAGACCAACAGATTAAGTTAATGATTATAGATAATATAAAAGCTATGGGACCTTAGCATCTTCTGATACTTTTCCACCACTCTACTACTTTCACTGAGGAAACCAAAGAGCACCAGCTATATGGGGCTTTGGACAACTTTATAGGTTTATTTGTTTCGTTAATTGCTGTGGCCAAAGAATTCATCACTGAATGACCAAGCATCACTTAGTGATGACTCAATATGACAAGCAGTGAATGAATGATTAATAAAATCCTTATCCAAGGCTTTTGTTTTATTTTCACCGATGACATAGAACCATTGAAGCATTTAAAGGATTTCGCCTTTACTTTTCTTTTGGTATTAGGATTAGTCACACAGCTTCCTTTGCAAGGAGACTATCTTTGTTCCTCAAGGGTTAGTCATCACCTAAAAGCATATCCAGGAACAATATAGCCCCAGAAATATGTGCATGTTGTACCCAGTGGGAAAGTACAAAGCCATGACATTTTCCCACATAATGTCAGTCAGTCAAAGGCTCATGTTTAATTACTATGGTTTCTAGAATCATATTTTTACTTTTACTAACACTAACAATACTACAATAAACTGCATTTATCCGGAATGGTAGAGGAATGGATGCTTCTGATTAACTGACTATTCTAGCTAACTGAAGGTGACCATATTCAACTTTCTTTTTTTTTTTCAACTTTCAAAGGTTATAGACACTTTTTACATAAGTGGATACAGTAAGATCAGAATACACAACAAAATGCAACAAAGCATTTGTTCTTTCTTCTGAGCACTTCTCTACCAAACAGCTCTCAAGGTCACCAAGGACGTTTTAACCACCGGGTCTAACAGTCTTTTGGCAATGCTTACCTTTCTTGACCTCTGTTGACTCACTTTCCTTCTTATTACTCCATCAGCTTTCTCCAGGTTTTTGTTCTTCTTGTTAGGTTGCCCTGGTGCTGAATCCTCAATGTCATTGCCATTGCTGCCAATAACTGCTCCAGGAACAAGGAGATATAACTTCCAGGGGTGGGGAACCTGCAGCCTCGAGGCCACATGTGGCTGCAGGTTCCCTACTCCCACTTAGAACAAGACCAGTACTAGGAAGGTCTTCACCCAAGTCAAATGAAGCTTTCCAGGTCTTGCTTCTCATCCCCTTTTACTCACACTTTTTCTAATTCTGACCAAATACTCTCTCTCTATTAAATAATACACTTCCTGCTGCTCACTCCCTACACTCCAAGTAATACCCAGTATCTGTCTTGACAATCACATCTTTTCCCAGTTTTAACTACCAGCTCCACGTATGTTTCATACTCTGATGGCCTGGCCACATTGTTCAAATGCCGAATGTATGCTTGCCGAAAAAGACTATTTTATGGAGAACTCACACAGGGCAAGCACTCACATGGTGGTCAGAAGAAGTGATACAAGGACACTCTCAAGGTCTCTCTTAAGAACTTTGGAATTGATTGTGTAACATGGGAGACACTGGCACAGGACCACCCAGCCTGGCATGCCCTCATCAGAGAAGGTGCTGTGCTCTATGAGCAAAGCAGAATTGAAGTAGCTCAAAAGAAACGTGAGATGCACAAATTTAGAGAATCTACCCTAAATATTCACATGGACTATTTGTGCGCAAACTGTGGTAGAAAACAGTTGGATACACTGTAACCTGACTCTAGCACAGTGATGTCATGCGCACACACACACACACACACACACACACACACATGCAACTTTGGCTTCCTTGTCTGAATACTTTTTCTCCTGGTTTCTGCTGCTGGCTATTTGTTGTTTCCAGAAACTTCAAGTTTGTATGGAGTTTCCAGATTGGTTCTTTATTCCACATGGCGCCAGACCTGTAGGAAGTTCCCATAATCCTCCTTCATGGTTCCCTTCCCACAGTTTCTCCAATGCAATCAATTAGTGATGAGCATTGTAGTTCTTATGTTCCCCCCAAAGATAGTGCTAATGCTGTGATCTGTGCTGGGCATCCTGGGAAATGTAGTATTTTCCCACCTCAGCTTTGCCTGTGTATGTTGTCTGTATACATATATGTGTATGTATGTAACCACACATATATACATATCTATTATATAATATAAGCATTACATATTTCATAATGTGGTACTTATTGTATATATAATAGATTTATATATGTGCATATATATTGTGGATTAATTTATTGTTTTGCTGATTGTCAGGATTTAAAAAAGTGATGAAAAAAGTGTTAATTACACAGATTAAAAGTAAAAACATGCCATTTATACATTTTTTCCTGGAGAACTAGTTGTTAAACATTTACCAGCACACCCCAGCCACCACCCTTTTTACTTTCTTGCATCCAAGCTTCCTCAACAAGGTTCAATTTTAAGCATTTGCCCAGTGGAGGCCTTGTGACCTTGGTACAGAGCAAAGCTGATTGGCCCACACAATTATCCAACCCTCAGCATTCGGTTCAATTCAATTCAATAAACATTTATTATGTGTCTACCATGCCTAAAGCACTGTGTCTGTCTCTGAAAAAAAAATGACAAAGATGAAATAAGATCCAGTTTCTGCCCTGAGGAAACTTCGAATCTAGTAGACCCTGGCCTCATTAATACTGAGATTTCACTCCTCCTTTGGTCAAGGGTTCGATTGTTCACCATCATGTTATTGCAGGCTTCAGGGCTGCTCTCGGGATCCCTGGATCAGGCCCACATTACCTTCTGCCTTCTGCCTGGACTATTGCAATAGCCCCCTAACGAGTCTTCAGTCTCGAGTTTCTCTAAATTTATTACGTATCAGCCAAAGCAATGATCCCAAACCAATCTGACCATGTTACTCCCTTCCTCACTAAGCTCCTGTGGCTTCCTATGACCTCTAGGAGCAAATACAAACTCCTGCTTGGCATTTACAAATCCCTTACAACCTGGCTCCAATCTACATTCCCAAGTTCTCCTTTACGCACTCTAGGGACAAGCCAGACTGGCCTTCCTGCCGCTCTTCACGTACAGCTTTCCTCCTCCCATCTTTGTGTGTTTGTACAGCTGTTGCTCTCGTGTCTAGAATGCACTCCCGCCTCACTTCATCCTAACTTTCTTCAAAGCTCAAGTCAAACGCCACCTCCTGCATGAGAGTTTTCCTGATGTCCCCTTTCCTGTTAGTATCTCCCTCCACCCCACAAAATGCCATCATCTTTTCTTTGCATACATTTAAATGCCTATATTTTTTTCTCCAGATAAACCACAAGCTCCCAGAATACAAGGATTTTCTTCCCCCAACTTTCATTTTTCTTCCTTCCCTTTCTTTCCCTTCCCTTTCCTTCCCTTCTCTTCCCTTCCTTCATTTTCCTTTCCTTCCTCCCCTTCCTTTCATTCCTCCCTCCTTTCCTCCCTCCTTCCCTTTCTCCCTCCCTTCCTTCTTCCCTCCTTCCCTTCCTTCCTTTCTATTTTAGCATTGTATCCCTTTTGCCTAGCTCAGTGTCTGGCACAGTTTTTTCCCTTTTTTGATGGACTAAATCTATTCCATTAATATAGGAAAATAACAATGGAAAAAAAAAAACAAACCAAAACCCTGCCCTCTACCAATACAACTCAGAACCTATTCTGCATCTTAACAATCTTAAGAAAGTTGCCTGAAGGCACTGAGACGTCAAGTCATTTGTGCAGGGTCACACAGCTTGTATTTGTTAGAAACAAGACTTGAACCCAGGACTTCCTGACTCTGAGGTGAGCTTTCTACCTACCATCCCAAGGGTTCTTAACCTTTGTTTTCCATCATAGACCCTTTAACAGTCTAGTGAAGACTATGAACTGACCCCCTTCTCTCCACTTACACCACTAACCTCTCCTCCTAATAACAAGTGGCCATCTACTGCAGAGCAGTAAATGTGACCAAGCTTTACCACATGACTGTTTTTTTCATTCACTCCTGCCTGCAGTGGGATGGAAGTCTCATTTTTATTGAACAAAAAGCTGAAGAAAAAGAATGGAAGGAAATGCTAAATTTCAATTAGAGGCTAGTGAAAATATATAATTTCTTTTCCTGTCCAAGTTCACACCCCCTGAAATCCATACATGCATCTCCAGAGGTCCAAATATGGACCTCTGGTTAAGAACCCCTTTACTACACAGTACACCATGACACCATGACATGATACACCATGATGCACCCAGTAGATACTTAACAAATGCTTGCTGATTGATTGACCCCAGTCAGTGGAATTAAAAGGGGGTTATTGGGATATGACAAATCCTTCCTCTAGCCTTCTTTCCTTAGGAAATGCTCCCCATGAAGAAAATGTTTTTAATTTAAAAGAAATTTTGAATTTTAGGTTAAATAAATCAACCGCCCAATACATTGGAATTTGTAGGTTAAATCTACTGCACAAGTGTACAACTATAAGATGTGGAAGACGTGGCTAGTGGCTGTTCTGAGTGTTAACAGGGACCTGGTCACCAGGAGCCCAAGGGTATATACAGGATGATCTGTTGGCTGCCAGCCCACAAAGAAAAAGCTGGGGACACTGCTCTCAGAGAGGTGTGATGACATATAATGGAAAGAGACTCTGCACCTCAAAGAAGGCCTGATCCAACTCTAAAAATCTATAAACAGAGAATTTGACATTTAGCAGCCTCTCCACCTATCAGGAGTCATATCTCCTTCTGCATAAACAGAACCATGCAAAACCCTCCAGACTTGGGTAGAAGTCTAGTTCCACTATGAAAAGGATCTGTGGGTTTTAATCAAGCCTAAGTATGAACTCCCACAAGCCCCTAAGCTAAGATTTTATTCAGAATAGAATTTTGATGTTCAGAAAAATCAGTTATTATTAAGTTTTGTGGCTTTATAATTTCTATTTTTGCTCAGTTATTTTGCATGTTAAATTAGTTCCCAATCTGAGTTCAAACCATTTCAGAAGATGGATCTGGATAAAAGTCTAATAATTCCAAATATGTGAGGAAATTCATAATGAAAGAAAATTTAAGTCAAGAAAGAGAAACTTAATTCTATGTTTAAGTTCCTAATCCTTCTCTCTACTCATACCACTAACTCCTCCTCCTAATAATATCTGGTCATCTACTGCAGAAAAGTAAAGGTGAGCAAGTTTTACCATTTGCTCATTTTTTTTATTCACTCCTGCCTGCAGTGGGATAGAAAGCTCTTTATTAAAGAAGAAACTGAAAGTTATCATAGTACCCTGGCCCTCTTAGAGAAATAATGTCATTGGCTCATTTTTCTTGCTTCCCATAGTTAGAACCTCCCCATGCAGAAAACTGAAGGCAGTCTTGGTGTACAAGCTAGAGCTGGCCTCAGTCTCTGAAGGGTTAAGTCCTACTTTTGATACATATGTACTGGCTGCATGACCTTGGATAAGGGTCACCTAACCTCTCAGTCCTAGAGGCAATTCTCTAAGACTGTAAATTGCCAAGAATGTCCTGACTAGCACCAGTGAAAGAAGTTTCTTCTTCATGGAGTTCCCATGTCATCAAAATCACACATATGCTCCCTATTCCTATCAGGGAAATCAGATCTCCCATTCTAGATCTGCTTATTTTATGGACCCAAAGATTGTTGTTTTTTGTCCTTCATTCTTGAAGAGTACCATGAGATCAAAAAAGTGATGTCATGACTTTCAAATGAATTGGATTTAAGTGAATGAGGGCTGTGCAAAGTCTCACTTTCTCCTCTGGAATCATTTGGGTCCAGTGGCAAGATATGGATCAGGATGACCGGAGGTGGCTTGCTGGAATCAAATTACCTTAGAGTTGTATGGAAATCAAGAATAGCCTAGTCTGACTCATACTAGAAACATGACTCTCTTCTACAATTTTGTACAAATGGTCTTCCAGTCTAGGCTTGAAAGTTCCGGTGAGGAAATATAGTATCAATAGCTGATGTTCATTATATCACTTTAAAGACTATAGTATTTTATATACATTATCTTAATTGAGCCTCATAACAACCCTGTGAGGTAGTTACAATAAGCATTGTTATCCTCATTTTGTAGATGAAGAAACTGAGGCTCAAAGAGGTTAAGTGACTTGCCCACAGTCACATAGTTAGAATTAGAAACAGGATTTGGACCCAATTTTCTGACTCCATTTCTAGCACTTTATTAATTAAGGGAAGTTATTGCCTCCTGAGAAGTTGGTAGGAATGGGGAGACGGAGCAATGAGAAAGAGGGAAAAAATCAGGAATTGTACCCTGAGCTTTGAATAACCCGGGGTGGCTACTTTATTGTCAGTGACTCAGGGATGCAGCCCAAAGGAAAAAGGGCAGTCACACCAAATGTTGACTTAAAAAAATACAAAGATCTTAAAATCACATTCATACAGTCACTCAATATCCATCCCTCTACCCTACCACCTGGTCTTCATCCCACAGCAAGAAGCTGGGGTGGGAAAGTATGACTGTCCCTTTGCACATTCATAAGATCTCCAAGCTGCCATTTTCACAACAATGAAAACATTTCTCTTCCCTTGGCAGTCCCTGGTGTTCAGCTGAATTCAATAAGAATTTATTGTCTGCTTTGTGCAATGGGCAGCTAGATGGTGCAGTGGACAGAGTGCTGGGCCTGGAGTCAGGAAGACCTGAGTTCAAATTTGGCCTTGGACACTTACTAGCTGTGTGACTCTGGGCAAGTCACTTAATGTTGTTGCCTCAATTTCCTCACCTGTAAAATGAACTATAGAAGGAAATGGCAAACCACTCCAGCATCATTTTCAAGAGTCAGATGCAACTGAAAAACAACAAACTTGGTGCAAGGTTGTATTCATCTTTGCAGAAAAGACAAACATGGTTTTTGCTCTCAAGGAGCTTATAATTGTGTGTGTTTGTATAAGACATAAACATAAATAACTATGATATAAGAGGGAATGGCACAGAGTGCTAGACCTGAGTTCAAATCCTGTCTTTGATATTTACTGTGTGATCCTAGGCAAGTCCTTTAACTATTCTGAGCCTCAATTTCCTCATCTGTAAAATGGGGATAATAATATCACCTGCCTTACTTAGTTGTGAGGATAAAACAAGATAAAAATTGGATTTTTTTGGTTTTTTTATTAATTAATTAATTAATTTTTAGTTTTCAACATTCACTTTCATGAGATTTTGAGTTCCAAATTTTCTCCCCATCTCTCCCCTCCCCCCACCCTAAGATAACATGCAATCTGCTATAGGCTCTACATATACATTCATATTGAACCTATTTTCACATTAGTCATGTTGTAAAAAAGAATTAGAATCAATGGGTGAAACCACGAGAAAGAAGACATTAACAAAAAAAAAAAGAAAAAAAAAAGAGAGATCAAATAATGTGCTTCGATTTGCCTTCAGACTCCATAGTTCTTTTTCTGGATGTGGACAGCATTTTCCATCATGAGTCCTTTGGAATTGTCTTGAAAGGGATCATAGATTTTAAAGTAGGAAGGGACCTTTGAACCACTCAGTCTAACCCTTTCATTTTATAGATGAAGAAACTAAGGTTCATAGAGGTTAAGTAGCTTACCCAAGGTCTATTGCTGTTCACTGGTTTCATCATGACTTTTTTGGGGTCTGGAGTGATTTTTCCATTTCCTTCTCCAGCTCATTTTATAGATGAGGAAATTGAGGCAAAAAAGGTTAAGTGATTTGCCCAAGGTCACATAGCTAGTAAGTGTCTGAGGCCAGATTTGAACTAACAAAGATGAGTCTTCCTGACTTACGGGGTCAAACAGATAGTAAATATCAGAGGCTGTATTAACTAATGCCTTTTCTGACTCCAAGTCTACTTCTTTAACACTACAGCAAGCTCCTTCTCTGTAAAGTACTCTCATGTAAAGCACTTTGCATATCTTAAAGTACTATATAATAAAGTTAGTTATTATTAATGTTATCAAGTATTAACAGTTTCAGTTAATATGTAATTATTTAAATAATGTATTATCTATTAATATTTATCACTATCATAATACAATGGAATTAATATAAATATTAATGGTATTAATAATAAGAAAGTACTGTTATAAATTGTTTCACTATTTAAATATACCAGGGAAAGGAAAAAGGTTAAACATAAGATATGATTAACCCCTTGTCTTCACTTCCTAGGGATGGTCCTGGGCTACACATGCCACTAGGAATTTATTGGATTAGAGATTTAGAACTTTGAAAGGAAGGAGGCCCTGAGAGATTCTGGGACCTCCTCAAGGGCCCACAAATAGCTTGGATTCATATCTCTACCCATCCCCAAGCCCATACAACTGATTTTCTTTCCATATTAGAATATGGCACCTCAATAGAATCTACAGATTCTTTTACATATGCCAGCCCTCTTAAGATGCAATTGATTTAGTCCAATCCAACAAGCACTCACTAAGTACCTACAATGTGCTAGACAATTTCACAGGGGTGAGGGATGCAGGTAAAAAGATGAGACTATCCCCGCCCTTAGGAACTTACATTCTACTTGAATAAATTAGCTGATTCGGGTGACAATGAAAACATCTATTCACTCACTTCATTTTCCAACTGTCTACTTGGTGAGCCCTGAAGAGCTGGGACCAATGTTTACAAAGGAGTGACATTCTCAGGGCCTTGATCACCAACCCTGATTTTGCAATGCCTCCCTATAGGTCTGTAGTTATCTCCAAGAGAACTGTGATAATCTCCAAAGTGAATTTTATACACATACACACACACACATATAAAACTTTTCTATCAAGCCTTACATTGACATACAGACTGTCAGAATGATGAAAAGTAAAATGGCCTTCCTTACATAGTTATGATCAGAAATTGCAAAAAAAAAAAAAAGGCAAATTTTGGCTTGATATATGGAAAAGTTTCCTAACATTTTGTTATCTAAAAGTGGAATGGATTGCCTTGAGTAGTTGTCAGTCCCTGCCCCTCCCAACCTCCCCATGGAATGGTTTCAAGTAAAGACTGGATAACCACTAGTCAGTTATGTTGTAAAAATGATACCTTTTCAGGCATAGATAGGACCAGATGTCCCTTGAGAACCTCTCAAATCTGAGCAATCCCATTATCCTAGTGGGATCCCCATCACTGCATGTCTCCAAGTCAAATTGGGTCCACAAGTACTGATTTTTTCCCATGGCGATTCTTGAATAACTCCTTTTGTCGTGGCAACTGGGATAACATCATCATTCTACATGGAAGAAAAACTGACTTTCTTCTTCTGGGGGAAGAGCCACAAATCTACTACTTAGCTCCCAAAGTTTCCATTGTCTTTCTCCTCTTTATTCTCTGGGTGATGTTTTCCTACCCTCTAGTCTCCCAATACAGATTTGAATTCTCCTCTGTCTCTTCAGATTCTCTTTGCTCTTTGTTTTCCCCTTGAACTATTTCTTTCATTCTTTAAGAAATAGTTGATTATCCAGGGAAAGAGTAGATATATGTTCCTCTAGCTCAGGGAATTTCCTGGGTCATGTATCCCTTCCACAGTCTGACAGTCTATGGATTCCTTTTTAGAATAATGTTTTAACAGCATAAAATAAAATATATAGGATTACATGTGTGTTTAGTCATTTTCAGTTGTGTCCAACTCTTAGTGACTCCATCTTGGCAAGGACACTGGAGTATTTTGCCTTTTGTTTCTCCAGCTCATTTTATAGATGAGGAAACTGAGGTAAACAGGATTAAGTGACTTGCTTAGAGTTACACAGCTAGTAAGTGTCTGAGGCTGGATTAGAATTCAAGAAGATGAGTCTTCCTGACTTCAGGCCTAGCACTATATCCACTGTGCCATGTAGTTGCCCCAAATATAGGATTACAAAGAAAAACAATTCTGTTGAAAGATAGTTATCAAAATATTTTTAAAGTGTTCAGATCATACCCAGCAAGATCAAAGAAAACAAGAAATTACCCATATGTACAAAAATATTTATAGTAGTTCTTTTTGTGGTAGCAAAGAATTGGAAACTGAGGGGATACCTATCAATTAGGGAATGGCTAAACAAGTTATGGCATATGGATGTGATGGAATATTATTGTGCTGCAAGAAATGATGATGGGGATGGTTTCAGAAAAAATCTTGGGAAGACTTACATAAACTGACGCAAAGTGAAGTGAGCAGAACCAGGAGAACAATCGACACAGTGACAATATTGTAAAGATGTCGTTGTTATTCATCTTTAATTTTTGAAGACCAATGAAAATAAAAATTAAGTAAAAAAATTAAAGAACATAGATCCCAGCTTAAGAATCCATTTCTAGAGACAGAACAATAGATGAGTACTGGTTGAAAGAATGTTTGTTCAAGTTGTCCATATCCTTTGACCCAGTGACCTCAAAACTGCATCTTGCAGTCATTTAACAATGATGGAGGAAAAAGATCTATTTGGACAGAAACATTCATAGCAGCTTTATAAATGAGGGAGGGGAAAGTGTCTAATGGTTGGGGAATGACTAAGACAAATTATGACATATGCATAGAATATTATTGTACCATAAGAAATCACACTCTGACTCACATTTTGTTAATACTGCTACTTCTAGTAATGATAATAATAACAGCAACAAAATCCAGAAAAAATATATTGAAGAAAGAAGTTGTTCAGGAAATAAACAGGATAATTTGCTTGCTAAAGCTAATATACATACTTTTAAAGGAAATAAATCATAAATAATGGAAATTTATGACTTCATGTCCAATATTTTTTAAAATTCTTGTTCATGTATTTGAAAATCTGTCTTTGTTGATGGTTGCTAAATTTATAATTTGGGAGGATGAGCAGACATGGGGAATTCCTGATGTTCAAACTCTCTGAAAGAGATTCTTGATATCCTGATCCCCAGCTGCTCATGCCCTCCCACAAACATTTAACTTTGTATTTATTTTGTGTGTACATACATACAAACATTTATGTTGCCTCTTTAGATAGAATGTAGGTTCCTTCAGGACAAGAAATATTTCCTTTTTTTCTTTGTCTCTCCAGCATCTAGCAAGTATCTGGCACATAGTAGGTGTTGAATAAATGGTTGTTAATTGATTGATGGGAGCAGCAACTTGTCTATAACTTAAAGTCATATAGTTGCCAGGGGGCATTAAGACTTATGCCTTTGACATACAGCTAACTGTGTCTCATAAGAACTTGAACTCAGATTATCCTGACTCCAAGACTAGCCCTCTTCTATGCCATGAGACCCTCAAGACACTTACTAGCTGTGTGCCTATAGGCAAGTCACTTCACTTTGTTTGCCTCAGTTTCCTCATCTGTAAAAATGAGCTGGAGAAGGAGATGGCAAACCACTCCAGTACCTCCGCCAAGAAAACTCCAAATGGGGTCATGAAGAGTAGGACGTGATTGAAAAATGACTAATCAACAAAATGGGAAGAGTGTATAGATACTCAAGAGACCTCCTTCTACCAACACTTATTACACCCATCTGACCTAGTAGATAAGTCCTGGGGTTGTGTGACATGTGCAGGGCCACACAGCTGATAAATATCAGAGCTAGGATTTGAATCTAAATCTTTGGGAGGTTCTTAACTCCAAGCATTACAACCACTTTACCACACTGCTTTCACAAAAGAAGAGGTGTTGAACCAGATGACATTCAAGGCCTCTTTTTTTTAATGTAAATATTTTATTTTATTTTTTAAAAAATATTTATTTATGTTTAGTTTCAACATTCACTTTTATAGGATTTCAAGTTCTAAATTTTCTCCCTTCTTCCCCTCCCCGCCCAAAGCCTCTTAGACATAGGTGTATATATAAAAATAAAGAATTATAAAAAACATATAACACTTTAAAAAAATAAGGCTTGGTTTTCCTTCTCTGACCATTCTTTTTGGACAAGTCAATACTGAAATCATCCTACCTTTTCTTCTGGAGCAGAGGTTCCCAAAGTGGGCCATATCACTCCTTGGAGGGAGTGCTGGAATGATCGAGGAGGGTGCTGAGTAATTTTATTTTTGAAAAGAGGGCGGTAGGCCAGATAAGTTTGGGGACCTCTGTTGTGAAGGTAGCAAACATTTATTTCTCTGGGAGCTGACAGACTCAAGCAATGCAGTCCATTCATTCTCCTCAGTCCTACAGGACTCTTGTCTATATCCTCCCATAAATGCTCTACGTGGGGTCGACGGACCTTGCTGGGAGCCTTTCACTAGCTCTCTTGGCACGCGAATATTTTGATTATCAAGTCTTTAGGACTAACTGTGCTGAAAAGAAGAATTGCAGTAACTATTCCTGATTTTAAAAGGAGTGCAGAATGCAGAATGCAATTTTTTCACAGTGCTAAATTTTTTTTAAAGAAAAAGTACAGTGGAGATGACTTGAGGCCAAGTTAAATTGAGAAACCCCAGTAGGTATTAGTAGATTCTAGAACAATTTATCCCTTAGCTGGCCCGCCACATACAGTATTCTCCTGGGAATACAAATGGTGATGTTTTCAGCAAAAGGGATGCTGCACACTTTGGTCAGCAGATGGCAATATTGTGTCATAAGGAGCAGGCAGCGTTTAAAGACAGCGAGGCAAAGAGTGGGCAGAGGAAACCACGGGGTATTTCTGTGTCTGATGCAGTCTTTTAGATCAAACTTGTGCCCTCAAAATCGATCACCCTGAGTCAGTTTTCACATACACAAGGTGACCTTGGACACTCATCTGCTTTCTAAAAATGGTCACCGGAATTCAGGTTGTTCCTTTTTCAGAGCTCAAAAAGGAAAAATAGACCACCATTCTTCACTCTTTCAAAGAGTTTTCCGGAAATGCTCCTGATATGGCAAGGACCCGTGACATGTAGATGGCTCAAAACACATGGCAGTCACTGGTCATAGAACCTCAACATAGAGATCATAGGATCTGGAGCAAGAAGGAACCTTAGACATCTTTTAGTTCAACTCCCTCATCTGACATTTGACAAAGTCACACAGGCACCCTGCTCCTCCTAACACCAAAACCAGGGTTTTTCTCCACATAATTATTTTTTTTTTTTGGCTAGGTAATAGGGTTAAGTGATTTGCCCAGGGTCACACAGCAAATTGTGTCAAGTGTCTGAGGCCGGCTTTGAACTCAGGTCCTCCTGACACCAAGGCCGGTTCTCTATCCACTGCACCACCTAGCTGCCCCCATGTAATTAATTCTTCTGACCAAGATAAGTATTACAAAGGTTTATCTAGAGGTCACTAATTGAATCCATGCAACGTAAGAACATATTCGAAAATAATCATAAATCATAAAAGCTGACAATGTTTATTCATTACTTCATTCTATCCTCATAATAACCTTGTATGGCAGTGAAAGTATTATCATCCTTAAATATTATTTTATGACTGAAGATGGAGCTCAGAATGGCCAGGTAACTTTCCCAAAGGCACACAATTGGTAAGTGGCAGAGCTAGGATAGGCCATGATGCAAACAATTTGATAAAATATAAGCTTCTCATGGGCAGGAGTGTTTGTCCTTGTAGTCCCTGTACTGAGAACAATGATTGGCATACAGTAGGCACTTAATAAATGCATATTGCTTGTTAACTCATCACATACAAGTGAACCTTAAATTGGGAAAATTAACTTGCAATCAATTTCAGACAACTCCTTGTGCAACAAAAAGATTCCTCCCATATTTCCTTACTACTATGACTGTGGCTATGACCAGATGCTTCGTTATTTCACTTTGATGTTGGTTTACCAATTATAAACAAGACAAAGAGTGAGATGAATTAGAACTTTTATGACTCTTTTCCAGGTGTGGTCAAGCCCTCCCTCCAGCTCCTAATTTGTTGCTTCTAAAGTGCTACGGCCTAGGAAATCATACAAACCAATCTTGTTAGAACTGTGTCTTAACTAAGAGTAAATAGGCTCAACAGGAGGAATTGAGGAGCTCTCTTACAACTAAAACACATGAACATTAATGTGCACGGACCTTGTGGCTTTGATTTTGGCTGCTCAGAGACCTAGATTTAGAGCTGGAAGGGATTTTAGAGGTCATAAAGTCCAAACTTTTCATTTTAGAGATAAGAAAACTGAAGCCCAAAGAGATTAAGACTTGCCCAAGGTCATACTTGCTACCCAGAGGTAGCTAGGTGGCGCAGTGAATAGCATGCAGGATGTGGAGTCAAGAAATAGAACTCTGGATATGGGGAGGGCAAGAGGAGTTCAAATACTTCTTCAGACTCTTATTGGGTCGGTATGACTATGGTCAAGTTATTTAACCTGTCTGCCTTAATTTTCTCATCGGTAAAATGGGATAACGATAGCACTGACCTCACAGGGTTTGTGAGAATCAAATGAGATAACACACGTACGGGCTTTGCAATGTAAATGCTAGCGAGTATTATTCTTACCTCGTGTCATTGACAAATTACTTCACTTGTCAGTTTTCTCATCTATAAAATAATTGAATTGGGACTAGATGACTTCTAAGGTGTTTTCCAGATCTTAAATGTATCATCCTAACCACTAGAGAAAGGCAAGTCTGGAAGTTATTTCAACGGGCTTGTAAATATGGGTCTTTTTTTTTTTTTTTCCAAGTATAAAGAGGCAACAGGGCATTGTAGATGGGGAGCTAGCGTTGCAGTTGGTGATAGGAACGTCACTTAACCCCTGAGTGCTCCAAACAAGACTGAAAGTTGCAGAAGGAGTGCTGACTTGCTTCAGTTGAGGGTTTCCTTCCCTCTTGCAATCAAACCACAGGTCCATTCTGTAGCAAGGCAGTTTTGTGGACATTCGTTTTTCATCCCTTTCCTTTTAAGCCCGGCCCGGGGAGGTGGGGGAAGGGGAGGGTCCCAGACTATCTGATGCTTCTCCTGAGGCAGTCCAGCAACCCCTTACCCATAATCAGTCAACAATCCGCTATTTTCCCCTCATTTGCATTCCGATATGTAAATTCCTCCCCACTACAAAAGCGTGCATTTCCTGGTGAGAGGAGCAGGTGAATGCATGAATGCAGCCCCACCAAGCCTGCAGAAACTTGGCTCTTTGAGATAAGGAGAGAGTGACCGCATAGAGGCCCCCAGCTTTCCGGTTCTCCCAGTTCCATTACAAAGAGAGGCTGTGGACGCCCTAACCCCGCCCCGCCCCGACACCGTGCTCCAGTCCAAGCCACTGGGCCCTCCCTCTGCTCATTCGACACCAGTCCCGCGGGGCTCAGGTGTCTGTTTGGTTTCCTTGCGCCATAAAGTTTTGTGTTCCACTTTGCTCTGCCAGCGGGTGCGCTCAGCTGGAGCCCTTTCAGTGCCCATCGCCCCTCTGAGCTGTCAAACTTCTGCAGAAGCGATCCTGGCCCCGCTGTGATTCTTCACTGCAAGCCTGAGAAGAGACCCAAGGCCTGAGCAGCTTGGGACGGGGTCGAGCCGGCTTCACTCGGGAGAGCTAGAGCCAACTGGTCTGGGGCCGCTGGGCGCTTTCTGCTGGGGGGCCAGGCAGGGCGGGTTATGAGCTTTGGGGATTGAGAAGGGCTGAGTCAGGGGCCAGGGTTCTCGGCTCCCTGCAGAGGGAAGCTGTTGTTTGGTTCGCACTGGGGGGCTGTTTGGTGGCGAAATGATTGGAACCCGAAGCCCACAGATGAACGCAATCCAAGAATATTTGTCACTGTGTTTGGTTCAAGCATTGTCCTCTCTCTTGGACGCTAATCCCGCATTGTCCTCTGCTTGGAGACGTGATAGAAAGTACAAATGGAATTGTTCCTGCAGGGTTTTTTGAGGGGGAGGGAAGAACTGGAAGAGAACAGAGAGTTCATTTGTAAGACTTCAGAATGACCCAAGGGTGAAGTGCACAGAGGGCTGGCTCTAGGATCAGCAAGGCCTGGGTTCAAACCCTGCCTTAGGTGCACACTAGGTGGGTGATTCTGAGCCTTCTCTCTGGGAATGATAATAGTAATAGTATCTACCTGGAAGAGTTGCTGGGAGGATCAAATGACATTAATGTAGATAAAGTACTACTGTAAATATGATTGTTGTATGCTCCATATAGGTGGGCTTAGAGGGAGGAGGCAGTGGGCTAATGGAGTCAGAAGGTGTGTACGCTGATATCTGTGTGTCTACCACCTAGTAGTTGTGCAATCTTGGACTGGTTAACTCAGTCTCTTCTGTAAAGTGGGGATATTAACCAGCAAAGTCCATCTCCACAGATAATGAAGCTGAAATGAAATAATGACCAACTATCCAACATGTGGCCCTTACAGTTTAGATGAGGATGGAGTCACTCCTCTTGACTGAAAAAATTAGCCTAAAGCAAAACAAAGCCAACAAACCATAATTAATTAGCATATGTGACCCGGAGGGCCAGTAAGGACTCACCATCTATCTGCCAGCCATTACCATTACCATTGTACAACTGACTGCCTCCAGGTTGTCATGCTTGCAAGCTTATATCAATGAGTAACTGTAATTCAAGCTGAATATAATTAGTTGCATAATTAAATCCATGCAACTTGCACACAGATGAATTTCTGACTGTATGGCCTACTGTTGAAAAACTTGGCTGAGCCCCAGAGAATACACAGGTAAGTGTTTTGCTCACTAATTGTATAGCACTATGTCCAAACCTCGGGTTTTTGTATTTGGGATTAATACAGGTAACTAGGATTGACTTTTGTGAACTATCTCCATGAAAAATATGCCCCAGACAGTCATTTCAGAGACTGGCCATGAGCTTGGGAGAATTTCTATCTGTCATTTTCTTCTACTTACCTGAGGAAGCAAGGTTTGTTTCAGAGAAGTCAAATAGCCTGAAAGTTTAGGTCCAAAACTGGAACCAAATGAGAAACTTATAAATCCATCTTACAAGTTAACGAAAGTAGTTTTGTTTTGCCAGAGTAGGGGAAGTATATTCAGTACAAGAAGGGATGGAGGTTTATCCAGGATAAAGCACTGAGCATGGCAGCTACCCAGTATTATTTATGCTGCTGGTCTGGGAAGCCTTAGTGTTCAGGCTATTTTGTACCCACTCGATGACCAAGAAGCTATCTATGTCAGTGGCCCAAGCCTTAGTCCCCTGAGCCAACCAAATTTCCGGAAGTTACAGTACCTTTAAGGAAAAAAACTAGCCTAGCTTACATGGGGGTGGGGGTGGAATTAGGATATTTCATTCACTATATATGTCCTGATCTCTCCCTAGGTAGAAGTGATTTCTCCCCTGGATCTTTTTTTTTTTTTTTTTTTTTTGGTGAGGCTATTGGGGTTAAGTGACTTACCCATGGCCACACAGCTAGTAAGTGTCAAGTGGCTGAGGCTGGATTTGAACTCAGATCCTCCTGATTCCAAGGCCAGATCTCTATCCACTGCGCCACCTAGCTGCCCCTCTCTTGTGGATTTTTCCTAGCACCATGCTTGCTTTGTACTCCCCTTTGTACTTACTATAATCTCCCTTGTGAAATCACTGAATGGGTGTTGCCTCAGACAAACTGAGACCTGGGAAAGATCTTAACTTAAAGCTAAGCTTAAAAAGGCCAAGGTCTCCCACTTCATCTGGGGCCATCACCAGTCCTCCTGACCTATGTCTTGTCACTGGACTCAGATGACCCTGGAGGACAGAATGAGGCTGGTGACTTTGCACAGCCCCGCCTCAATTAAATCCCATTCACTTGCAAGTCAAGATATCACCCTCCTGATGTCACTGGTCCTCTTTGAAAGCAAAGGACAAACAACACTTTTCCCTTGTATCATAATTATCTGTGGATATTTTTTCCTTTCTGCTCCCCACCCCCATTACATTAAATGCTCTCTGAGAGCAAGGTTGGTGGCATTTTTCGTATTAACTATTAGCTAGGAAGCACCTAGCTGGCTCAGTGGATAGAGTGTTGTCTGGTGTTGGGAAGACTGGGGTTCAAATCTGGCCTCAGACCCTTCCATGCTGTGTTACTCTGGGCAAGTCACTTAACTTCTTTTTGCCTTAATCCACCGGAGAAGGAAATGGCAAACCACCCTAGTATCTTTGCCTAGAAAACCCCATGGACATTGTAGTATTGTGTTGGTGTGCTATCATCCACGGGATCATGAAGAGTCACAACTGAATGACTGAACAACAACAAGATAGGCATTAGTTATTTTTGTATCCCCAGCAGATAGCATCACACCTCATACACAATATGTGCTTAATGTTGTTAGTGTCCACCTTTACCCAACTCTCCCTTGTGGCTCCAAGAAGCTGTACCATGCACAGTGGATACCCCTCAGTAAACCATTTTGGCAGACAGGATAAACCAGGTTGAGGATTGTCAATAGGTCTCAAACCCATTGGAGAGTTAGGGGAATGGCTACCCCAAGCATGTGAAGAATTTCTCCAGCAGAATGGGCTATTAGAATCAGAACAATATGTGCCAGTGGCCATGAGGAAGCTGAAGCGCGCACTGTGGAACACTCAGAGCTTGGTCAGACATTGAAGACGCCAAGGTCATCCACTGCATCCTGGGCCATGGTCTGCCACTGGACTTCAATGACTCAGGAAGATAGAGTGAGGCAGATGACTTTGTGCAGCTCTGCCTCACTTAAAACCAATTCACATGCAAATCAATGTCAAGTCAATCAGGGAGTGATGCGTTGGTCCTCTTTAAAAACAAACGACAACAACTTGATGTTGTTGAATAAATGAATTGATAAATGAATGAATTTGGATACATTCCTTTCAGATGCAATTTACCTCTAAACAATGGTTCTGCAGCATTGCTGTATATCACAGAGAGAGACTGGGAGTCAGGGAGCAAAGACTGAGGGCACGGGGTAGTTTTTGGAATGGGGGGAAGGTGCCAAGATGGGGAGAGAAGTGAAACAGGAGGTGGCAGGGCAATGATGAAGACATAGCTCACTAACTTCCCACTGGTCAGTCCTACTCCTAGGAGTGGTCATTTGATTAATTATATTTTAAAGTTCAATAAAATTTCAGACAAAGCCCAAGGAGCAGTCCTGTCTCTGAAACATTGAATGGAATAGGAAAGACAGTTTGGGATAGGAAAGGCCTTCTACTCCAAAGCCAATAAGGCTGACTTTGTCTATAGTCTTCTATGTCTATAACTTTTCTTTCTATAACTTGTCTTTAGGCAACTGTGTCAAGATGAATCAGGCCTCAAGGCCATGTGTGGCCTTCTAGGTCCTTGGGTGCGTTCTTTTGACTGAGTCCAAGTTTTACAGAACAAATCCTTTCATTAAGGGGATTTGTTCTGTGAAGTTTGGATTCAGTCAAAGGGCCCCACCTGAGGACCTAGAGGGTCCTCAATTGGGATAATTTGCCTTTTTCCACCAGGGCTTACATTTGGAGGGCCTGATTTTGCTACCATGCTACTTGGTTATCTTTTAAAAATATTCTTCTTCCTTCAAGGCTCGACTTGGGGACCACCTCCTCCTTGAAGCCTTCCCTTCAGTATCATCAAAATTTCCTGGAGTGCTTTATCTTCTTTGTCCCCATCATGCCCTACTTTATGTTATGCATATTGAGCACAAGCCATTTTCCCCACTCCCAGCTTCCTGATAGAATTCAATCTCCTTGAGGGCAGGGAATTTGCCAATTTCATCTTTGTAGCCCTAGTGGTTCACATGTAGTAGATGCCTAATAAAGAGTTCATTAGTTGAATTGACCTAGTGGAATGAGGCAGAGGACCTAGGTTCAAATTCTGCCTCTCTTAATTTATTATCTGACCAAGTTTCCTCTTCATATTGGTTTGTTTGTATTTGTATTTTTTTGTTTGTTTTCAGATAATATATTTTTCATATTGAGTGATGGTGTGGTGCAATAGATGAGAGCTGGATTTTGAATCGGGGCATCTAGCTTAGATTCTCAACTCTGTTTCTTGCTAGCTGCGTGACCTTGGGCAAGTCAGTGTCCAGGCCTGCTAAATAAGAGGCTCAGATAATGATGAAACATACTACCCACCTCCTGAGAAAGAGGTGATAGACTCAGGATGCATAGTGAGACAATTTTTGGAATCAGCCAATCTTGGAATTTGTTTTGCTTGACTATGTATGTGTTTTTATTTTTATTTTTATCTTTTTTTCTTTTTAGTTGGAAGGGAAAGTGGGAGAAAGAAAAAATATTTTTGATCATTGAAAAAATTAAATTTTGAAAAATAAACCAGACTACATGATGGCCTCTTATTTCCCTTCCAGCTCTAAATCTCTCAGCCTATGAACTGAACTGAACTCTAGTCATTTTTGCCAATGAGACAAAAATAACCACGTTGTGCTACGATCTGAGCTTTCCTCCAGGGGCTTTATTTTGCTGTGGTCTTTGGCAAATGGCCTTTTATTTGTTTCTAGTGCGCCCATTTTTTTGTCATTAATTCAGAATCGAGTGATACAACATTTTGTTTAAGCCAGATACTCTTCACCCCAGAGCTCCTCTTCATCCTAAATCAGTCAGGTAGTCGATAAACATTTATTAGTCACCTGGTATATACCAGGCACTGTGCTAAGTGCTGGGGATGCAAGAAAGACAGAAGACAGTCCTGGTGCTCATAGAGCTTATGGTTCTCGTAGAGCTTAGGCGTCTCTACAATCTGTTCATTTTCTTTTAGGCCAATAATAACAACTCATTTACATCTCACTTTACAAAGTTCTCTCTCTCTCTTCATATATATATATGTATATATATATGTATATATATAGTATACGTATATGTGTATATAAATATATACACATACATATGTATACATATACACACATATGTGGATATAATCCCATTTGATCCTACCAACAACCTTTTGGGCTGGCTAATGCAAGTGTTATTATCTCCAGTTTTCAAATGGGGAAACTAAGGCTCAGGGAAATAAAATGACTTGCCCAAGTTTGCACAGTTAGCAAACCGGTAGTGGGTAGCAGGCAAAGCCAGGTTTCTTATTATCATACCATATTGCCTTAGTACTATTGAGCAAACTGCTCTGTGTACCAGGTAGTACTCTGGTAGACTTCACTCCAATGAGTGTTTATTAGAACTTAGAAAAATGTCGGGCCCCACTCTGCTCGAGGCCAAAAACAAAAAATTAAAGAATTAGAAGGGACTTCAGCTTCCATCTATTTCAACCGAAATACAAAAGGATCCGCCTCTATAAAACTGGTCATCCAGCCTCTGCTGGAAGACCTCTAAGGAGAGGGGATTCAGCACTTCTCAAAGCAAGCCATTCCATTTTTAAGCAGCTCTGATTGGTAAGAAGTTTTTTTTCCTGACTTCAAGCTTCTTTGCATCAAGCCTTTTTTATAAATTCACCTTTTTGTGACCTCTACTCATTGGTCCTGGATCTACCCTCTGGGGTCATATAGAACAAGCCTAATCCCTCTTCCACCTATCAGTTCTTCAAATGATCCTCATATGACATGAATTCAAGACTCATCACCACCTTCATTTCTCTCATCTGGACATTTTCCCACTTATTAATGTCTTTCTTCAAATGTGGTACCCTACCATACCCCACATGAGGTCTGATGAGGGCCAAGTACAATGGCACCATTACCTTCCTATTCCTGGAAGCTCTGTCACTCTCTTGATGTAGCCCAACATCACATTAGCTTTTTTTGCTTGTCATCTCACTATGGTGACTCATATTGAGCATAGGGTCTCCGTCTTGTATTTATGAAGTTGATTTTTTTGGTAACTAAGTTATAACTTTACATTTATCCCTATCAAATTTCATCTTACTGGATCCAGCATAGTGTTCCAACCTGTCAAGTTCTTTTTAGATCCTGGTTCTCTCAGCTATTGTGGTAGTATCTCTCCTAGCTTCATGTCATCTGAAAATCTGATGAGCATATCATTTATCTCTTTATCCAAGTCATTGAAAAAATGTTGAGCAGCATAACAGCACAAACCCTTGGGAGTACTCCACCAGTGACCTGCTACCACACTGACATGGAACTATTAACTATTCTTTGAGTCAGGTCATTTAGGTAGTTCTAAATCATCATCATTATTTATTATATATTATAATATATACTAAATCATTATTTTATCTTCTAGTATGTATCTATCCGTCTTCTATGAAAGAATACTATGAAATACTTTATCAAAAGATTTGCCAAAGTTAAATGAAATTACATCTTCTAAAATCCCCTGATCCACCAGTCCAATAACCTTTGCAGTCCTGTGGATTTTATTTTATACATTTAAAAACATTATTTGGAGAGGAGTGGAGGGGGATGCATAGCCTTCAAAAGTCTGACCAAGGGGTCCATGACACCAGAGTGATTAAGAATTTCTTGGTCTAAAAAGAAGGGAACAAGTTGGGTGAGATGAAGGTTGAAGGAGGAGGTAATGCCTGAGAAGAGCCTTGAAGAAAGAGAATTCCCAAAGATGGAGATGAGGAATGCATTCCATGGAGACAGCCTTCCAGCTTCAGGCAATGGCTAATTGTCTAATTTGCCTGTGAAGGTGAGTAACATGACGTAAGGCTGGAAAGGGAGGATGGCATCAGATTGTCCTGGGCCTTAAATGCCAGACTAAGGAGATGATGTTTTATTACGGCATTAATAGAGGGCTGCTGAAGTTCTGAAATTTAATGCATGTGAGTCATTCCACAACAAATGAAAGTAAATCAAGGATGTGGCTACTTGGCAGGAATTCCAAGTAAAGGACAATGCATGTCATTGACAATGGAGAAACAGTGTGGTAACAGTGGAAAGAGCATTTTATTCAGAAGAACTTGGGAAAGCAATAACCTCTCTGTTCCCTCACATGTAAAATGAGGGAATTTAGATTACCTAAAAGGATCCCTCCAACTCCAAGCCTGTGATTCACTAATACAAATTGAAAAGTTTTTGAATGGCTACTTATCGAAGGCATTCTTAGAGATGTGTGTGTCATACTTGGAAGTGAGTCTGTGTGCATAGGCTGACTACCAGTCCGGCTCAAATGTGGAGGCTACAAATGTTATGGCCTCTGAGACATATAGATGTGTGTATATATACATATACATGTATATATATGTATATATATGTATACATATATACACACATATACATTTGTATATATGCATATACACATATATGCAGCATAAACATCCATGTCCAAGTGAAAATTTCCTTTTAATTTAATAAATAGCGACAATGTCCAAGGTCTCGATTTATTCCCAGAATCATTCATAAGACCATAAATTTAGAGTTGGAAGGGCCCTTAGAAGTCATTGAAGCCAAACCCTCTATTTTCATTGTTGTTCAGTTGTTTTCTGTGATGTCTGATCCTTTGTAACCCCATTTGGAGGTTTTCTTTGCAAAGATACTGGAGTGGTTTGCCATTTCCTTCTCCAACTCATTTTACAGTTGAGGAAACTGGGACAAATAGGGTGAAGTGACTTGTCCAGGGTCATATAGCTTATAAGAGTCTGAGACCAGATTTGAACTCAGAAAGATGAGTCTCCCTGACTCCAGGCAAGGCACTCTATCCACTGCACCAAATGGGTTCACAACTGAACAGCAATTACATGCCAAGCACTGCACCAAGCCTTGGGGATACAAAGAAAGACTAATCCCCAGCTCTCAAGGAGCTCATAATCTCATAATCTTATGGTACTATACAAACAACTATGTCCAAACAGAGCTAATTGGTCTTTCATTACTTAGAAATGGAAGAGAGAGTAATTAGTCAGGTTGCGCATAGCTTTGCCCTTGACAGTCCAAGCCAGACTTAGGCAAGAAGTGATTTACAAAAATCCTGGGAGGCAAGTGCTTTTATTATCTCCATTTCTTGTAGATGAGGAAACTGAGGCAGAATAAGTATTTTGACCAGTGTCATGTAGCTAGTAAATGTCTGAGGCAATGCAACATCTGAGGCTAGATTTGAATTGATGTCTTCCTGACTCCTGATTCAGGGCTCTCTCTACTACACCACCTAGATGTCTCTAACCATAGTATACATAAATACATCAAGTTTCATTTATTTGGCATTGTTGGGAAATAAGATGCTCCATATAAATGGATTTTCCAGAAAACTAAAAATTGTCCCTTTCAACATGGTAACTTATTTTAAAAATTAATCATCTTAATGAGATCTCTAAAATTACATTTTATATCTAATGAAAATCTGCATTTCCCTGCCTTCTTATACAGAGTAAACTGATCATAATATGATTTAGCTTTTTCAGGGCAACTCAATGTCATATTTAAGAGTATCAGTTATTGTACTGTGCTGTAATTTACACAGTAATGCCCATATGTTGGACTTTTTATTCCTGTGCTAATTGGCTCCAGACTGTCTTGGTTTTCTAGGTCTGATGTGTCTTCCCTTCCTATCAAACCATTATGCCTCATTGTTGTCAATTTGTCTCCTGCTAAGCCTGGGAAACCAGATAATTGGGCTGTTAGAATTACACATAATAGGCTTTAAATGAGGACGTTGTGTCTTCTCTGAATCTAAAGTGCATCAGTTTTAATGCATACTTCTTGGTTTTTCCTGTTTCAGTAAGGACAGTATGCTTCCCATTCTCACACTCATTGATTCACTGAGAAAGCCCCACCTGGGTTTGAAGCCAAGATGGTAGAGTAGAAAATGCACTCAGCTGAGTTCTCCCAACATTCTCCTTCAAACAACTTTAAAATAACACCTCAAATCAAATGCTGGAATGGCAAAGCTAACAAAATGTCAGAGTGAGACGTTCTTCCAGCCCAAGACAACTTAGAAGGCAAGAGAGAGCTGTAACTTGGGGGTAAAGGCTGGTCTAGAGCCCATATGAATAAGAAACCAATGGTACGGCTAGGTGTAGGTGACAAAAGCAGCAAGAGCTTAAAGAGCCTGGACATTGTATTTCTGGAAATTATGGAGGAAAACTGTTTTGATATACTTGAACCAGACGGTAAAATAGAAATTGAAAGAATCTGCCAATCACAACCTAAAAGAGATTCTAAAATGAAAGCCCCCAGTACTATTATAGCCAATTTTCAGAGCTCCAGATCAAAGAGAAAATACTTTAAGCAGCCAGAAAGGAACCATTTAAATACCATGGAGCCACAATCACTATCACACAAAATTTTGCAACTATCATGGTAAAGGAGCTATGGACTTGGAATATGACTTTCTGGAAGGTAAAAAGAGCTAAGATTACAACCAAGAATAAACTATCCAGCAAAACTGAATATAATCCTTCAGGGGAAACATGGATATTTAATGAAGTAGAGGACTTTCAAGCATTCCTGATGAAAAGAACAGAGTTGAATAGAAAATTTGCCTTTCAAATACAAAACTCAAGAGAAGTATAAAAAGGTAAACATGAAAGAGAAATCACAATGGACTCAATAAGGTTAAACTGTTTACCTTTCTATATGGGAAGATGATAAATGTATCTTCTACAAATTTTATCATTATTAGGGCAGTTGGATTCTATATAGAAAGAAGGTGCAAGAGTGAATTGATTATGTTGGGATGATATACAATACACAGTAGTAAATGACAATAGTAATCTAGTGTTTAATAAACCCAAAGATCCAAGATGTTGATATAAGAATTCATCATTTGACAAAATTGTTATAAAAACTGGAAAGTAGTTGGCAGAAATGAAGCATAGACCAACATCTTACACCATATATCAAGAAAAGATCAAAATGGATAAATAATTTAGACATAAAGGGTGATATCATAAGTTAATTAGGGGAGCATAAAAAAATGTACCTGTCAGATCTATGAATAAAGGTAAGGTGTATGACCAAACAAGAGATAGGATCATGGAAAGTAAACTAGATCATTCTTATTACATGAAATTAGAAGGCTTTTACACAAACAAAACTAATGCAACCAAAATTAGAAGGAAAACAAGAAGCTGGGTAAAAACTTTTGCAGCAAGTGTCTCTGATAAAGGCCTTATTTCTCAAATATAAAAAGGATGAGCCAAATTTATATAGATAAGAGCCATTCCCCGGTTGATAAATGGCCAAAGCATATAAACAAGCAGTTTTCAGAAGAAGAAATCAAAGCTATCAATAGTCACATGAAAAATGCTCTAAAGTCACTACTGATCAGACAAATGCAAAGGAAAGCAACTCTGAGAAACCACCTTATGCCTTCAGATTGGTTAACATTACAGAATAGGAAAGTGACAAATGCTGGAGGGAATGTGGAAAAATTGGGACACTAATGCACTGCTGGTGGAGATGTGTGCTGGTCCAACCACTCTGGAGAAGAATTTGGAACTACACCCAAAGATCTCTAAGGCTGTGCATACTCTTTGACCCAGCAATACAGCTACTGTCTGTATCTCAGAAAGATCAAATAAAAGGGAAAAGAACATATTTATACAAAAAAAATATTTCTAGCAGCTCTTTTTGTGGTGGCAAAGAATTAGAAATTGAGGGGATTCCTATCTTTTGGGGAATGGTTAAACAAGTTGTGGTATATGAATGTAACAGAATACTATTATGCTATAAGACATGATGAGCAGGATGTTCTCAGAAAAACTTGGGATCTTATCAAGACAATGATCCAAGCTAATCCCAGAGGAACCATAACGAAAAATTTTATCCATCTCTAGAGACAGAACTGATGAACTCTGAATGCAGATTGAAGCATACTTGTTTTAAATTTTATTTTTGCTGCTTTACTTGTGTTTTCTTTTGCAATGTGGCTAATATGGAAATATGTTTTGAAGGACTTCACATGTATAACTGTTATCAAATTGTTTGCCTTCTCAAGGAGGGGGGAGGGATAGAAGAAAGGAGAGAATTTGAAACTGTTAAAAGAAAATTGTTAAAAGAGATTGTTAAAGAGAATTGGAAATGATTGTTAAAAATTTTTTTACATGTAATTGGGAAATATTTAATGAAATAAAAAAATTAAAAAAAAAAGAAACCTCCACGACTCTGGGGACAATTCTACTTTGGGCCTTAGTCTAGGATTTTACAAAAAGTAAGAAAGTAAAAGAGATACCCAAAGAACAAACATAAAACTGGTATATAATATGTTCTTTTGCAGATGGAAAAGGCAATGTTAAGCATCAAAACCTCAGAGCATGAATTAAAAAATGATTAGAACATAATTCAGTAGCTTAACTAATTGCTCCTAGTACAATCTGCTGGGAAGCCAATAATATTCAAGCCTCACTGGGACATAGAACAGTTTTTTGCAAGACTGCTAAATAGCCTTATTATATTTCATTTCTAGGGATATAGTCTTGGATGTAGGGCCAGGAAGACCTGAACTTGAATCCTTCCTCAAACACTTATTAGCTGTGTGACCCTGAGCAAGTCCCTTAACCTTGGTCAGCCTCAGTTTCCTCACCTTTAAAAGAAAGCTAATAATAGCATCTACATCACAGCAAGATTATGAGGATATAATGAGGTAACCTATGTAAAATGCCTTGCAAACCTTAAAACATTACATAAATGCTAACTATTATTGTTGGCATTGTCCAATCAACCAGCCAAGCTGGATATTCTTGGAGTCCTTCCTGTGATGCTGACTCTTCCCTTGGCCAGCCCACTCCTATTTTTTTTTCAGGTATTCTTTCCCCACTGCCGCACTGGTGGGTCCTAGGGAGGGAGAAGATGCCAGTAGACACTAATATAATGTTTCCTAACTTTCTGATGTTCACAAGGAAGAAAACACATGAGAGGAAAAGGCCTGGGTACACACCTGGCTTGAGTCTCACTCTATGTGGGATATGGCAGGCCATTTTTCTCCAACCCTTCTTCAATTCAACCTAGAGGCTAGAAGCCTGCATCCGAGAGAGCTCAGACAGAAATAGCCTCTTTTTAAAAAAAATCCTGTACAAGCATACAACCTCTTCGCTGCTGTCATGTGCCAGGGGAACAATCGAGGGACCAGTCCAAGTTTATCATGTCATGCTAAAAGAATTTTCAGCATTAGGTCCCTAATGGCCAAAAATGTTTCCAAAGGGCTTTGAGTCACCCATGGCCTGGAGTAGTCCCCACCCCCAATTTTCTTTTTTTTTCTTTTTTTTTTTTGGTGAGGTAATTGGGGTGAAGTGACTTGCCCAGGTTCACACAGCTAGTAAGTGTCAAGAGTCTGAGGCTGGATTTGAACTCAGGTTCTTGTGACTCCAAATCCAGAGCTCTATCCACTGTGCCACCTAGCTGCCCCCCCACCCCCAATTTTCCACATTTTTAGATTGGAAGCAGAATTGTATGTGCCTGCCATACTCAAAGGTAGGGAAGAAAAGTGTGCCTACAGCAATAAAAATCTGATCTCTGGATAAGTGAAGTATTAATGTGTATATGTATGTACACATGTTGTTTGTCCTTTTTTCTCAAAGAGGACAATGATATCAGGAAGGTGATGCCATGACTTGCAAGTGAATTGGATTTAAGTGAGGGAGGGCTGTGCAAAGTCACCAGCCTCACTTTCTCCTTCAGGACCATCTGGGTCCAGTGGCAAGATATAAGTCAGGATGACTAGAGATGGTCCCCATATGTATATGTGCATGTATATGTATGTATCTCTGTATTCATTAATATTTCCCTCTATGAAAGAGAGATTTATCAGATCCCAGGACCCAGAGTATCTTGTTTTTTATTGACATTAAAAAGCATTTCAACAGTGAAATTTAACATTGACTTTCTGAAATTTATGTAGTGGAAACTTCCCAACACCAGAGGGCTCTCTCTTGGCCAACCTGCCTGTTCTTCTCTGCCATGATCTCAGAGCATCTAGTTGCCTGTGATCTCTTAACTCTGCCTCTGTTTGGATGGTGCTGAGTTCACCTCTGTCTAGGGGCTTTTGCTTGTATTTCCATCAACAAAGTTGCTTGGCTCAAGCCCCCATCCTACCAGCCACTCTCATTTCATCCCATCCGTGATATATGTATTATTGATTCGCCTTTATCAAGTTCATTAGAAATGATAAAACATTCATCAAATTGGTAAATGAAAGCACAACATATTAATGCCAAAGCCTCCCAGACTACAAAACTCATTTAGTCTCTGCTCAAATTTCCCCAGCAGCTGGGGTGGTAAAAACCTGGAAGTTCAGTTCTTGGCACTACTCCCAGTTAAGAGCTGAGTAAATGGGTTTTGCCGACAAATTGGGTGACTGCTGGAACTGGGCCAATGAATGCAGGAACCCACAGGGTGCTCAGTATCTCTTCCAAAAGCCAGATATGCTGGTGCAAGTGTAGAAGTAGTTCAAGTGGAATTTTTTTTTCCCCAGCTATAAAGGTCTCAACTTCCCCGGCTGTGTCAGTTATCCCCTAACTTGAGGTCAAGCATAGAAGCAGATTGATCCATATCCCCCATCTCTTTATTGCTAGATCCAAATTTGTAAGATTTCTCCACAAGGAGGTAGTATTGCCTGCTATTAGAATCTCCCCAAAGGCAAATGACATGAGGTAGGGGAGCCGTGATCTCCTCCAAGGCAACAATGATCTGCCTGGGTGTGTGTCCCTAGTAAGGTAGGGCCACACCTGTTAATTGGAGTTTCCTTTCTAGAGGCTAGAAAGAGGTGAGATTTGTTATAACACTCAGGAATGAATCTTAGGAAGGAAACTTAAAAATCATACCATTTAATTCCTTCATTTTACATGTGGGGCAACTGAGGATCAGAGGGATTCCTTGACTTGAGCAATTGGATCCGCTCCAACAGATCCTTATATGGTACTGGCTAATACCAGCTTGTATAGGGCAATATTTTTTTCTACAATGCAGTAGAGTAGGAAAAATAAATTAACTCAGAAACAGAAGAATCGGACTGTAGTCCTGACGTTGTCACTTGCTAGTCATGTAACAATGGGCAAATCACATATTCTTCCCTATATAGGGCAGCTAAGTGGTGCAGTGGATAGAATGCTAGGTCTGAAGGCAGGAAGATTTACCTACAAATCTGTCCTCAGATACTTATTAGCTGTGTGAGCCTGAGCAATTCATTTAATCCTGTTTGCCTCAGTTTCCTCATCTGTAAAATGAGCTGGAGAAGGAAATGGCAAACTACTCCAGTATATTTGCCAAGAAAACCCCAAATAGGGTCATGAAGAGTCAGATACACTGAAATGACTCAACAACAATAGCAAAGCCTTTTATGAGAATCAGGTGATATTATGGATAGAGACCTGAGTTAAATTTCTTCCTCTGACATATGCAAACTATTTGACCCTGAACAAGTCACTAAACTTCTTGCTCCAAGCCACTACTTAAGAAGAAGGTTTCAGGAAAGGTGCCAACCTGCATCGAAAGAGGGAATTTCCTCACCCTGGAGTTCCCTATACCAATGAAATGGCAGGTCTAGTCCCATCCCCTATAAATGTGAATTATAATTATTACCACTTAGGCTAAGACTCACACATCCTCTGCCAGGTAGGCAAATTATCCTCTACTCCTTCCCAGGCCTTCCCTCCCCACCTCACCTCCCCCAGAAGTATTTGTGAAATGTCTCTATGTAGCATTATAAGTCTGCTGCTTCTGTGTATTGGAAGAGAATTTGGCTCAATGGGACTCTTTTCAATGGATTTGCACCCCAAGCCATACCCCCTGTGCCCAGTGGGTCCTTTGCCTTGGAAAGGTCTGCTAGGACCAGCACCTTTTACATTTCCTTAGAAAAGGACCTGGAGGCTGACTTGTGCTTTTCTCCTCTGAGTTCACAGGAGCAGAGTTAAAAAATCATTACCACTTTAATAACTATTGATCCCGTGTGCTTAGAGTGTAAATTGTCTCCCTGATGAGAGAAAGCTCATAGCAGACAGGAAAGTCAAGTTGATCAGCCTCTGTTGAGCCCCCAACTGTTTGTGAAGGAATATGTCACTAGGAATGAATGGGGTTGGTAACTGGCACCTTTGGCTTCTTCCCCTGGTGTTCCAGGGCTTCCCAAGGCATGGGAACCACAAGAACCAACAATAACAACCATGCCATCTTACATTTACATAACCCTCTACATGTTTACAGCATTCTTTGTTGTGTCCGTGATCTCCTTTGATACTCTGGTTGGTCCTTTACTGATGGAAAAGTGCTAAGGATTGTGTGGGCAGCAGCCAGAGGGTAGACCATGGAGATGGCAAGGGGAGGGACGCTGCACTTACCTTCATCATCAAACTAGAAAGTCAACTCATAGGCAGTACAGGTGCTGGCAAGTCCAGTTTGAGGAGTTCAATACATGGGAAGGCGCAAGCTGGGACCTGTCACCTCTGGGAGCTGCATTTCTCCATTACCAGTAAACGCTACTTTATACTGACAGAGCATATTTCATTTGAGGATCTTGAAGCATAAGCCATGAGGGCAGGAGAAGTCTTCCCAGGTTAGTGAAGTTACAAAATACCTTCACCAGTTAAATGCAAACCATTACTTTAGGCAAACCACCATCTTTGAGTGGCATCATATTCAGGCACTGGGTCCTTTGCTAACCAAAGGTCCCCAAGAATAGCAGAAGGATTGTAAAACATATTGTATATAGGTGTTGCACTGGTAATTTTTAATATTATCTATTAACTTTCCATGCATATGTACCCATTCTACTCAGCCAGGTCCTAAGCACTTTGAAAGCAGAACTGTTTACACATTCATTTATGTATATGCCATGTTCTGGAACTACTCTTCCACCCTCCATTCACACTGGCAGGCGGGGTTCCCAGAAGGAGGTTGCTACTACACCCCTCAGGGGCCTATGGGTAGCCTTTAAAGAGTGGACATGTTTTTTTCCTAGTACTGTGGCTTATGAGCCCCTACCAACGTGCTTTCCTCAACGAAAGATTATCAGTTAATAACAACTAGTTGGCCACACTTAACTTTTAGAAAAGGTATTTGCTAAGATGGCATAGTAATTGTAGTTGGTACAAAACATCCCCCAAAAGGTCTGTGATATTCACACAAGTGTATACAGTACACAGTCCAGAGGAAAGCAGACATAAGTTTGGAGCACATGTGGCACCAGGGGTAACTCACAGCTCTTGATTGCTAGAAATCCTTTCTTTCTCCTTCACGGAGGGGAACTCCTCATAAAGCTCTCTTCTGGCATGGGGTATGTTTCTTCTGTGCTCCTTTTAGACTCTTTGAAATTGCTTTTCCTCAGTGTATCTAGTTTGTCCATGGCTTCTGAAGCCTAGGATGGTCCCAGGAGGGCAGTCCAAGGTGGAAAAAAGGTAGCTATACCAGGCAGCTTGGTGGTCAGTGGTTAGAGTGCTGGACCTGGAGTCAGCAAGACCTGATTTCAAATCCAGCCTGTGACACTTACTAGCTGTGTTACCCTAGGCAAGTCACTTAGGCTAATTGTCTGCCTCAATTTTCTCACCTGTAAAATAGGGATAATGATAACACCTATATCACAGGGTTGTTTTGAGGATTAAAAGAAATAACATTTATAAATTGTTTTGCAAACCTTAAAGCACTATATGAATGCTAGCTATTATGATGGCCTGGATGGAGAAGGCATGGTGTGAAGATGGCTGAGAATGAATCCTTGTCTTTATCTTCCCAGCTATCCCTTCTCATGAGGAAAATGTTGATAATCACAAGGTTTCAAATTAGAATGGACTTTATAATAATAACTAACATCTATATAGTGCTTTATAGTTTGTAGACTTACTGAGGGTGGGGAGGAATTTGAACCTGATTCTTTCTGACTCCAAGTCTGGTATTCTATTTACTATGCTGTGCTGCCTCTTGATAATCCCAGCTCTGCTACTCACTCTTTTTTTGTGACTTTGGGCAAATAACTTTCCCTGTCTGGGCCTCAGTTTCCTCAACTGTAATGTAAGAGACTTGGACTAAATGAACTCTAAGATCTCTCCCATTTCAAATTCTATCACCCTATGATCTTTCCAGTCCTAAATTTATAGTTCTGTTTTGTAGTCTAATGTCCCTTGTTTTATAGATGAGGAAACTGAGGCCTAGACCAGGACAGTGACTTGCCCCAGGTCATACAGCCCCTAAGTAGCATAAGTAGACTTGTTACTAAGCATGCTTCCTCAGTGGAGGAGACAACATGCTCTTTTAGAGCTGAGTTGTTTTTGCTTTTCTTACTCAGTTTTCTCATTATTTTGGTGATTTATTTGAGTTGTTAGAGTTACTTGAAGTCATGTCTAGGATGTCTACATGTAATTATTCCCTTTGTGGGCTGTCTAGGGCTAATGTTGAATCCTAGACTTCTCTTTGCCACCCAACGTGCTTCTGACCCTGCTCCCTACTGCCATCAACTGACTTTTGATTGGAGGGTACAAAGACTGTTAAGCACACACTAAGATTCAGATGGGAAATATATTGCTGAAAAATTAAGTGGAACAAAGCCAGAATTTAGAGCACTTGTAACCTCAGCTAGAAGAATTAATATGATCTTAGACTTCATGGAGAGAGGCACAATGCCCAAAATGATGATGATAATAGTCATACTGTGCTTAATCCTGATTAGATTATCTTTGTAGCATTGATTTTGTTCTGGGTTCCAATGTGTAGGAAAGGCAGGATAAGTTGGAATGCATCTAAGGAAAGGTAATAATGTAGGTAAGGGGCCGCAAGACCATGTCTTCCTTCCTCCCTTCCTTCCTTTCTTCTTCCTTTTCTTCTTTCCTTCCTTCCTTTCTTCCTTCCTTCCTTCCTTCTTTCTTTCCTTCCTTCCTTCTTTCCTTCCTTCCTTCCTTCTTTCCTTCCTTCCTTCCTTCTTTCCTTCCTTCTTTCCTTCCTTCCTTCCTTCCTTCCTTCCTTCCTTCCTTCCTTCCTTCCTTCCTTCCTTCCTTTCTTTCCTTCCTTCCTTCCTTCTTTCCTCCTTCCTTCCTTCTTTCCTTCCTTCCTCCTTCCTTCCTTCCTTCCTTCCTTCCTTCCTTCCTTCCTTCCTTCCTTCCTTCTTTCCACCTAATCTGAAGCCTTCAACTCAATAATAATGGCAAGAATCTCAGACCAAAGGAGAACCTGTGGTTCTGTCACTCTGAAACAGCAGAAATTTCCATCTGGGGAGACAGGAAAACCACTGTTAGACAATGGCTGAGTCTAGCAGTAATCTACTGGAATTTCAAACTAGGGTAAGCCAATTGTTGGCTTAGTGTTATGCAGAAACAAACCCAGATCAGGAACTTGCAGTATTCAGACTAGGAGTAAAGTGATCAGATTTTGCCCTGGATCACACCACTTAGGAGACACTAAAAACTTACATTTCCCTGGTTTGAGCTGTCTTTGAGATTCTGGAAGAACATAACACTAAATATTCCCAAGAAAGCAGCAGAAAGACCTAAAAGGGTGAAAGGGTAGCTCAGAATTACCCCCTTCAGTTTACTAAGCCCAACCGTACTATAATGCCCAAAGTCATGAAGTAGGCTAGAAGGATGAGTAAACAAAAAAAGGATTCCATTATAAAGAGCTATTATGTGGACAAGGATGCTTAAGACACAAACTCAGAGGAAAAGAATGATTCCTAAACATCTATAAGTAAAGCTGAAAAGCAAAACACAGATTTGGCCTACCAAAATTCCTGGAATAGATGAAGAAAGATTTTTTCTTTTTCTTTTATTTATTTCTTTTTTTAGTTTTCACCATTCACTTGTGTAAGATTTTGAATTCTAAATTTTTTCTCCCCTCCCCCCTTCCCAAGATGGCATGTAATTTGATATAGGCTATCTATATATGTACAATCATATTGAACATATTTCCACATTAGGCATGTTGTGAAAGAAGAATCAGAACAAAAGAGAAAAACCATTAGAAAGAAAAAAAGAGAAAGAAAACAGTATGCTTCAATCTGCATTCAGACTTTCTGGATATAGATAGCATTTTTCATCATGAGTTTTTTGGAACTGTATTAGATCATTGCATTGCTGAGAGGAGCTGAGTCTATCAAAGTTGGTCATTACATAATGTTGCTGTTACTGTGTGCAATGTTTTCCTGGCTCTGCTCAATTCACTCAGCATCAGTTCATGTAAATCTAAGAAATATATTTTTTTAAAAAAAGAACTAAAAATGATTTTTAAAACTAAATGAGAGAACTAAAGGAAAAAAATGAGAAAAGAAATCAAGAGGAAAGATTTGTAAAGAAAACTAAAAACTTGGAATAAAAAGTACAAAACCTTACACAACAGTGAATGGATCAAATAGAAACTAATGATTCCATGAGACAAAAAGAAATATGAAAACAAAGCCAAAAGACTGAAAAAAACCCCCAAAATGTAAGTTACAGCAAAAAGAGAATTGAGACCCAGAAAACAGACCAAAATTTAAAATCATTAGAACTATGTGAATGCCATGACCCCAAAGAATAACCTCGTTATCATATTTCAAGAAATCAAGAAAGTAAACTTCACAAATCTCTTAGATCAAGAAGACCAAATACAAAGAATAAAAGAATTTGCTGTTAACCTCCTTAAAGGAACTCAAAATGAAGACTTCCAGGAACATTATACCCAAAATCTAGAGCTTCTAACTCAAAGAAAAATTAATGTAAGCATCCAGAAAGAAATAATTCAGGTACTGAGTAACCACAGGTAGAATCACACATGATTTAGCAGCCACCACTATACAGGAGAGGAGAGCTTAGAATATAATATTCCAAAAGACAAAGGACAAAGACTTATAACTAAGAATATCTAACCCAGAAAAGATGAATATAAGCCTAGAGGGAGAAAATGGACCTTAATTGATATAGATGACTTCCAACCATTCCTGATAAAAAGACCAGAGCTTACCAGAAACTTTGAAATATAGGACAGGAGTCAAGAGAAACATAAAACAATAAATATGAATGAGCAGTCATTAGTGACTAAAATGTTTACATCCTGATATGGTAAGAAAATATACGTATCCCCTCAGACTATCAGGAGTCAAAAAGGGAGTCTAACTAGACAGGGCCCCTGAGAGTGTTTCTGTTATGTTTTGAGGATCTTAAAATAAGAAAAGAAAGGAAGAGGAAAAGGAATATGCTAGGAGGGAAAAAGGAAGAGGCAGGATAGGGAAAATATCACAAAATCAGGGTGCACATATAAAGAAGCAGAAAGGGATAGGATGGATTGGGCAACACTTTAACTTCACTTTTATATGAACTGGTTGAATAGGAGACAAAAATAGTATATCACAAAGATGATGTCACCATCATCTGGTTGAATTTATACAAAAAATTCAGGGAATCTTCAGTGTTAGGAAAACTATAAAAATAATTCAACATATTAATGAGAACAACAAAAACCACATGATTATCTCAATAATATGCAATAATATAATTTAATATTATAATATATTATTATGTCATATATAATAAATATATCAATAGGTGCAGAAAAAGCTTCTGACAAGATCAATATCCATTCCTTTCAAAAGCACTAGAAAATATAAGAATAAATGGATCTTCCCTTAAAAGTGTGAGTAACATCTATGTTAATCCAAGAATTAGCATTATCTGTAATGAGAATAAACTAGAAGCCTTTCTGATAAGATCATAGGTAAAGCAAATATGTCTATTATCACCATTGCTACTGATTATAGTGCTAGAAATGCTAACTATATCAATAAAATAAGAAAAAGAAATTGTGGGAATAAGCATAGGAAAATTAAAAACAAAATTATCACTTTTTACAGATGATATGATGATTAACATTGAGAACCCTAAAGAGTCAGTGGAAAAAATTAATTGAAATAATTAACTTTAGCAAAATTGCAGGATATTAAAAACCCCACACAAATCTTCAGCATTTCTGTATATTATCAGCAAAATTCAGCAAGAAGAGATAAGAAAAATTCTATTTAAATTCACAACATAAAATATAAAGTTCTTGAAATTTATCTGCCAACAAATACACACTGGAACTGTATGAACCCAAGTACAAATGATTGCTTCAATAAGGACAGAGCCAAATAATTGGAGAAATATTAATTGCTCATAGGTAGGCTGGAAAAATTCAACAGGAAGAAATAAGAAAAACTCCATTTAAATTAACAATGGAAAATACAAAGTTTTTTAAATCTATCTGCCAACACACACACTAACTATATCAACACAAGTAAAAGCCATTGTTTCAATAAGGACAGAGCCAAATAATTGGAGAAATATTAATTGCTCATAAGTAGAATGGGTCAATATAATAAAATTAACAATACTACCTAAATTAACTTACGTATCATTTACCATACCAATCAAAGTACCAAAGATTTATTTTTTATTTTATTTTCAATCCACAGAACAAAACAAGTATTTCCATAACACAGCATAATAAAAAAGGTGATTGTACATGAAACTGCATATCTACCATGCACAACTTGCTATTCCCTCCAAATATACCACAAAGTTATCTTGTAAATATTTTCCCTTTTTTTCTTCTCCCTTTATCTTAGAGATGGCTACTACTAGATAGAAATAGGTATATATACATACATATATATATACACACATATATACATGTACACACACATGTATACATATATACATATATATGTAAAATTATTCTGTACATATTTCTGTTCATGAGTTCTTTCTTTGGATGCAGAAAACATCTTTCTTCATATGTCCTTTATTTTTATTTTGTGTATTTATAATAGCCAAATGACTTAGTTGCTCAAAGTCATTTTTAAAACAACATTGCTGTTACTGTATACAATATTCTCTTAGTTCTGCTCACTTTACTCTTCATCATTTCGTGCGAATCTTTCTATGCCTTTCTAAGATCAATGAGCTCATCATTTCTTATAGCACGGTAGTACTCCATCACAACCATATAGCACAACTTGTTCAACCATTCCCCAATTCATGGGGATCCCTGCAATTTCCAGTTTTTTGCCACCACAAAGAGAGCTTCTATAAACATCCTATTCACATTCAAAGTTATAATTATTATTTGTAAATTTCCCTCCATTTTATTTTTATTCACTATTTCCTTTTTCAGTCTCTCTTTTTATCCCATCACTGTTACCTTATCCTTTCCCCACACCTTTCCATCCCCCCCACTTCACTCACCCCTACAAGGGTCCCTCATCTCTTCCCCCACCCACAATTTCAATCCACACACCCTTCCAAAAGTCCTCCCATTCTCTCCCTTCACCTTCCCAAATCCCAATCCATTCACCCCTCTAAAAGTCCCTCCCCCACCCTGTCCCCAGCTTTCTCATCTCTCCACATGTTCAGAAGACTACATCCTTCTAGAAGTACACTTTGTTCAACCCAGATGAGAGTAGCTTCCAACATTACCAGACCTCCGCCCCAACCTGTTTCCTCTGTATTCAGTTTTCCTTTCATGTTCCATTTTAATAACATAATTCTCCCTTTTACCTTTTCCTACCCAGTTTTGGTTTTTAGAATTGCCCCATCACAAACATAACTCAGCCCCAACCTTTCTTTCAAACTACCTTAGTAATGATGACCATTTTAAGAATACTGATAACATTTTCATATGTATGGTAAGTAAACAGTTTGATCTTATATTTCTTCTGGATCTTTTCTATCATATTTTCCATTGAGTTCTGGTCTTTTTGTTACAAATACCTGAAAGTCAGTTTGTCAAATGTCCATTTGGTTTATGCTTAACTTTCCTGGGTAAGTCATTCTTGGATGCAACCCCAGCTCTTTTGCTCTTTGAAATGTAATGTTTCAAGACCTCTAATCTTTTAGAGTACAAGCTTCTAGGTCTTGTGAAATTCTGATTGTATTTCCATGGTATTTAAATTGTTTTTCTTTTGTTGCTTGCAGTATTTTCTCCTTAACCTGGAAGTTTTGAAACCTGGCTATGACATTCCTGTAAGTTTTCCTTCTGGGATCTCTTCCAAGTGGTAAATAGTAGATTTCTATTTCTATTTTCCCCTCTCGTTCTAGAACTTCAGGGCAATTTTTCTTAATAAAAAAAAGTTTCTTTTACAGAGCTAGAAAAATAATAA
Source organism: Vombatus ursinus (assembly GCF_900497805.2). NCBI lineage: Eukaryota > Metazoa > Chordata > Mammalia > Diprotodontia > Vombatidae > Vombatus > Vombatus ursinus. Next base: position 7,582,271 of record NW_020948739.1, read on the forward strand.
AATTCACCTAATGGAATGAAAGGTCAAGAATCTCAAGGGAATTAATGAAGAAAAGTTGAAAAGAAAAGGGTCTAACCATACCAAATCTCAAACTATACTATAAAGCAATAATCATCAAAACAATTTGGTCTGGTTAAGAAATAGAGAAATATGTGATTTCTTCCACCATGTGATTTCTTCTTTACAACATGACTAATGTGAAAATAGGTTCAAAATTAATGTATGTGTAGATCCAATATCAAATTGCATGCTGTCTTGAGGTGGAGGGAGAGGAGAGATGGGGAGAAAATTTGGAACTCAAAATCTTAGGGAAGTGAATGTTGAAAACTAAAAATAAATAAATAATTTTTTAAAGAAGAAATAGAGTAATTATTCAGTGAAACAGATTAGGTACCTAGTATGAAGAAGTAAATGAGTACCATAACCTAGTGTTGAGTAAACCCAAAGATCCTAGCTATTAGGGCAAGAGCTCAATATTTGACCAAAACTTTTGGGAAAAATAGAAGGTAAATGGCAACTGGAAAGTATATTTAGCTTTTACCAAAAACTAGGTATAGACCAACATTCACACAATTTACCAAGATAAGATCCAAATGGTTATATTACTTAGACTTAAAGGGTTTCAAGATAAGTTAGAGAAGCAAGGAAGAAATGAACCTTCCAGAGCTATAGATAGGGCACAAGTTCATGATCAAATAAGAAAGAAGGTCACAGAAGGCAAAACAGATAATTTGGATGATATAAAATTAAAAAGGTTTTGCACAAACAAAAGCAATGTTGTTAAAATTAGAAGAGAAGCAGATAAATGAAAGGGGAAATTTTGTATCCACTTTCTCTGATGAGTGTCTTTTTCTAAGATACAGAGGAAACCGATTGAAATTTGTAAGAATAAGAGCCATTCTTCAATTGATGAAGGACTTAAGGACATATGAGCAGGGAGTTTTCAAAGGAAGAAGCCCAAGCTATCAACAACAATATGGGGAAAAATGCTCTAAATTACTAATAATTAGAGAAATGAAAATTAAAACAACTCTGAGGTACCACCTCCTACCCATCAGATTGGTTCAATTTACAAAAAAAGGAAAGTGACAAATGCTGAAGGGCCTATGGGGAAAAACAGGTATATTGATGCACTGTTGAAGAACTTGTGAGCTGATGTTGAGTGAAATGAGCAGAATGAGGAAAACAATTTATACAACAACAATAATATTGTAAAGACAATCAACTCTAAAAGACTTATGAATTCTGATAATCACAATGACCAACCACAGTCCCAGAGGTCTTATGTTGAAACAGGCTACCCATCTTCTGATAGAGTGGTGGTGGACTCAGAGTACACATTGAGATATGACTTTTTAGTTATGGCCAAAATGGGATTTTGTTTTGCTTAACTATATGTGTTTATAACCAGCCTTTTCTTTTTCTTTCTTTCTCAATTAGGGAGAGAGGTAGATTTGTATTTGAAAAAAAATCTGATTTTTTTTAAAAAGTAGGCTATTGAATTAGATTTGTTCTATTTGGCCCCAGAGGCTAGAATTAGGAAAAGCTAGGCTTCCTATAAGGAAACACTTTTTAACAATTAGAGCTATCCAAATATGGAATGAGCTACTTCATGAAGTAGTGGGTTTCTATCCCTAGATGTCTTCAAGCAAAGTATTGTTCCCCCCATTTGAAATGTTGTAGAGGAGATCCTCATTCAAAAATGGATTGGACTAGATAGTTCTGAGTTATTTCCTAACTGTGAACACATCCCGACATGTCCTGAAACCAAGTAACATGTCTTTTTCTTGATCTGCTCCTATGGCATGTATAATGGAGAATGAACTGAACTGTGAGTATGAGAGAGTGTGTGTATAGCCCATTGACACAAGACAAAGATATTAATAAAGAGAATACTTTCAACTGCTCTTTCCAGGCAGAGCCAGTGTTTCCAATCTGGGTGTTCTAGTGCGGGCAGAGACGGAGCTAGAAATTCCTTTTATTTCTTCCCCCTATAATTTTTGAATGTCCCAGTTTTGGGTGGTGATTACTTTAGTCTCTTCCAGCTGGTCTGCATGGCATTAAAAAAGACACTAAGACAAGGTCTGAAAATGGAGAATTTAGTGCACTCATAATATTTATCTTCCTGTTGAGGTTGAGTCTATTTAGAAGCTCATTCCTTCTTCAATCCAGAGTCCAGTAAAACTTGATGACTCTCTATTTTCACTTCTAATTAGGGCAAAAAAGTTCTTTCCATGGAGTATTTGCTTCATGTCAAAAGTGTCCATTTCTGTATTTTGTTATTACCCAAACTTAACTTGTACATTGTCTGAAAAGTGTTTATGATTGCAAGTATGGGATTTATCTATTAAATTTGAGAGATAGTGCATAGAGTCATCTGGACCAAATAAGGGCTTAAAATTGAAACAAGGCTATAGGATTTTTAATCTGGTCCCTCTTGGAAGGTACTGACATTCCTTTATTCACAGGCGGTAGGGTCATACAGCTAGTAAGTGACTTAAGCTAGATTTAAACTCACATCTTCCTGACTGCCCGCTCAGCTTTTTATCCACAACACCACTTGTTGTTGTTATTGTTCAGTCGTTTTCAGTCATGTCTAACTCTTTGTGACCCCATTTGGGGTTTTCTTGGCAAAGATACTGGAGTGTTTGTCATTTCCTTCTCCAGTTCATTTTATAGGTGAGGAAATGGAGGCAAATAGGGTTAAGTGACTTGCCCAGGTTCACACAGCTAATAAGTGTCTGAGGCCAGATTTGAACCCAGGAAAATGAGTCTTCCCGACCATCTTTTCTACACCCAGCCTTTACCTAGTTTTATCATCTGAAAAATTGTGGCAAATTAATCTGCACTAAAGTGTGAACAATAGAATCTTTGATTTGGAAATGATCTCAGAGGTTACCTACTTCAACCAATACCTCACCAAAAATCCCCTTAACAATATCCCCAACAAGTGCTGGCATAGTGACCAGAGAGTAGAATTTGGCATTGGGATGATCCAGGTTCCCGTCCCACTCACTAGCTGACACTGGGCAGTAGTCTGATCTGTAAAATGAGGCAATTGGACTCAGTGACTTCTAATGTCCATTTACAGAGCAAAATCCATAATCCTCTGATCCTACAGCTGCTGCTTAAAGGCTTACTGTAAGGAGGAAATCCATTCTTTCCTGAGCATCACAATTCTCTCCATGATAGCTCTAATTGTTAGGAAGTGTTTTCTTCCATCAAGCCTAAGGCTGCCTCTTTGCATTCTTGGTCCATTCGCTGCTCCTAGTTCTGTCCTCTGTGGCTGAACAGAGCAAGCCTAATCCATCTTCCCTCTGACAACCTTTCAAACACATGAAGACAGTTATCATGTTCCCCCTTGGAATCTTCTCTTCTTCCTAATAAACATCCCCAGTGTCTTTGACTGAACCTTGAATGGAATCCAGACTCTTCACTCTTCTGCCTGCCCCCTTCCAGAGGCTCATCAGCTCCCTAAAATGTCACATGCAGAACTATATACGATATTCAAGACGTAGAATGACCTGGGCAAAATATAGTAACTCTCATTCTGGACCCGCCACTTCTCTTAATAAATAAAGCTTTCTTAGTTCCCATGTCATACTGTTGATGAGTATCAAGCTAGCAGTCCAGTAAAACTCTCAGATACTTTTCTTTCACACCTCCCCCTATCAAGTCATTGCTTGATGTGTTCTCCTTCTCAGGTGGGGGCCATCTCCAGTTATATCTCGCCGCTGGACCTAGATGGTTTAGTAGGAGAAAGTGAGACTGGTGACCTTGCATAGCCTTCCCTCACTTAAATCTAATTCACTTGCAAATCATGGCACCACCTCCGTGATGTCATGGTCCTCTTTGAGAATGAAGGACAAGCAACAACAACAATCCTTCTCGGGTATCTTATATTTAACAGGAGAGGGTGCCATGATCCAAAGAAAGAAAATATGTGATGATACATTTTAGGCCCTACCATAGTCAAGTGGAAGACATATTTTTGGTTGAGGTCTCTGACTAGGACTTTTCCCTTCATACCACATTGGCAGCCTCCTACTTCCATCTATGCATAGCTCTCAATGAGGATTGAACCTCACAGCCCCTTCTCCTTGTATTTATTGCATATAAAGTGTCATCCATCCTTGGTAGTGGGATGGCCTTGGTCAGGGACCCCAGAGGTCTGAAGGAATCCGAATGGGTAGGTTGATTCTGGGGTCTCCTTAAGAGAATAGGATGGCACCATAGCATATCTAGGTTTCTTAAGATCTCTGAGCCCTTCAGAGGAATCAGTCTGTATAAAGGCTGGGAAAGGGATCCCAGGAACACAAACCAGCTTTGTGACACTGTCTAAAAGGAACCTAAGTAGCATTGAAAAGGAAATGATTGTCAATGGTGCCCCCAGAGAGTGCTGAGACACTGGCTTCCACTTAGTCTGCTGGGAGCCTGGAAAATCCAGTCTTTACTGGGATGAAGTGCTGATCTTAAGAGAAAGGGTGCCTAGCTCCTATCCACAGTGAATACCACAGCTGAGAATGCTTCAGTGCTTCAGCAGAGTTGTGATCTCAATGATGTGGATTCTCCTCTGCACACAGTAAGCATTTAATAAATGTTGCCTGAATTGATGTTGTAATTTGGCATTCAATTGTTCTTTCTCTGCTGTGTATGTGCTGGTTTTCTGTCCCCAACTCTCATATAAATTCTTTGGAGTGAGAGACCCCCCACAATGGATAGTTATTGATTACATGTTATAATTTGAGACAATAAGAGGTCCAGCTATCCAATAAAGAATCCCCCACCAGCCTGCCAGTGCATCCAAAATTCCAACCTATACAGTTAGTGCTAGTGGACTTCTGGGTCATGTGCATTTTCCTTAGGTTGAGGCAACCTATTAGCTTGGGAAGGGAAATCTCTTGTAAAGTATCATAGGATTTAGGTTGGGAAGATTCATAGGATTATCTACTTACATCCAAATGGGACTTTAGAGGCCACCTAGCTTAGCCCCCTCATTTTTTACAGAAGAGGAAATTGAATCCTAGAGAGTGAGTTACCTGGGGTCACATAAGCAGTAAGTAGCAGAGTCAGGATTTGAACCTAGCTCCTCTGACTACAGATATGATACTTTTCTACTATAGCATGCTAATATTATCTCATCCAGTCCCATAATTTTGCAGATGAGGAAACTGAGATCAAAAGAGAATATATATCTTATCCAAGGTCATACAAGTAGTGAGCAGCAGAGTTAAGATTTGAATTCAGGTCCTTGGGCTCCAAATCTAGTGTTCATTTCTCTATACCATATTCATATGATAATTTTTTTTGGCTAGGCAATAGGGTTAAGTGACTTGCCCAGGGTCACACAGCTAGTAAGTGTTATGTGTCTGAGGCTGGATTTGAACTCAGGTCCTCCTGAATCCAGGGCCGGTGCTCTATGCACTGCACCACCTACCTGCCCCTCTATACCATATTCAACACCCCACTCACATCCCCATACAAGCTTACCACCACAATGGGTAGCTTTGTGGCACAGTGGATAGACAGCTAGACCTGAAGTCAGAAAAACTGGAGTTCAAATGTGTCCTCAGACACTTACTAGCTATGTGACCTTGGGCAAGTCATTTAATCTCTGTTTGCTTTAGTTTCCTCAACTTTAAAATAAGAATAGTAATAGTATTTGCCTCCTAAAGTTGTTGTGAAGATTGAATAGACAATATTCTGTCATGTTCAAGTACTGCAGTTTGTTTGGCTATCCCCGAATTGATGGGTATTTGCTTTGTTTCCAATTCTTCGCTATCACAAAAAGAAATATTGCTATAAATATTTTGGTGTCTATGGAGACTTTCTTCTTATCAATGGCCTCCTTCAGGTATAATGCTAGTAATGAAATCTCTAGGTCAAAAGGTATATGACATTTTAGTCACTTTATTGGCATAATTCCATATTGCTTTCCAAAATGGCTATCCTAAGTCACAGTGCTACCAACATTGCACTCACGTGCCTATTTTCCTACAACAGCTCCAACATTGATTATTCCTATCTTTTTCATTTTTGCCCATTTCCAGGGTGTGAGGTGAAACCTCAAAGTTATGTTAGTTTGCATTTGTCTTACTATTAGTGATTCGGAGCATTCTTTGATATGACTGTTAATAGTTTGCAACTTTTCTTTTAAGAATTGCTTGTTCATATACTTTGATCACTTGTCTATTGGGGAATGGCTTTTTGACAGAACAGTTTTCAAAGAGAGTGTGAGGAGGAGAGGACAGCAGGGAAAGTAGAGTGTATGGCCACCATCCAAACTTGTAGAGCATTGAAGTATAGGGAGATGAACTACTGGGGGGCAATGTAAGAGTACTGGGTGTTTAGCAAGGACAAAGGGGCATTAACATGGAACAGGTAGGTACCAAGTTCACTGTCTGGACTCAGACTAGCCACCTGGGAAGACATGGGGAAAAGACCTAATATATTTTGTTTGTCTTTCATTCCATTTAAGGTGCCATTAAGCATAATCATATTGGGGAACATACAGGGTGTCAGATAGTTCTAGGGAAGTAGCCTAAAGAATACTTCTTGTTGTTCAGTCATGACCAACTTTTTGTGATCCCATTTGGCAAAGATACTGGAGTGGTTTGCCATTTCCTTCTCCAACTCATTTTACAGATGAGGAAACTGAGGCAAACAGGGCTAAATGACTTGACTAGGGTCACACAGCTAGGCAATTTCTAAGGCTAGATTTGAACTCAGAAAGATGAGTCTTCCTGACTCTAGGCTGAGGCACTTTATCCACTGCACCACCTAGCTAGCCCCCAAAAATATGTAGGCAATTCTTTTTTGCTTCTCCAAGGATTAAGATTCAGCTTGCCTCCAATCAGCGTCCAGTAGCCACAGTGATCTTCAATCAACAGCTCCCTATCTCAATTGCAAAACCAACCTGTCCGTTGTGTTCAATTCCCATCAGTTTCTGTCTTCTCTCTTTTGTGAGAAGCTTTCTTTGGTGGCTTCTAACCCCAGCTTTTTCTGACTCTTCCTGAAATCCGATTTCATCCCATATGCCCCAAATAATTACTTACTTTATTGTTTTTCAGTTATATCCTTCAAAACCTTGAAAATAACTATATGCAAATGGGCTTTTAGACAGTAGTATTTTGTAATTGTCCCACCTTCAGTCTAGAGTGCCTCTGAAGGATACTTTTCTCTGGTCCTCTCAAAACCGTGTATCACTCCTTAAGCATTTTTATCTGATGGGCTGTGTTTCTTCTTAAGCTGATTTTATTAGTTTTACACACACACACACACTCACATACACACACACACACACACAAATGTTCTTTTTCTGCCCCTTTCAGAAACCAAAATGTCCACATATTTCTTTACACAGGTTTCTGTCTTCCCTTCAGATTGTAAGCTGCTAGAGAATAGGGTCCCTGTCACCTCTATCTTTGTATCTCTAGCACCAGATACAGTTCATTGCATGTGCTTAATAAATGAATGAATGTCAATATGTGATGTGATAAGTAACCATACCAGTAGTGTTACCTTTGCTACTCCTTTGCTGGAAGAAATTGAGGAAACCAAATTAAATCTAAAAATGACCTTTGAGGTGGATGAGAGAGAATCAGAGGAAAATTTCCCAGGGCATCCAAAGAATCATCCATCTATCTCCTTATCTCTTCCTCCATGAAAATAACTACAGTACCAGATGAGTCCCAAGCTTTCCTTTTATTTTTTCAGATTTTTTTCCAATTAAATGTATAAAAATCATCTGTTTTTTAAAATTTTGAGTTCCCAAATTCTCTTCTTCCCTCTTTTTCCTCCCTCCTCATTGAGAAGGCAAGGAATTTGGTATAGGTTATTGTCTGAAGCATTCTTAAAAGGAAAAGACCCTCCTCCAATTTTAGCATGTTTCATTGAAGATTTCATGTTGCTAAGCAACTGTCATATAGAGGGTTTTGCCCCAGATTTCCTATTCCCTGAGGTATAGGATAAAACCAGAATTCAGAATCAAGAACTGTCTATCTCAGGGGCTGACCCTGCAGCATGAAATTCTATCTTTGAGCTGAGAAGGTTGTCATCATTTCAGCCTTCTGTCATAATGTCCTGGTTTCCAGACTTATACACCAGCCTGGGCAATTACTCAAAGATTAAGGAAGGAAGGAAGTCTGGGGACCATGTAGGAGGACTTGGACGGAGCACTAAGTTCACTTGAGTCACCACCAGGGTCAGACTATGCCAAGGGGAAATTAAGAATTCAGCCAATGGAATAACCTGTACTTTCAGCATTTTCCCAGGGAGTTAAAGGAAAGAGATCTATGCCTCCTGACACACACACCAAAAATACTACCAGTAATCTTCTGTCCTGAGGCTACGTCCAGCCTGCTTTATAGAAGTCATCCTGAGATACAGGGGAGTGTGGGAGAAAGGTCATGAACATAGAAGGAAGAAGAGATTGAGGACTTTGGGCTTGATGACTTCTGAAAGTCCCTTCTACCTCTCAGTATATAATCCCATGAATTAAACTCTACCTCACAGCTGCCATATCTTGGAAGTCAACATGCCCATGTACAGATATATCCAAAATTGATAAGAAGGATATATATGTGTGTATATATGTATATATGTGTATATATGTATATATATGTGTGTGTACATATATAATGTGTATGTGTGTGTGTGTATATATATATATAAAACGTATGTATGTAGGTATGTATATAGAGCCGGGATGGTGGCACAGTGGATAGAGCTCTGGACTTGGAGTCAGGAAGACTTGAGTTCAAATCTGGCCTCAGACACTTACTAGCTGTATGACCCTGGGCAAGTCACTTAACCTTGTTTGCCTCAGTTTCTTCATCTGTAAAATGAACTAGAGAAGGAAATGGCAAACCACTCTAACATCTGCCAAGAAAACCCCAAAAATGGGGTCACAAAGAATTGGAAACAATTGAAAAATGACTGAACAACAACAAAAATGCTGGAGCTGAACCTTGAAGGAAACTAGGGTCTCTAAGAGATGAAAGGAGAAGAGGGAGTACATTCCAGGCACCAGGAACAGCCATTGCAAAGGAACATAAGCGGGAGTTGGAGAGTTGTGAAGAAGGAACAGTAGGAAGACCAGTTTGGCTGGACTGCAGTGTATATGGAGGGGAGAAAAAGTGTAACAAGGCTGGAATAGGTCCTAGGGGCAGGTTGTCAAGGGCTTATAGACCCAAACAGAGGAATTTCTATTAGACACTAGAGGAAATAAGGAGTCACCGGAATATATTGATCAGGAGAGTTATCTGGTCCAATCTATGCTTTAGGAAAATCACTTTGGCAGCTGTGTGGAGGATGCTCTGGAGTAGGCAGAATTCACCAAAGCTTGGCACCTTCATGGTGTGTGAAGCTTGTAAACATGGTGCTTGGTTTAAAACAAATAGATTCAGTCCACGGAAAGCTGAATTTCCTGGCATTAGAAATATGAACATTTATAAAAATGTTCATGTTACTTGGGTCTTACCCCCCATCCCCCAACCCCCATGGGGTATCCTGGGCAATAGCCTATTTTACCAGGTTATTGTGAGGCCAAGTGAGCTTCTGATATGAAAGCACTTTGAAAAAGCCCTTTCGAGTAAGATGCAAACATAAGGCATTATTGTTCTCCATTACGTGGGGTCCTTCATCCTCTCAGTTCGCAGGCTGACTCACAAGGGTGCTCCCTTCCTACAGGGAGCATATCTCTGCCAACACCGATGGAATGTTCCAAAGAAAATGAAGCTGGTAACCTGGCTATGCCTTCTTTTCCCCCTCTGAACCTCTCTAGCAACTAGTTGAGTATAATATTTATTTGGCAATTACATGTATATTTTGTGACATTCTTTTCTGCCAATGGAATCCACAGGGCTTGTCTGAAACTCTAATGAGGCAGAGAAATAGTGCACGAGATGTACTATTGGACTTGGAGTCAGGGACACCCAGTTCAAATCTTGCCTCAGACACTTATTAGCTGTGTGGACAAGTCATTTAATTTCTCTGTACCTCAGTTTTCTCATCTGTAAAATGAGAGGTGGCAGTGAGTGAATTTTAAGGTCTCCTCCAGCTCTACATCTGTAATTACATTTGATTTCTTTTTTTTAATTTTTGGGATGTATGGGATGTTCAGGAGGACTAGCACCTCTGGTGTGAGGGTTTGCCAAGCCCTTTTTAGGGCTACTTATCCTTCTTTGGTTTCTATCTTCACCAAACTTTCACCTGCAACTCCAAGAAGCTGTAGCTCGCATAGCAGCCACACCCCAGTAAAACTGTTTCAGCAGATGGGATAAATCAGGTTGGGGGTAACCAAAAGGGCTCAGACCCATTGGTAAGTTAGGGGGATAGCTACCCCAAGCATGTGGAGACTTTCCCCAGTGGAATGGGTGAATGAGAACAATTCGTCCTAAAGCAAATGCTAGGGAGCGTGGTCAGACATCAAAGACACCAGGGTCATCCCCTGCATCCCTGGCTGTCGCCAGTCATCTTGACTTTTGTCTTGCTACTGGTCTTCGATGACTCAGGAAGAGAGAATGAGGCTGACAATTTTGTGCAACTCTGCCTTGCTCAACTCCAATTCAAGAGCAAGTCAAGTCATCATCCCACGATGTCATTGGTCCTCTCCAAAAATGAAGGACAAACAACAACATTTGATTTCTACATGTATGTCTTTATCATTCCCTACTAGACTGTAAACTCCCTAAGAGCAGGGATCATGTCTTGTAATTCTTTGTAACCCCTATATATAGCACCTAACGCTATGCTTTGTCCCTAGGTCTGACCTCAGAACAGGGAAGGGGGCTTTTTTTTTCTTCCTCTACATACCCTGGCTGATCTCGAGCCTCTCCTATTGGAGGGCCTTTGGATCTCTTATTCTTGATTTTGCCACAGATGGTATGACTAGAGTAGGTCTATGAAGTCTCTGGAGGAGACCAATTCCTTCTCTCTTGTGACCCAAGTATAATCGTAGACTTCCAAAATAGAGTATTTATGAAGAATAACTCTTAGATTTAATTATAAAATGCTTACCAATGACTGCAAGACATTGTAAAATGAAAGCTTTGTCTGTGTGTATGTGTGTGTGTGAATATGTGAATACAGGGTGCCTCAAAAATCTTAATTTTTAAAGTTTAAAGCTGCACTAAGACTTTTGGAACACACGTACATTTTCTGTATATACATATATGTAGGCACATGCATGTGTATATATGTATGTATATGCATATTATATACATAGTATGTATGTGTAAAAGTATGTTTTAGACCAGATCTACAATTTTATTGGTACAGCAAATGACCTCTCAGTGAAGAAACTCCCTTGACCAACAAAAATCTTGCAAATTATAGTCCTAAAGAGTTGTTTAGGGTGTTGGGAAGTTAAGACACTTGCCTGCAGTCACCCAGTCAATCGATGAGAGAGATGGGACTGGAACCCAAATTTTCCTGATCCCCAGGACAGTTTTCTTATCTATCATATCACTCAACCTTTTCTAAAGTATACAGTTTTCTTTAAAAAAAATTTTTTTTGTTTTACTTTTTGATGAGGCAATCGGAGTTAAGTGACTTGCCCAGGTCACACAGCTACTAAGTGTCAAGTGTCTGAGGTCATATCTGAACTCAGATCATCCTGTAAAAAATTTTTTTTAAAAAGGGTTAGTAACTATTAAGAGAATCCCAAGTTTTTGTTAGACTTTTGTTAGAATAAAAGTTTGGCCTTTGCTATTGAAATGCTATGTAAAGGCCTTGGACAAGGTCCTAGGGAGAGAAACAAATTTAAACTAAGGGCCTGAATCATAGGTCTTATGAAGAAAGGCCTTAACTCAGATGCGGGAGTGAGGAATTCAGTATTGTAAAAAGCTAGAGAACAGAAACCTTGAAGGAGAGGAGAGTGGTCAGAGCCACTTAATTACCCTCTAGATATATCAGGAAGGATATAAGATGAGTGACTGTAGGCAGCTGTCCTATTTTCACTATGGACAGGACAAGGAGGGACGGGATAGGAATGGGGGGGGAAGTAGGATCATAGATTTAGGCTTAGAAGGGGTCATAGACACTGTCTAGGCAAACCCTCTCTTTCAACAGTCATAGAAACTGAGGCTTAGATAGGTTAAGTGCTTTGCCCATGGTCATAGAACTAGTAATTATCTAAAGTGGAATTTAAACCCATTATCACCACTATTATTCAATATTGTACCAGAAATGTTAGTGATAGCAATAAAAGAAGAAAAAGAAATGAAAGGAATTAGAATAGGTGATGATGAAACAAAACTATCACTCTTTGCAGATGATATGATGGTATACTTAGAGAACCCTAGAACTTCAACTAAAAAGTTTCTTGACGTAATTAACCTTTAGCAAAGTTGCAGGATATAAGATAAACCCAAATAAATCATCAGCATTTTTATATGACCAATAAAGCCCAGAGATAGATAGCGATAGAAAGAGATAGAAAGAGAAATTCTACTTAAAATAACTGTAAATAATATAAAATACTTTGGAATCTACCTGCCAAGACAAACCCTAAGACTATATGAACACAGTTACAAACCACTTTTCACACAAATAAAGTCAGATCTAAACAAATGGAAAAAATATCAATTGTTCATGGGTTGGCTGAGGTAATATAATAAAAATAACAATTCTGCCTAAACTAATTTACTTAATCAGTGCTATACCAATCAAACTGCCAAAAATTTATTCTATAGAGCTAGAAAAAAAAATAAAAAACAAAGTGGTATTTGAAGTTAGTTTTTCCAGATTTCAAATACAGATTGCTGGGCTTGAAGTCCTTAGCCTCAGACACTTATTAGCTGTGCAATCCTTGGCTTAAATGACTACTGTAAAATGAGCTCAGCTGTAAAATGAGGATAACAATAGCCCCTACCTCTTAGGATTGTTGACAGATCAAATGAGTTAATATTTGTAAGGTTAGTACATAGTAGATATTTAGAGACAGCTAGGTGGCACAGTGGATAGAGTGCTGGGCCTGGAGTCAGGAAGAATCATCTTCCTGAGTTTAAATCTGGCCTCAGACACTTACTAGCTATGTGACCTCAGGCAAGTCATTTCACCCCATTTGCTTCAGTTTCCTTATCTGTAAAATGAGGTGAGAAGGAAATGGCAAACCACTCTAATATCTCTGCCAAGAAAACTCCAAATGGGGTCAGGGAGAGTCAGACCTGACTGAAATGACTGAAGAACAATAATAAATGTTTGTCCCCCACTATACTCTACCACAGTATATTCACTTGAACCAATAAACTTTAGAAAAAGCAGTTTGACTGTAAGGGTTTTGTTTAGAGCCATTTTTTTACAGATATTTGGAGGGGTTTGGGGCTGGCTGTAAGGGTTTTGAAAGGCCATAATGGGTGGTCCAAGGTGGTTTTGGTATCATATGATTTAAAATCTTTCCTGGAAGTTTAAAGAAAAGGGGAGATGAATAGTTTCATTCCTGAAGTACCTCAAGTATGTATCGATGTAAAGGTAGGATGGACAAGGTGACTTCCCCATATTCCTTCTGCCTTGATGATTTGGTTTGGAACCACTGGAGACAGGGTAGTAGGGGAAATGAGAGACTGTGGGACTGAAGGTCACAGGGACTGGGGGTTCTTCAAATACTATGCCTGGGCCCATTCCAGGGTTTTGTCTCAATGCCAGTTGCCAGTTGCCAGTTGCCAGTTATAGATAGTATCATAGTATCTCCCCTAACCAATATCACTGGTGTCCTAATGATTAGTACCCTCCTTGTCAATGTAACTAATTAGCATCGATTAACTTTTTCAAAGAGTCATTTACTGAGAAGCTATATCAAGAAAAAAAAAACGTACGAAGTATTTCTGCCAGCACTCCTCCCTCTACTTCTTCTGTCCCTGGGAAAAGTGGGCTCAAACTCAGAGCAGATGTTACCAAGTATTTGTTCTGCCAAGTTCATTTCTGAATGTAACATAGTTGTTGCAAGCGTCCCTTCCTCGCTTCAGCACATGGAGCCTTGGCTGCCACTGACTGACGGCTATGCGGGGTCAAGCAGGTCTCTGGGGCTGGGCTACTGCCTGCCAGGCTCAGCGGCCATCAGCTGCTGATACAACCTCCAGTTCCTGAGCGTCTCTAGGTTTGCTCCTCTGACCTTTTAAAGCTTACAAGGTTTGAACTGTGTCCGACACTCCTTCACCTGAAAGCCAGAAAGAATGGACAGAATAGAAATAGAAATCACAGCTCTACCATTTACTTATTGCTTCTTGGAAACCAGATGAGGACGGACCAGAGGACCTTCCCCAGCCCAGAGACTCACGGTCCTTCATATTCTTCCAACACCAGGGAGAGAAAGATTGAGACTGACTGACTCAATTGGTTAATGCCTTTTATATGTGTTACACTGAGTTCTGGCTCAACAATCAATCAAAAGGTTCAACTTTGCCACACAGCAAGTGCATAAGAAACAGTTATATGTTTCCTGGTATGTGTAATATCCACACATGTTCCAAAGTCCACTTTATATTATATTGTATCAATCAGAGCACATTCCTCGTGCTCATAAGGACTGGATGAGAGAGAGAGAGAGAGACAGAGACAGAGACAGAGAGACAGAGACAGAGAGAGGGAGAAAGTGGGAGAGAGGGAGGGAGGAAGGGAGAGAGATGAAGATGTGTGGTGGTTGGGGGCTCTATTATTTCTCCTGAGCTATTTGCTTTAGGACAAAGATCTGAAGACTACCAGTCATGGGTTGTTGGGGGGTTGGAGTTCCAGTCTAGACTTTTCTGGAGTGAGAAGGAATTATGGAACCACCTCTCCCTTCATTAAAAAAGTTGTTCATTTAAAAACATTAACCACAGCTGAGAGTTGTTCCCAGTGGCAGTAACAACTATTATATATGACTTTGTGGCTCATAAATCTTTTGTATCCTGGTAAGTGATTTGTGTGCTAATGAGCTGTAGATCCCACAGCTCCAAATCCACAGATCATGAAGCACCTTGCACAATAATAGCCTTCTGGTTTAGCTTACACAATACCTTTGCTTAGCACAGGGTGGGGAAGGAGTGAATAATCATTTATCAAGCACCTACTACATGTCAGGAACTGCACAAAAGACTTTACAAGTATCTCATTTGAGCTTCATAACAACTCTGGGATGTAGGTACTATCATTATCCTCAATTTACAATGAAGATACTGAGATAGACAGAAGTTAAGTGATCTACCCAGGATCACACAGCTAAATAAGTGTCTGAAATTGGATTTGAACTCAGGTCTTCCCAACATTTGGATTAGTACTCTATCTGGCTATACCACCTAGTGCTTGACACAGCATTTAATAAATGCTTGTTGTCTAGGGAAAGCTGGTGGTGCAGTGGATAGAGCACCAGACCTGGAGTCAGGAGGACCGGAGTTCAAATCCAATCTCAGGCACGTAACACTTACTAGCTGTGTGACTCTGGGCAAGTCACTTAACCCCAATTGCCTTGCCAATTAAATAAATAAATGCTTGCTGTCTGTTGTCTGCCTGACATAAGCTCCCAGTAAACGGTATCTGCTAACCAAAAGGCAGTCAGGATCCTGAGAAAGTGAAGGTTTGGGAGGGCTTTTTCTAGGTCCTTTCAGTGTTCCAATACTGTTATGCCCTTTATTTACAGGGTTTTGCAGTATTTTTATAAGCTAATCTTTCTAGCAATCATTACCATGTGTTGCTGTTGTTCGATTGTTTTAATTGTGTTCAATTCTTTGTGACCTCATTTGAGGTTTTCTTGGCAGATGTTAGAGTGGTTTGCCATTTCCTTCTCAGCTCTTTTTACAGATGAGGAAACTGAGGCAAACAGGGTTGAGTGACTTGCCCAGGATAACGCAGTTAGTAAGTGGCTGAGGCCAGATTTGAACTCAGGAACTCCAGGCCTGTCACTCTATCCACTGTGCCACTTAGCTGTCCCATTCCCATGTACAAATGAGGAAACATAGACACAGAAAGCCAAAATGACTTTGAAAAAGCAGCATTCTGTGGTGTCACGAAAAAACTCTTGATCTTTAGCCAAAAGACTAGGGTTTTAATCCTAACCCTGTTGCTTACCCACTCTGTTACCTGGATAAGTCATCTTACTTCTTGGGGCCTCAATTTCTTAATTTATTTTTGAACAATTTATTAATTATCAATTTATTAATGATTAATGATTAATTGCCTGAGGACTAGTCCACTTCCCAGTGGAACTCCCCTCAGGGCCTGCTGTTTGTTGATTCAGTGGAGTTGGCCTGTAGGTGTCTACCCTTCACACAGGCCAAGCTTCAGCCCCTGGAGGTCCTGTTTTTTCTGGAGTCCTCTCAAGTTGTCTTAGGAGGACAGCTACTTTACCCCTTTATTTTTGCTGCTCTACATTCATCTTGTGACAATTTTCTGTCCGTTCATAGACAAAATCTGGAGAACCTGGAAATTTCTGATTTACTCTGCCATCTTCCCAGAAACCCCAGTCAGACCTAATGATTTCTAAGGTTCTTTCCAGATCTATGATCCCTGTGGCTCAGGAATAGAGTTGAGATTAAATTTCAAGATGTTTCATTTAAGTCAAGTCTCAGCTCCTTACTCAGAGTCTCTTGCCTGCCATCCTTTCTCCTCCAAGCTAGAATTCAATTCAATTCAATAAACATTTATAGTCTACTGTGTCCCAGGCACTGTGCTGAGCACTGCGGATACAAATAAGAAAAAGGGACAGTCCTTGCCTTCAAGGAGCTTATAATCTAATGGTGGCTAGCCTCTCATGAGACAGAGATGACTGGGAGAAGGCATTCTAGATGGGAAAAATTGATTATAACCCTATGTGTGATTGAAGTAACACTGGTGAGTGTGGAATTTGAGCAGGCCAGTGCAGATATCTACAGTTTTCAGTGCTTATCTATAGGACTATATTATTTAAAACAAGCCAACTTTCCCTAAGAGTAGGTTAGTTATAATTGGACTATTTTCTGGTTGGCTCCAGAGAATAGAACTAGAAGAAATAGGTGGAAGTTACAAAGAAAGCACATTTTAGCTTCATTGAAGAATATTTCTGAGGAATATTTTAGAGGAAAGGTGTGCTTTGGGTAAGAGTTGAACAAAAAGACCTCTGATTTCCCACCCAATCTTGGGATCATAGAATCATAAATTTAGAGCTGGAAGGGACCTTAGAGGCTTTCAGATTCAAACTCTTCATTTTACAGATGAAGAAACTGAGGCCCAGAAAGGTTAAATGACTGGTCCAGGATTACACAGCTACTAAGTATCTGAGGCAGAATTTGAGCACAGATCTTTCTGAGTCCAATACCCTATCCATTATACCAGGCTGTCTCTGCCTGTTATCCCCTTCACTTTTGGAAATGGCAAGACCTACTTCCACCCAACTACTATTGGTCAGTTACTGGAGTTATCTACCCAGAATTAATACTAAAGTACCCAGACCAGGGGCCCTCACACCACACTGTCCGATGTGGCACCCCAGCTCTGCTGCTGCCACCCATGCAATATTAAATGATGTTTATCATTGAGCTCTACTTCATCCCTACTTTACAGATGAAAAAGCCGAGGCTCAGAGAGGTTGAAATTTACTCATAGTTATATAGTTAATAAAGGTTGGGGGGGGAGGGTACATGGATTTAAATCCAGATTTTTCTGACTCAAAAGCTAACACTCTTTCCACTATACCTCTTCCCCCAGTTCTCTTTCACTACTCTGTCTCTCTCTCTCTTTCTCTCTTCCTTTCCTTCCTCTTCCCTCCCACCAACTAGCATCCATTTTTTCCTGAAGACTATGAGCATATAACACCTGTATACCCCTATAAAAACACATTGAAGGGACGATCTACTTAATTTCTAGGCCTGAAGTCAGGAAGACTCATCTTCCTGAGTTCAAATCTGGCCTCACACACTTACTAGCTGTGTGACCTTGGACAAGTCACTTGACCCTGTTTGCTTCAATTTTTTCATCTGTAAAATGAGCTGGGGAAGGAATGGCAAACTACTCCAGTATCTTTGTCAAGAAAACCACAAAGAGTTAGGCAAGACTGAAAAACTACTGAACAACAACAAAAGATGATCTGCCAATACAGAGCTTCAATTTCATTTAAAAAGCATTTATTAAGCCCCTACTAGATGTAAGGCACTTGGTTAAAACAAACAAACATAATATATTGTCTCTGCCCTCAAGGAGCCTATAGTCTATTGGTGGAGGAGGGAAGGATATACACCATGTATACAGATAAGTAAATCCAAAATAATTCTGAGTGGGGATGAGAAGAGGTTTGGTTTGTTCTTATAGTCTTTTAATACTATTTTAATGAATACATTGTTTATGAAATTGTTGCCTGTTGGAATTCTAGCTTTTCTGCAAGGAAATATAAGCAACATATTTGATATTTCACAGCTAAGTGCCAGATTAATTCGGGGCAGGCTGGAGAACAGTGCAATCTAATGGAGACCCCAGGACCATTCTGAAATGCTCTCTGTTTCTTCTAAGCTTTCTATTCAGGACATTCAGTGGACTATATTTTGATCAGTGCTTAGGGAGTGACAGGTCCCAGAGGTGGGATCCCAAGAATCTGGGGTCAAGGTTAAAAAGTTACCTTCTGAAATAAAATCTAATAAGGATCAACATAAGACAGCAGCAGAGGTAAATAACCTAGAAAGGTGTTGCTGAAAAGAGTGTATGGTGGGATGGGGTGGGGGAAGGAATATCTCCCTCTCTCTTTTAAAATAATGTCTTCTTTTCCTCAAATACATGTAAAAACAATTTTTAATATTCATTTAAAAAATTTAGCTCCAAATTCTCCCCTTCTCTCATTTTCTATCACCTCCCTGAGATAGTAAGCAATTTGATATAGGCTGTACGTGTACAGTCATGCAAAACATATTTCCATATTAGTCATGTTATGAAAGAAAACACAGACAAAAAAAAAACCCCGAAAAAATAAAGTGAAAAAATATACTTTGATCTGCATTCAGAATCCATCAGTTCTTTCTCTGAGGTGGATAGCATTTTTCATCATGAATCCTTTGGGATTGTCTTAGATCATTTTATTGCCGTAAATAACTAAGTCATTCATGGTTGATAAGCATACAGTATTGCTGTTACTGCGCACAATGTTCTCCTGGTTCTGCTCACTTCACTTTGCATGTAAGTCTTTCTAGCTTTTTCTGAAACCATTCTACTCATCATTTCTTATAGCACAATAGTATTCCATTACAATAATATACCACAACCTGTTCAGCCATTCACCAACTGATGGAGAGGAATGTCTTTCAATTCTATAGAAGACGCATGGAAGTGCTGGAGTTGGAGTTAGGAAGACCTAATTTCAAATTCCACCTCTGATACTTACTGACTGTGTGGTCTTAACTTCACTGAGCCTCAGTTTGCTCAACTATAAAATAAAGATGGTAACATCTGTATAATCCCTACCTCACAGAGTCATTGTAGAGTTCAAATGAGATACGAACAAAGTACTTCACAAACTTCACAAACTCTAAGCACAATAGAAAAGTCCATTATTATTATTCTCTCAACAAAGGACTAATGTTTCTCCCAAGTCTCCATTCAGGGGACAAAACCATGTTCAAGGTAAGATAAACTGGAATCTATTGAACTACAATATTTCTGAGATGGTGTCACAGCAGAAGTGTTGGAGTCCAGAAAAGGAAAATGACAAAGAATAAGTCAGTGAGGTTTTGTAACTAGGTCAATAGTCAAAAGTCAATAAATATTTATTAAGCACCTACTATGTGCCAGGCACTGTGCTAACTAGGTACTGCAATGGATAGGGCCCTAAACTTGGAGTCAGGACAACCTGAGTTCAAATTCTGCTTCAGATATTTACTAGCTATGTGACCTTGAACATATTACTTACTGCATCTCAGCATGAATTTCCTCATCTATAAAATCAGATTAATAATAGCATCTGCTTTACTGGATTATGATATGAGATAATATGTGTAAGACTTCTTGTAAACTTAAAAGTGCTATATAAGCCTCATTATCATCATCAGCATCATAGCGTGTTTGTCTCCAGCCCCATCGTGGAAAAAGGATGCTCCATTTCTATTATCTGGCACTGGTTATCTGAATAGAAGACTTCCTATCATGGAGAAGAGAAATTCACCAGGCCTCGAGATATAGTGAAGGTCTTCAGGCCAAGAATGGGTGATCATTTGAAGATATTGTAAAGAAAAAAATGTTTAGGTGTGGTTCTGGATAAGATGGTCTCTGAGGTCCCTCTCAGTGCTGAGATTCTGTGATTCAGGCTTGAACCACTTAAAAGACACACCATTAAACATTAGAAGGACCAGGAACATCAATGAATGCAAAGATGTTATTATAATTTTACTTTGAAATAAAGAAATTTCATCCCACTATCTCTGTTTTCTTTGCTTTATGTAGAAAACAAAAATACATTGTATCAATTGATGCAGCTTGGTCCTTAATGGTATTATTAAGTTCCTGTCCTTAATGAATTTTTGTTGTTCAGTTGTTTCAGTCATGTCCAATTCTTTGTGGCCCTCATTTGGGTTTTTTTTGGGAAAGATACTGGAGTGGTTTGCCATTTCCTTCTCCAACCCTTCATGAATAGCCCTTGCTATAATCCCAAAACATGATTTTGTTCTTAATTTGATCTCGAGTTGAGCAACTCATCAGAAGGGATCATCTTGTGCAAATTTTTGATTGGCACCAATTTTGCACCTAAAGAATCTCCCAGGAAGGGACCCTGGAGCTACCTAAGAGACAATCCTCCAGAAGCAACCTTGGGCTGATGAAAGGTGGCAATACAGACTCTTCCATCTTGATCACATGTGACTGTTCCACATTGGAATCTTTCATCCCACTAACTTTGTGGTTGAGCTGGACCTGTTAACCCCAATTTCCCCTCCCCAAAGATTCACAAGAGCTTAGAGCAGAAACGTTCTTCAGGAACCATCCAGTCCATCCCACACAGGACCAAGAATCCCTTGGGAAGGTAGTGGAAAGAGTATTGGATTCAGTCTTAGAGGAACTTTGAATCATGGCTTTGCCACTTACTACCTCTGAGACCATGGAAAACTCTTTTGCCCTCTTTGGGCCTCAAGTACCTTAACCAGAAAATGAGGGGTTTAGACTTACTGTCCCTTCCAGCTTTATATATATGCTCCAAAGTGATCTCTTAACAATTGGTTGTCCAACCTCCACTCATAACCCTCCAGTGAATAAGAATTGACTATATCCAAAAGCAGCTTATTCCAATTTTGGGCAGCTCTCACTCACTGTTGGAAGTTTTTCCTTGTATGGAGCCAAAATCTACCTCTCCGGCTTCCACCTGTTGCACTTAGTTCTGTCTCCTGAAGTCAAAGAACACAAATCTGGCTCCTCTTTTACATGGCAGCCTTTCAAATACATTTATCATCTTGTAATGGTAGCAATATACTCCCTCTTCAGGCCCCTGCAAATTAGGCTAGTTTTTCCTTAAAAGGCATAGAAAACATCCTTAAGATTTAATCGGCTCAGAGGACTAAAGGCTCAAGCTGTTCCTGGCCACCTTATTACAGAGTACAGCTACAATGATCTCCAGATGTTGTCTGGTACTTGGCTAGTGGACCACAATGGGCAACTCAGAAGCAGGGGATTTAGATTGACTAGTGATACATATGCTTGTTGAATATCTTTCTCCTGCTATGGCTAAGAAAATCTCCCTTTGGTAACCATCAAATAATCGATGAGTGTCTATTTTATGCCAAAATCATACTTAAACTACCAAGGGACTGACCTTGGCCAGGCCCAGACCAGAACCTATGTTCACCCTCCCCTTGCCAGACACACAACCTCCACAAATAGTCTTCTTTTTTTATAAACATCTCCCATTCTTTCTATTAGTTCTCATATGGTATGGTATCCAGTCTTCTTACCATCCTAGTAACCATCCTCTGGATCAGCTCCAGCTTGTCAGTGTCCATCCTACAGTGTAGGACCCAGAACTAAATATGGTACTCCAAATGTGGTATGATCAGGATTTAGTTCAGCAGTACTACTAATTCCTTATTCCTAGACTCTTTACCTCTCTTAATAGAGCCTATGATCACATTAATTATTTTTGGCTGCTTTGTGATGCTATTGACATGGTGTAATGGATAGGGAATAAACTTGGAGGGATAATGACTTGGATTCAAATCCTAACTCAAATACTTACTAGCTGTGTGACCTTGTAAAAATTACTTAACATCTCTACGTTACATCTTGTAAGATGGTGATTGGGAAGGGTTGAGTTGAACCTGATAGCCTTTAAGATCCATTCTAGCTTTGAATCTGTGATCATATTGAGTTTGCAATTCACTAAAATCCCCAAATCTTTCTCATGTAAGTTAACTTGCCCAAGATCATACAGCAATGTAGAATCAGAATGATGGGTCTCCATTGTCCCACCCTATTACTTATGCTTTTACATTTTCACCCCTACCCCATGTATACTCTTTCCTTTATATCCTTCAGAAATGTCATAGACGATGATGGTCACAAATACACATCCTGCCCACACTGGACATAAGGAAAGACCATGTGTTCTTTTACTTTTGACAGGAATTGAGCCCTTTGCTTATAGCAGCCATCAATGGGTTTTTCCTCACTTGAGGTCTTTAAGCAATCTTCCACTATTTTGATATTTTGTACAAGAGTGTTCTTGTTGAAGCACTAGTTGGCCTGGATAATACCTGAGGTCCTTTCCAAAACTGGAGTTCTATGGTTACAATTTCCAAGAAAATTGAAGATCAAGGACTGCCTTTTTTTTTTTTTAAATTACCCCATAGTGCTAGGTATGGTAGTTCTCATTCAGCAGTACCAATTAATGCTTGCTAGGTAATAGATGTTTCCTTTTTTTTTCTTTTAAGGAGCAGAAAAAGCAGAAAAGGCATTCTTTGCTTTGCAGAGAAACTCAATGACAGCTCCTCATTTCTTCAGCTTCCCAGTTGTTCCCTGGCAAACTGAACCCAGGATACTGATATCTTGGCCTAAACTAACTTTATTTGTTTAGCTGGTCATAAACATCAGTGTTGTTTTTCCTTATTTACCAAGACTTATTAAAGAACACACTGATGTATTAGACATTTCGGGGGCAAAAGTTCAAGCAGTAGATTTATAGAAGACCATTTATTCAAGTAAAGTCTCAGTAACAGGAATATGGGAGACTCATAATGGTTTACTGAGAAAAAACCAAGATACTCCCTTTGTATGTTATTGCTACTGTTGTTTTCTAATATTTTTCTTGATGATCATTGAACAGTGATTCTGAAACTCTCTGAAATAATATCAACCACACAGTTTACAGCAAAACATCTCCGAGCATTCCTCACAGGATTGTAGATTTCAAGTGGGAAGAAATCTTGGATATCTGAATTTCTTCCCCCAACCTTATTTTACATATGAGGTAACTGGGATCCAGAGGGTTAAGTAACTTGTCCAAAATCAACATAAGTAGTAAGTAACAGAGTCCAGATTTGAACCAGGTACTCTGAATCAAAACCTAGCATTCTGTTACTATATACAATGTTCTCTTGGTTCTGCTCATTTTGCTCTTCACTATTTTGTGCAAGTCTTTCCATGTTTTTCTAAGATCACTGAGCTCATCATTTCTTATAGCACAGTAGTATTCCATCACAATGATATACCACAACTTGTTCAACCATTCTCCAATTGATGGATATTTCCTCAATTTCCAGGTCTTTGCCACCAAAAAGATCTTTGCTATGGACCTAAGAAGGAAGATGCTGTCTGCATCCAGAAAAAGAACTGATAAATAGAAGTATGCATAGAATAATTTTTCATATATATGCCTATTTGTGTTTAATGGAAGCCATCTCTAGGGTGTGGAGGAAGGAAGAAAAAAAAGAAAGTTACATGATGATTTTGTTGTATATTTGAAAGGAATAGCAAATTGTGCATAGTAATTTCCAGTCTCTGTACAATCATCTTTTTTATTGTACTACATTGTGGAAGTGCTTGTTTTATTCCATAAATTAAAAATAAAAATTAAAAAGACCCAGCATTCTTTCTACTACCAAGCACCTATGAGTCTGAGACGTTTTGAGAGGCTGAAAAGAATTGTGGGTCTAATTATTCTCTAGATGTAGAGAAAGACATTTAATGGGAATCAAATTGGACAAGGACTCTCGGAAGGAATGCAGGTGTCAAATGTTTTTTTCCTGTCGAAAGGTGCTATTCATTTGATGACTCCTTGCTCACATATATCCTTAGTCTTAACCCCCAAATGTGACTTACTAGGTACCAGTCATGGTAATCCTGGCACTAGAGTAGCTACACCTTTATTGTCACCCTGAAACCATACTAAGAAATTTACATAAGCACCTTCTTTGAGGTAGTTAAATTCTTTACCCATATTCACACTCTGTTTCTGGTTTTACTCCTGTCTCAATAGGGGGATGCTGGGAAGGAGAAAAGATTAGAAAAACTTGGGTATGTTACCATCTTTCCATGCTCAGGAAGGTGTGCTCTCCAGGAGTTGTGCCCTCCAGAGCCTGAAGGAGAGATCGATAAACTCACTAACTCTAAACTTTAAAAGAGAAGCTCAAGAGATTTTTTTTCACCTTTGTCTTTTTGTCCTCCATTCCTAGCTCATGCCCAGAATAGAGCAAATGCCTAATGAATGATTCTTATTGAACTTTCACACATGTATGTGTGCATGCATGCGTGTATTGATCTTTTAGTTATTAACAAAATTCTTCTGGCCAATTTTATTATCTCTGTTTTATCAATGAGTGAAATGGGACAGGGAAAAGTTAGTTCAGGGAGCTTTTAGCAGTGCCACTGTGAGTTAGTGATTAAAGTCCGACTCAGAACTTCAAATTCTTTCCCTCATGTTCCTGTAATCAAATTGCTAAGCTAAGAAGTATCAAAGATGAAATATGTTATAGGAGAAAGAACTTGTATCTGGAATCAGAGGACCTGGTTTTAATCCTGGCTTTGCTGTTTATTACCCATGTACCCTAGGACAAGTCATCTTTCTGGACCTTGGTTTCTTCCTCTGTTAAATAATAGAATTGGCTAGATAACCTTCTGGGCAGCTAAGTGGTGCAGTGGACAAAGTGCCAGGCTTGGAGATAGGAAGATCTGAGTTCAAATATGACCTCAGACACTTACTAGCTGTGTGACCCTGGGCAAGTCGCTTTGCCCTCTTTACCTCAGTTTCCTCATCTGTAAAATGAGCTGGAGAAGGAAATGGCAAACCATTCAAGTATCTTTACCTAGAAAACTCCAAATGGGGTCGCAAAGATGAGATATGACTGAACAGATAACCTCAGGTTCCTGCTGGTTCTAAATCTCCGATCTTAATCTATATTTTCGATGAAAATGAAAACTAACTGATGTATACATGTCGGTGAACTAGAACTTGCTCCATTGAAGGTTGTCCTTTGTTATAAATCAGTTAAAATTAGGGGATGGATAGACAAATTGTGGTGCGTGAAAGTGATGAAATACTATCATGCAATTAGAAACAATGAATAGGAGGAATTCAGAGAAACAAGAGGAGACACGTCTAAACTAATACCAAGTGAAGCAAGAACCAAGAAAACAATGTAAACAAGGACTATAATAACATAAACAAAAAAGAACAATCGAATGAAACTGAATGTTGTATAAGCATAATGACTCACCTTGGTCTTGGAAAAGACATGGAGAAATGCACCACTCTTCCTGTGGAAGAGGCAGGTGCCTATGGGGTGTGCAATGATCATCTCCTGGTTATGTCTGCTAATTTTTCTTTACTATTTTGGTTACATGAGAAAGCCCACTTGGGGAAGTGGGGGGAGAGTAAAGAGGGCCGGATGGGAGATAAATATCCAAAAATGACCATGGAATTATTTTTTTAATTAAAAAAAATTTTAAAATAATTTTTGGTTTTTTATCATTATTTTGTCATGGAATTAATTTTTTAAAAATTTGATCAATTAAAAGTCTGGTCCCTTCTTATCCTGTGCTTCAGAATGGCTGGAATTTGTCACTCCTCAGATCAGAGAATAACATTTTGTAGTCACTTTTTGACTGACTATTGAAATGCTTGCTAAGATCAGAGACTTGTCCAAGGATTCATAGCTTTTTTAATTTTACCACTAAGACAACAGAATCTATGAAGAAAGAAATGCCCTTTAATTATCAAGTTACTACTAAAAAGTTTGACCTTTTTCAAGATCGCAAAATGTTCTCTATGATGTCTTCTTTGACTCTGTCAGCCTGGTTATCTGTAGTATTCAGCTGGCCATCAATGATATTCTCTTTTTAAATTCTTTGTGTGTATGTACTGGAGCTCTTTGTCTTGTCATTTGCCTCATGCATTTATGCCTGTCTCCTTGGCTAGATTTCCTGCTGGGGTGGGAAGAGGGAAAGGGCAGCAGTAAAGAGCAGTGGCTATAAAGTAATGAGATAGGTTTTAATAAACAAATACCATAGCCTAGCAGAGCTGGAAGGAGTTTCAGAGGCAACCTCATCCAACTCATAACTAAATATTCTCTACAACAAAGTAGTCAGTTACTCTTTGCTTGAAGAGCTACCCCTTTCTTTTCCGTTTAAAGCCCTTTTGATTAGTTTTACTAGAATCCAGGCAAATACAGTCTTGTTGTTCAATTGTTTTAGTCATGTCCAACTCTTCGTGACCCTTTTTGAGGGTTTCTTGGCAAAGATACTTGAGTGGTTTGTCCTTTCCTTCTCCAGCTCATTTTACAGATGAGGAAACTGAGGCAAACAGGGTCAAGTGATTTGCCCAGGGTTACACAATTAGCATATGCCTAATGGTCAGATTTGAATTCGGGTCTTCCTGACTCCAGGCCCAATGCTGTACCACCTAGCTGCCCAAAAAATACAGTCTTACCAGCCCTCATTGGGTACATTCCACACACCTTGGCTAGGTACCAGGGCTTACGTTAAAATAATGGTCACTGCTCTCAAATGGTCAGTTTGTCAACTATTTTAAGTCCTGTCAAGTAGAAGAGGGATTAGTCTTACTTTGCTTCATCACAGAGGGCAGTGGGACCAAAGGATGGAACTTGCAAAAAGACATATTTCTGTTTGAAGTAAGGAATATTTTCCTAGTAATTGATAAGCTGGATGGCAAACACCTTTTGCTCAGAGCATGAAATAATTCCTTGCTGTGAGCAATTGCATCACCCGATAGAAGAGTCAGCTTTGACTTCAGGTTCGTCCTCACTGTTGGGTATGTTATAGACAGGATTCTTATTTAGGCCTAACTGGCTTCTAATGTCCCATCTCCTTCCAAGAACCTGTGATTCTCATGAATCCCACGTTAGAAGGAAATTGGTCAGAAGTCTGACGGATCACAGAGAGGTAGTGATGGGTATTCGTGGACGAATGCTGGGCTTGGAGTGAAGAATACTTGTATTCAGGTACCATCTTTGACATTTATTAGCTCTATGACTTTGGATAAGTCATTCGACTGATGTGAGCCTCACTTCTCTTAGCTTTAAAGTGAGAATAATAATAATGCCTATAGTACCTATCTCATAAGGTTGTCATGAGGCTCAGTGACATAATGCACTTTGTAAACTTTAGAAAGATAAATAAATGTCAGTTATTGGTTGAAGAGGGAGATTGTTGGGACAGGTAGAGCAGGAAACATCGAGGTATTCATCCTTTTAATCTCCCCTAAGCTATCTATGCAATAGAGATAGAAGCATGACTAATAGCACGAATTGGGAAATTTGAGAACCTTGTTTAAATAAGTATGAATCAGTGGGGGTAATAATAACCATTCAAACTTAAGAGGGAATTTGTGGTTGTATATTTCCAACCCTCAACCAAATCAATTGATTTGGGGTATGGAGATAGAGGAGGAAGCACAGATTTTTTTAATTGAATGATTTTTAAAGAATATTGAACATCAATGCAACTAGCTGAATTTAATTAGTAACGACCTACATTTAAAACAATTAATTTGTAACATATCATATCCTTTTATACTGCGTAGGCATCTTCTGAAATAGCCTAGGAAAAAGGTTACAGTATTGTTTTGAGGCTCCCATTCCTAAATATGCAACTGTTCATTCAGTGCCAATTATATGTAAGACACTCTATTAGGTACTGGAAAGTACAGAGATGGGGATAAAAGAAAAGAAAGGAAGAAAGCATTGTCATGTTTTATTATATTGACTGTTCCTATTCGTGAAGAATAAATTTCTCCGATTACTAAGGACTGTATAGTGTTTTATAGTTGTATTTATATAGTTGCATATCTTGATGGGTAAAATTCCAAGTATTTTATGCATTCTAAGGTTATTTCAAATGGAATTTCACTTTCTTTATCTTTCTGCTGAGTTTCATTGCTATCATGCTGAAATGCTGATAATTTGTGTGTATGTATTTTATCTCCTGCAATTTAGCTGAAGTTACTATTTCAATTAATTTTTCATTAACTCTCTGAGGTTTTCTTTTTCTTTCTTTTTTGGGGGGGAGGGGCAAGAAAATTGGGATTAAGTGACTTGCCCAGGGTCACACAGCTAGTAAGCATCAAGTGTCTGGTTTGAGACAGGATTTGAACTCAGGTCCTCCTGACTCCAGGGCTGGTGCTCTATCCACTGCACCACCTAGCTGCCCCATCTCTAGGGTTTTTAAACCATATCACCATATCATCTGCAAAGGGTAATCATTTTATTTCTACTCTATCCATGCATATTCACTCACTTTCTTTTTTCTCGTCTTATTACTATAGCTAGCATTTCTAGCACTATGTTAAATAGAAGTGGTAACAATGAACATCCTTGTTTCATCCCTGATCTTATTGGAAAGGATTGTCTTTTATCCCTATTACACATAATACTGGCTCTTGGCTTTAGATATATACAATATATAATATATATTATATATATTTATCATGTTAAGACTTAATGACTCTGTTCAACTAAATGATCAGCCATGATAGAAATGCATTTCTGAACATGACCAATGTGGGAACTTGTGTTGCTTGACGGCTTATGTGAATTTCTTTTCCTTTCTTCCTTCCTTCCTTCCTTTTTTCCTTCCTTCCTTTCTTCCTTTCTAACTCTCTTTTTCTCCCTCTTTTTCTTTTTCAATGGGGGAGATGGGAGGAAGAAAAATGAATACTGGGTAGTAGGAAAAAACAATTTTAAAAAGAAAGCAAATAAGATAGATAAGCTCCACAACTCTGTCTATTTACCAAGCTGACTTGTAGGAAGCTCCCAGATAAAGAAACTCTCTCTATCAATTCTCCACAACTTAGAATTCTTAGCTACCTAGAGCACAAAGAGGTAAATAATTTGTCCAAAGTTAACTCAGCTAATTTGTATCAGACACATGAAATCCTGTCATGCTCCTGGTTTTGATGTTAGCTCTCTATCTGCTAGCTCTATATACCACAAAATAAAAATGCAAATTTAAAGCAAAATAAAAAGGCTTTACCAAAGTATCTTTAAAACTGATCCAGAAGTGCCTGTTTTCTTGTTTGTTTTTAGCAAGGAAGGAAGAAGGTTTGACTTTTCTATTCACCGTCCTTCTAGGAGGCTCCCTCAGGGAATATTGGTACCAGCCATAAAATAATCTATATAGCAATCCCCATAATTGATTTTTGATCATCAGGTGGATCATCTTAGGCCTTCAGGTCTCCAGACCTCCTTTCCTTCACCACCTTGTTTTGTCCCAGGCTATCTAGCAGTTCTGAGCTGAAAGGGAAGAGAATTGGGTACTTTTGTTGTTCAGTTGTTTCTATCATGTCTGACTCTTTGTGACTCCTTTGAAGTTTTGTTGTAAAAGATACAGAAGTGGGCTGCCATTTTCTTCTACAGCTCATTTTACTGATGAGGAAATTGAGGCAAACAGCATTAATTGACTTGCCCAGGGTCACACAGCTAGTAAGTATCTGAGGTCAAATTTGAACTCAGGTCTTCCTAACTCTAGGCCCATCCCTCTATGCATTGCAGCACCTAGCTGGGTACAGAAGGTATGTAAAGAAAAGAATAAGGCAGACCTAGGGGGGGCTAGGATTCCCCACTCCACTTTCCATGTGTATCTACAACCAATATGACAAGAGAAGTAAAAAATACCTGTTGTGTCATCTTGGAAAAGGGTGGTGAATTTGCCATCATTATCAAAAGGCTGATACTTTGCTACTGTCAAGAGACAGATATTTTTGAAGCAGTCCAGGACTCATGTTTACTGTCCAAAAATATTTCCCCTAGTGTTATTACTTCTGTTTATTTGAATTCTGGTCCTTATGTTCCCAGTTTTGTTTGACACCATCTAAACAAAACAGAGGATGATGGATCAAATACACTTAAGAAAATGACACAGTTACAATGATATCTAGAAACACTGTAGTTTTGTATCCTTTTTGTCCTAACAGAAAAGAACCAATCTGTTTGTCTTCCTGTTAGACAAGAATCCAGTTTCTTTTCTCACAAATTTGCCCTTTTATTAACTCAAAGTAGTAATTTAATTTTACAGACATTTGAAATTGTGAAGTTTCTTTTTTTTTAAATCACTTTTTAAAATCCCCAGTTCAGAAATATCTGGAGATGTTTTCTTTTCCTTTTGTTAGTCTATCAGTGTTAACAGCTGGAAGGAGAGAGAATCAGAAAATGACGTCTTTTAATTAAATAAAGCCTGGATATTTGAGAAAAATGTCCTTGGTTTACCCCCAACATTTTAGATGCAGCCAGCTTTGCCAACTGCAGCCAGTATTGGCCTCTGGGGAAGAAAACTTCCAATCCCAGAACTTATTAAATGCAAAATGCCTTGTTGAGGAAATGTTAAAGCTGAAAATGTCAACTCTAAAAATGTCAAGAAATATAGAGGTTCTCATAACACTGCTAATTTGCTCTTCCTGTGTGTCATTTTCCTATTTGTGACTATGCCTTTAACAGATTGAACATTTGTCAGGGGTGGGAGGTAAGATGACATGTCTTCTGAGTGATATTGCATACATTAACCTTAATGAAATGACCAGGATGCTTGCATTTATTTACTGGACACAGAATGTATAAACATTTAAAGTGATAAGAAAAAGAAAGTACTTTATGACCCTGACCAGGAGACATCTATGGTAGAGAAGGACAAATAGAAAAGATGTGATACTTCCAACTGCATAAAAAGAGGTCCCATAAACAACATACTGTCTGAAGATAAAATGGATAGCTTAGTTTTATGACCATTTCACTCTTATTTTCTCACCAAGCAAGTGAAAAACAATTGTTTTGGAGGTTCATGAAATAACACGTATCAGCTGGACCAGATGGGATGTCTTCTTGGGTGATAGGTATGGGTAAGCTTGATTTAAAGAGTGAGCCTGATGTGGAAGAGTTTTTTGAACTTCCAAAGAAGCAAAGGGTCATATGGTCATAGGTTCATAGTTTCAGAGTTGGAAAGGATCTTAAGTTAGGACACCTATTCCAAACCTTTCCTTTTACAGATGAGAAAATAGACACCCAGACAGAATGGAAGACATGGTATTAAGTGTCAGAGACAGAATTTTAAATCAGATCCTCTGAATTCAAATTCAATGCTCTTTCCAATAACTTTATATGTTGCCTCCCAGGTCTTTGCTGGTATTCCCATCATTTATTTATTCAGTCAATAATCATTTATTAAGAGCCTAGTCTATGCAAGGTGCTAGTTAGGATGCAAAGAGGAATTAAAACAATCTCTGACTAGAGAGAGACCATGGTCTAGTTGGGGACGTTGAAGACCCTTATACAAATATCCACAGTACGAAGTATTTTGGAAAAGAACAATAAGGGAGCTACAAATTCAATTCAACAACAATTTCAACAAAGGTATTAAAGCACCTACTACATGCAAGACCTATCTCATATTCTTAAACTGAAATGAAACTTTTTAGTTGTGTTCTTAGCCTTGAAACTCTTCTTGATGGAAGCCAAGTGAGAATTTCATGTCCCAAAGAATGAGGAGTGATAGCCATCTGTTTCATCCAGCCCAAAGATAAAGGGAGATCATTTTTTTTTTCCATTTTCTTGTTGAAATCATTTTTAGGCACTTGTTTCCATAGGTATCAAGTGGCAAAACTAATGTGATTCAGAAAATGGTGTAGAGTGGGAATATTCCTAAGGAAACTAGTCTGGCTATAGTCACATTTTCTAACTTTGTACTTTTAGAGTAATATAGGCCAGGAATGTGATAGGCAGGAGAAAGATAAAGACCTTGCCCCTAGGTTTAGTTTTGTTCCCATGATTTTTCCCACTTCTACTTATTTCCATAGGAGACCAAAAAATATCTTACAATTGAAAACTTGAGAGGACTCTAAACCCAGAAAATATTTGGCAAGTTGCCTCTAAAGGCAGGCTTTAAATTGGTGATTAGATGCAGTTTAACAACGGGAAATTGAGCAAGGAAAACACAGGAATTTCTAACTCTAAATCAGAGTAAGACCTCTGAAAGCAATTCTCCCTTTGATGACAGGGAAGTCAAGGTGAAAGAATAAACTTACTATGTCTGAAAGCACTTCATTGGTTATCCGGGGTGGCTCTGTATTCTAAAGAGTTTGGCACCTAGATCAAGGAATCTTCTGGAGAAGAAACATCTAAACCCCCAAAGGATTAAAGTAATAAGCACAACCCCTCCCCTCTCATGGGAGAAAAATTACAAGGATTCTCCTCCATCCTCACTCCAACAATGTGTAAGGGTATAACATCTGGCCTTTCTAAAGGAGTAGTAGCAAAAAATAGTCTGGGCAATCCATCTTAAAACCAGAGGGCAAAGTAGAAATTGAAAGAATACACCAGTCACCTCCTGAAAGAAACCCGAAAATGACAACTTCCAGGAATATTAGAGCCAAAACCTAGAGCTCTCAGGTCAAGATAAAAATACCGCAAGCAGTCACAAAGAATTCAAGCACCAAGTCAAATTCAAGTACCATATCAAATTTATAAGAATAAGAGTCACTAGAAATCTAAGCTATCAGTAGCATATGAAAAAATATTCACTAATAATTAGAGAAATGCAAATTAAAACAACTCTGAGGTACCACCTCAGAGATGGGTATGAACCCATCAGATTGGCTAAGTGGACAAAAAAGGGAAATGACAAATCCTGGAGCAGCTATGGAAAAACTAGTACATACTTTAATGCATGATTGGTAGAGCTATGAACTGTTCCAGCCATTCTGGAGGGCAATTTAGAACCATGTCCAAAAAAGCTATTAAACTGTGCATACCCTTCGACCCAGAAATATTGCTACAACTAAGATCTATATCCCAAAGAGATCAAAGAAAGAGGGGAAGAACACATATGTACAAAAATATTTGTAGAAACTCTTCCTATGGTAGCAATGAATCAGAGTGCAGATCGAAGTATCTTTTCTTTTCCTTCTTTCTTTTTTTGACATTGTTAATGCAGATTTTTTTTTGCATGACCGTACATCATTTGTAATGGGCTTTGCTCTTCTTGCCTTCTCAATAGCTGGGGGGTTGGGGTGAGGAAGGAAGAGCACTTGGAACTGAAAATAAAATAAAATTGAATTTTTAGAAAAGAGATAGCTAACAAATATCTAGAAAGGGTTGCAGCAATTTACAATAAGTCAGCATGGTTTCTCCAAGAATAGGTCATACCAGACTAACCTCACTCCTATTTTGTCAGGGTTCCTTAACTATGAGATAAGTGGAATGCTGGAGATATAGTTTACGTCGATTTTGGCAAAGCTTTTGGTATTCTCAAATAAAGATTATTCTTGTGGGAAAACAAACAAACAAATAAAAACAAAAACCAAAAATAGAGTCTTGTCTTCCCTACAGGGAAATTAATATGTCATTTGAGAATTCCAGTTGAAACCAAAAGCTGGAAGTAGAGAGGACCCATAAAAGCAATGTCTGGCACAACCATGAAACTGGTAAGGCAGCAAGGAGCCAGGACCATTCCCAACAGAGGCTAAATGCCATACCCATACACCTGAAAGAGACTCTATATATGGCAGAGTACAATGTGCTTGCATGCTGCAAGAAATTAATGGGCATGGGGCAAGCCTGGCAGAAGTAACAAAATTATGTCAACAAAAGATATTCAAAGTTCTGCATGAGTTGCCACTCCACGTGAGTGTCCTGGCCACACATGTTACCTATGTGCATGTTCCCTACCAGTTGTCCACCCTTCCCTTCAATGGTGTATTTGTGGGAAAGTTTGTATTATTCAGACTGGGGAGTGGAGCGTGTTTTATTACTACTTTTCTTACTATATCACCAAATGCTTTTGCTTTAAACTAATTGGGTCTCCTGGTTGACTAGTTACATAAATGCATTGTATATTGGAGTTTTTGAATGATGATTTTGAACATGGATCCACAGAGAACCTGGAACCTGGAGTAGCCTTGTCATGGAGACCTACTATGTGAATACAGTGTGGGGTGCCCCCAGATGCTACAATAAAAATCCAAATTTAAATAATGTTTTATCTTTCATAGCCCAGTTAGGGAAATAACAAAAGTACTAGTCTTACCATTTTACAGATGGACAAAATGAGGATTAAATGACTTGTCTAAGGTCAGGCAGCTAGAAAGTATTAGAGCCAGGAGTCAAATCCAGCTTCACTGACTCCTGCTTTTTTCACTACACTATGCTGCTTCTTTCCTGAAACACAGGGAATTCTTGAAGGAAGCAGCCCCTAGTTATGGGGGTAGATTGAGGCAGGAGAATGCTCACCTGGAGCAGACCAGCTGTGATGCATCCTCCTGGTATAGCCTCAGCATCACACATCTCATCCCTTTTTTCTTTTGACTCTAATTCATTTACACTCAAAAGGGTAACCTTATTCCAAAACATCATGTCATGGAGATTGTGGCTCAGACTAATTACCTACAGGAGAGCACTGAGGTCTGAGGTCTCATTTCACTTGATACACTACTCTGGGGCCCTTCCCTCCCTCTGATTGGAAAGGGTGGAGGATGAATGGTGGAAAACTCCTCCCACATCCTCCATTTAAGGAGGGTGTCCAAGGAGGTCATCTCACTACTTCCCGCCCAGCTGCATGTCTCTGGACTTTGTCATTGTTGGGGCAAGGTCCCCTCCCTCACTTTTCTGTTTTTTACTTTGCTCTTGTGTGTTGTCTTAACCCATCAAACTGTGAGCTCCTTGAAAGCAAGGGCTGTTTTTCTTTCTTTGCATCCTCAGCACTTAGCACAGTGCAGGGTACACAGTAGGCATCTAATAAATGTTTATTGACTGACTGACACAGTAGCAGGATTGGGCTGGCTTTAGCTATAGACAGCATAAGTACTTGCCTATGTGGTTTGGTTTCAAAAACAATTGGACATTTCTCTCTGTTTTCCAAAACCTTCCTCTCAGTTGACTAATGTTCTTCATGTAACCTTGCAATACTGTTTGAAATTCTGTTAGGGAAAGAAGAAGGGAACATTTATTAATCACCTATTCATATACCATGCCTTATGCTAAGAGCTTTATAAATACTAGCTTATTTGATCCTCTACCAACCCTGGGAAGTAGATGCTATTATTATCCTCATTTTGCAGTTGAGAAAACTGGGATAAGCAGAGGTTAAGTGACTTGTTTAGGGTCACACAATTAGTCTGTAAGAGAAAATTCTCTTTTAAAGTATAATTAACCACCCCTCCCCTAAGCTGAGCTATTAGTTATTCACAACTCGGAGAAAATAACAACCACCTGAATAATCAGGTATTTGCTACCTAGTAGCCAGCTGGGATCAATATATCAATGTAAAATAAATATTTTATTGGAGTAGGAGACAAGGAAAAAGTCATTTTGGAATATGAGGTACTTTGGGAAAGCACATGACTATAGAGATTTATTGTGGTTGACAAGATGAGCAACTAGGGAGCACCATGAAGGCACTGAATACCCAGGGATGATGAAGGAGGCACCTTGGGGGTGAAAGAGGGACTCGGAAGGTGAGGTGAGAGGCAGCCAAAGACAGATTTTACTAAGTGGATAGATAGATAGAGAGATAGATAGATAGATATAGATAGATAGATAGATAGATAGATAGATAGATAGATAGATAGATA
>NW_020948739.1:7618260-7631495 GCF_900497805.2 Vombatus ursinus
AGATAGATAGATAGATAGATAGATAGATAGATAGATAGATAGATAGACAGATAGAGAGACAGATAGATAGATGGATGGATGGATGGATGGATGGATGGATGGACGGATGGACAGATGGACAGACAGACAGACAGACAGACAGACAGACAGACAGACAGATAGATAGATAGATAGATAGATGAGTGGATGGGTGGATGGATAGATAGATATAAATAAATAGGTAGATAGATATGGATGATAAATAGGTAGATAGAATGATGGATGACAGATAAATAGGTAAGTAGATAGATGAATAGACAGGTAGATGATAGATAAATAGTAGATAGATGATTAATAGATAGATAATAGGCAGAGAGGTAGATAGATGGACAAAGCATTTATTAAGTTCTTGACATGTTCCAAACACTGTGCTAAACACTGGGGATACAAATATAAGGAAACAGGACAGTCTTTCCTTTAAGGATGCAACATAACTAGCAAACAGGAGGCGGAAGAGAAATCCAGACTATCAAGTTCTGAATGAAGCAGAACATGGCTGGGACATCCTCCTGAAAAAGAGGTCTGGGCAGGGAATTCCTAGTTGGGAGACAGGAACGCTAGAACAGAACCATTTCCAAGGTTGGAAGGTGGTTCATGAAGAAGAAGAGGAGAAGGGTAAGATAATCTGGAGAGTCAAGTTGTGTGTGGGGAAAATATGTACATGATATATTTACATCTTTATATACATATATAAACAATTCAATATTTTGGTATTTCAATTAAGCTGTGCCTTTGTAAGTGTGGGTACTCTCTTCAGTGGTGAAGTACATAATCCACCACATGAGGTTCAATGGAATTCTTGTCCACATCCTTTCATGTCCATAGAGGATATGTCCAAAGTGTGATAGTGGAGTCTTCCTCCAATTCCTTTAGCACTTCAGCAGTGTAGCTCTTAGTTTGTCTCTCTGTTATCTCTTGATCTTGGAACATGACTGGCCTACCCCCTTTCCTGGTCCTATGTTTCTTTGATGATTTCTTTGATAATACAAGTCATCACTGGTAATATGGTACAACCTATTTCCACCCATGACGTGTCTCTTCATTGACTGATGGATCCCTACGATTATGATTCTTCAGAGAATTTAGTGTTCCATAATATGTGGACATGCAGCATTTCCTGGACAATATTAGTGTTAAGAAGATGAGTTTTTATGTCAGGAAGCAGCTTAGGACCAACACAAGCTCGAAAGGCTCTACCACAGTTTGGGCGCAAGTATGAACATTTGCACTGGAGATTTGTACATCTCACATTTCTTTTGAGCTACTGCTGCTTCATCGCTTGCCCATTGCCACAGAACTTTGAGGTAGGTAAAAATGGTAAAATGGCATGGGTGATGTCTTTTCGCTCATGTATAAATTGAATTTAAGTGAGACAGAATTGCACAAAGTTCTCAGCCTGATTTCCAAAGTCATTGAAGTCCAGGGACAAGATAAAAGTCAGGACAACTGGCGATGGTTCTGGATGCAGTAGATGACCTTGACATTTTCAGTGTCTAACCAAGCTCTGCGCACTCCACCATACCTGCATGGCCATTGGAACAAATTGTTCACATCTGCCTGTTTTGTCAGGGAAGTCTTCACGTGGTTGGAGTAGACATCCTCCTCACTCACTGACAGATTTGAGGCCTATCAGTTTAGTCTATCTGCCAAGACAGTTTCACTGGGGAGTAGTTACTGCTCATGCGATAGCTTCTAGGAGCCACTGATGAGAGTTGGGGGGGCAGGTGGACTCCAAAGGTAGATGAGTAGCCCTGAAAAGGGATGTATGGAGTATTCAAGAAGGATTAGAACCTTTGGAGTGTGAGGGCCATAATCTTGATATTTTCTATTTGGCGTTTAAGGTTCGTCACAGCCTGGCCCCTTCTTACCTTTCCAGTCTACTTAGATACTCCTTCCATGTCTTCTTCTGTCTCACTACATTTGCCTACTTGCATTTTCTCAGAAGTGACACTGCATGCCTTTGCATAGTCTTCCCTCCCAGGACTAGAATGCTTTCCCTCCACATCTGACCTTCCCAGAATTCTTGGTTTCAGCTCAAGCTCTACCTACTCTGGAAGGCCTTTCACGGTCCCCCAACTATTAGTGCCTTTCCCTCCAAGATCACTTTTTATTTGATTTATGGCCATGGATGCCTTGTGCATATCTATTACGTCCACTTATTTTCCCCATTAGACCATAAGCTCCTTGAGGGCAGAGACTACTTCTCTTTTGTCTTTGTATCCTCAGAATTTAGCTCTGTGCCTGGTAATTAGTAGGTGCTTGATAAATGCTTGTTGATTGATTGCTTGAAATCTTTGATTCTTTGAAGAGAATTGCTGAGTGGTGTCCAAACTAAGAACCAGGTTTAAGTTTCATCTCTGACGCATGTACTGGCTGAGTGACCTCTGCACTGTGCCTCAGGAGCCTCATTATTGGGATAATCTGTGTACAATTTAGTGACTCTTTTAGTCCATCCATAAAATGGCCATCTAGTCCTCATCTGTAAAATAAGGAAGCTTAGCTACAATAAAGCCTCAGTGACTCACCCAAGGTCATGTAGTGAGGGGCAGAGCTGGGATATGACCCCAGTTCCTTTGGCTTTAAACCCAGCACATATTTCCTTCTAGCCATGATCTTTCTTTCCCTGGAGCCTTCTGCTAACCTTAGCTGAAGAATACCAGAATATAAAATGACCCCAAGCTCCCTCAGACTTACCCATTGTCACCCAGCTTCCCTGGCTCAGGCAATGTCTCTTCATTTCTGCCTGGGCCAGTTTACACCCCAAGGGAGAGACTTGAGGAGGCTGATACACATTTTGCGGGGGAGCCTATGCAAAGCCTCCTCTGAGCTGGGGTCACTGCAGTTGTTCCCGCAGACAGGCCACACCTAGGTTAGCTCAGGACCGTCATGGAGCAGCCTTCTGCACTAAAAGACCAAAGGTAAACAAAGACATTTGCCCGGGGAGGTTGGCTCAGATTTAATAGAGGATGTTTGCCGGCTTTCAGTCCTGCTCAGCTCATAAGGTTTAACCGCTGTACAAACTGAATTAGAACACTAAAGCCCAACTGCTTGTTTAGTTTGATTATTTACTTAATCCTGTTTCTAAGGCAGGTGGCCTCCTTCGGTCACCTCACCATGGCTCTGACCCTCCCCACATTACTTCTTCTGGCCAATCTTCATAATGATAGTAGAGGGAGGGGAAGAAAAAGAGGGAAGGGGCAGCCTTGAAATGTAGAGCCAGGAACTCTCACTTCCGTACGTGTTGTTTTGTTACGAAGGACCATAATTTCCTCTAATCAG
The DNA here is from genome assembly GCF_900497805.2 of Vombatus ursinus. NCBI lineage: Eukaryota > Metazoa > Chordata > Mammalia > Diprotodontia > Vombatidae > Vombatus > Vombatus ursinus. The sequence continues at coordinate 7,621,579 of NW_020948739.1, forward strand.
CATTTTCAGCTATTGCACAAGGGTCCTTTTCCACTTTCTTCTTGTAAAGGGAAGGGTTGGATTCCATAGGTAAGTCAATTGTGTGCACTGCTCAAACCACTGACGTCCTCAGGCCTCTAGGGACACAGTGGAGAAAAGGGAAGGGTTGGAGAGGAACTGGTAAATGGAGAGCCCAAGAAGCAGGAATGCCTCTGTGAAAAACACTACAAATAATGCCGAAATTGGCTCATCTGTAGCTGAGTTTTGATGCACTGTTTTTTTTTTCCTTAATAAACTCCAAAATAAACTTTCTCAAAAGTGGCTCCAGGAGCAAATACAATATGCTCTGCTTAGTGTTCAAAGGCCTTCGTAACCTAGCCCCCTCCTATCTTTCCAGTCTTCTTACACCCTTACTCCCCAACACATACTCTTCTATTCAGTGACACTGACGTCCTGGCTGTTCTGCTAACAAGATACTCTATCTCTGGGCTCAGGGCATTCTCTCTTCCTGTCTCTCAAATATGGAATACTCCCCCTCTTCTTCTGGGACTGTTGACCTCCCTGGCTTCCTTTAAGTCCCAACTAAAATTACACATTCTACAGAAAGTCTTTCCCAACTCCACTTAATTCTAGCCACTTCCCTCTTTTAGTTATTTGTTATTTTATTTTATACATTACATATTTATTATCTGTAATATATTACATATATTTATATTATTTTACATGTTTATTATATTCATATTTTATATTATTTATATATTTATAACATTCATATTTAAATTATATTGCATATTTATTATATTTATATTTTATATTATTTTAGTTATTTCCTATTTATCCTGTATATTGTTTGCTTTGTGTACATACTGTTCTCACTTTACATAAATTTCAAGGAGGGGGAGGGGCCAAAGAAAGTCCCAGGAGGGGAGGGAAAGGTCTACAGCATAGTATACTTCTGTTAACAGAGAACTACAGCACTTAGCATAGTAACTGGGACATAGTAGTAGCTTACTAATGTTTATTGGTTGATTGATTGATTTTCAATTGGTTATTCTTGGTTGTGAGAGGCAACATTGGCATAGAGGATAGAGAGCTGGCCTCCAAATTAAGAACTGGGTTTAAATTTCATCTCTGTCACTATGTACTGGTTGAGTGATTTATCTGACTGATTTCTCCAGTGTGACCCAGGAACCTCATTATTGGGATAACTTCCTCATCCTCTCAGATCTTATCAGCCTTGGTAGGTACTCTACCTCATCCCTACCTTCTGCCTCTCTGATTGGAGGGTGGAACCATGAATTCCAAACTTCCTTTTAAGGAGGGAGCTCAGTTCAAATATTTCATTTCTCACCTGGTTGCACTAGTGTGAGATTTCTCCTCCTCCTTAGCATAGTGCCTAGCACATAGTAGGTGTTTAATGAATATTTATTGACTGATTAACTGAGTGACCCTGGATAAGTCACTTAACCTCTTAGTGCTCTATGGCATAGAGACTAGACCACTCTCTGACTGTAAGTTGCATAAAAGCTGCTGATCTTTATTAATAGATGGAGTTTCCTCACCTGGGAGTTCTCTATACCAGTGATAATCACAGAGGAACTTTTTCTTTTTTTCCCATCCAGTCATCACGGTGGAAGCTCAGCTGCCATCTTTTCATCGTGTTTTCCCATAAGATTTTCAGAATTAAGAGATTCCTCACCAAGAAGCAGAAAGAATCCCATTTCTCAATGTATTCTGACTGAAGATGGGCAGTTAAGATCAGGTACAACTCAAAGAGGAGACATTGGAGAGGGACCAAACTGGGTTTATAAAGAATGGCCAACACAATGACATACAAATTTGTTCTAATACCAAATCCAAATCCCTTCTTATGCCATTCATCCATCACCCCTGATAAGAAGTAAATGACTCTGCTCTTCCATTTGGATGCAGCTAGGAGGTACAAGAGCTGAGTCTGCAGTCAAGAAGTCCTGAGTTCAAATCCAGCCTCAGGCACTATCTGTGTGACAATGGGCAAGTCACTTAACCTCTGTTTGCCTCAATTTTCTCAGCTGTAAAATGGGAATAATAATAATAATAGCACTTGCTCACAGGATTGTTTTGAGGATCAAATGAGATATTTGTAAAGCATTTACTTTATCCTGGAATATAGTAGGCACTAGGTAAATGCTTATTCCCTTCCTTCCCATTTTGGAAGCTGTCTACTAAGACAGACTTTTTTTTAAAAAAAATTACTGTTTACAAGTTTATTCCTGCCCTTACATTTTCGTAGACTGAATTCATGAATTCAGTATTAAAAGTGTATGTGCAATCTTTTAAATTCCTCTCATCTGTATCCCTGTTTGTGTTGAATTTGTATATTTCTGGTCATACTATAAGAAGCAGCATCCATAATGAAAAAAGTTGCTCAATTTACATCAAGAAGAACTGCGTTCAAATCCTGCCTCAAACACTCCCTGTGTGATCTTAAGAAGCAAAGCCATTTAACCTCTCTGAATTTGTTTCATCCTATAGGAAATGGAGTTTAAAAGACTGGGGTATATGGGGAAATTAGGGAAGTCTAGTACCTCTGTTGTGAGGGCTTCCAAGCCCTTTTCAGGTCTGCTTTCCACTTTTAGTGTCCGCTTGATTCATGAACTCTCACCTGCGGCTCCAAGAAGCTGTAGCATCCACAGTAGCTATACCCAGTAAAACTGTGTCGGCAGACAGGCTAAAACAGGTGGAGAGTAACCAAGGGGTCTCAAACCTGTTGGCGAGTTAGGGGGATGTCTACCACAAGCATGGGAAGACTTCCCCTGGCTAAATGGGTGGATAAGAACAATTCATTAAAATGGTCATTGGTCATGAAGGCAGTAGAAGCAAGCCCTGTGGAACACTTAGAACTTGGTTAAACATCCAAAATACCAAGGTCATCAACTTCATCCTGACCATCGCTGGTCATCCTCACTTTTGTGCTGCCACTGTACTTTGATGGCTCTGGAAGAGAGTGAGGCTGAAGACTTTCTGTAACTCTGCCTCACTTAAATCCAAATGATTTTGATTAGGTTGTCTTTATTATTGTTGCTGTTCATTCTTTGTTCTGGAAAAAGACCAATGACATCATGAGAGTGATGCCTTGACTCTCATTGAATTGGATTTAAGTGAGGCAGAGCTTTGCAAAATCGTCAGACTCACTCTCTTCTCTGGAGCCATTGAAGTCCAGTGGCAGGAGAAAAAGTCAAAATGACCATTGATCGCCTGTGATGCAGTGGGTGACCTCGGCCTTTCTAAATGAAGGTCTTTCCCAGGCCTCAGTTTGTCTGAGGCAACACCTATTCAATGACTAAGGGCAAGTTAAGAATTGAGACAATTAAGGAGCCTTCTAGATGTAAATCTGCTATCCCTTGTTCTTCTATTGCATTCTCTAGGGGAATGAAAGCTCCTTGAGGGCAGGGGCTTTTTTTCATTTGGTTTTTGTATTGCTAGTGCCCAGATGCTTAGTTAACAGATTGTTGGTGTAAGGGTGAGAGATGACGGGATGACTGAGGGACCGAAGGTCTTCACTCCTCCAGCCTTTTCATCTTTCACCTACCACATTGTATTGGATTTGGTTGGGTTTAGAGCTTGCCTGGTCCAACCCTCTCATTTTTCAGATAAGGAAGCTCAGTCTCAGAGAAGTCAAATGACTTGCATCCTCTTCCTTCTTCTCCTCCTCTTCGTTGTCATCATAGCTAATATATTTATGGTGCTTACTATGTGCCAGACATTGTGCTAAACAATTTACAAATATTATCTCATTTGACTCTCACAACAAACCTGGGAGATAGATATTATTATTATTATTCCCATTTCACAGATGAGGAAACTGAGGCAAACAGGTTAGTTAAGTGACTTTCCCAGGGTCACACAGCTAGTACGTGTCTGAAGCTTGATTTGGATTCGGGTCTACCTATCTTCAGGCCCAGTGTTCTATCCTCCATGCCACAGATAAGGCATAGGAAGCAAAGTCAGGAATTGTACCCAGGTCATAGGTCCATAGGATCATAGATGATGGAGATGGGAAGAACATCAGGGATCATCCAGTGCAGCCCTTTCATTTTATAGATGAGGAAACTAAGGTCCAAGAGTTGAGAGACCCATCCAAAGTCACAGAGGTAAAGAGGACATAGAGTAGTAAAGCTGAGATCTTCTGACTTTAGTTCCATCATTCTTATCACTAGGTCATGTTGGGCCAGAAGACTTGAGGAGATGTTTTTCAAGAAGACAGGATTGACTTGAGAATGGGCAGAACCATGGTTAGTGTGTGGACCCCACTTTAATAATAGCATTTATGTAACTCTTTAAAGTCCTCAAAGCCCTTTCTGTGTTGATCTTCCATGTGACAATGTTGTTAAAACAAGGTTGAGGAGAAAGTTTGACACTACTAAGAAATATATTTGCATAAACAGTTTACTCTATTACTTATAAACAGTTATAATGTAAGAATTTACAATTCAAGAATTCAATCCTCACAAGTCTCTTTAGACATAGTTAAAAGAAACTGAGAATTTTGTTGACAAAGATTGACTAGACTAAAACTATTTTGTTTTGGTTTTATTTTCCTTTGAGATCATCAGTATCAATTTTTTTATGACCCAATGCATTGGAAGCTTCTTGAGGGAATGGGTGTTCTTCATTTTTGTTTTTGTAAATTCAGGACCTAGCACAGTGCTGGGCATATAGGAGACATTCAATAAATACGCACTGGATTATATTAAATTAAATTTCCATTATTCTAGCTAGTCAACTACTTTAGATTTTCTATTGCTTCTTAATTTTCCTCAGTTTCCCTTGGAGAGTGAGTCTACTGCTTCTCCTGGCCTTGGAGTCCAGGCATTAGCTTTTTCCCTCTTTGATCTCTGTGGTCTCATATTTTAGATTCATAGGAGCCATCTCTCAATGACTCTTTCCTCCTACCACAACCTACATGATGTTGCTTTTCATTCTTTGCTTTCTTTCTACTTTCTTAAGTGGGGATTCATTCCAAAAGCACAAGTTATCTCAGCATTCCAAAGCACACATTTCCTTAGAGGCATGGTATGAAAGATAATGTTTTCAAGCTTAGAAATTATCAGTTCCTCTTTCTTCCAAAATAAGATGACCAAAATGTCCTGAACAATTTACCTTTAAAAGGTGCCAAGTATTCTTTTATTTTTTCTTTAAAAAACTTCACCTTTACAGAGGCTTTCAGACTCACAAAGTGCTTTCCTCACAAGCACCTCATCAAGTAGGTAGTGTAAAATGATCTGTGATCATTTTACAGATGAGAAGACAAAGACTATGAAAAGCTATTACTGTCATCATTAACAATAATAATCATTAATATTTATGTAGTGCTTTAAAGTTCACAAAGCACTTCACATGTTATCTCATTTTATCCTCACCACCAGCCTGTGAGGTAGATGTTAATATTATCCCCATTTACAGATGAAGAAACTAAGTCTGAAAGGGGTGTAATAACTTGACCTCAGTAACACAGTCTGAATCAAGATTTGAACTTGGGTTTTCTTGATTACAAATTTGGCACTCTTTCCTTTATAATAACCAGCTGCATTGATTAAGGAATTTGGTCACAATTACACAGACTAGAAATTGTTGAACTTAATTCTTTTTCTTTTTCCACACTTCCTCTCACAATGGAATGAAGGAGTGAGGGGAAGGCACCAGACTGAGCTCTTATGCCAGCTTTGCATAGTTAAACTTTAAGATGCAACCAAAAAGGGTTGCACATTTGTTACAGAAAACCTGAGACAGATGGTTAGTGAAGCAACACCACTCTCTGAGTTCCCATTTAAGTAACATTTTTAGGTAAACAGAAAGTTATTTTAGCTAAGCTTCTACTTCTTCCATTATCTCAGAAAAGTAGTTTGGCTGAATCATTTTGGTCTGTCTGCAATTTCTGTGATAAACCCATTGGGAAGATTCCTCCCTTCTCTTCATTCTACAAGAATGGTAAAAGAGGACTGGTGGGCAAGGCACTTTCCATAGGTCACAGAGCGTGCTCCTTTTCCAAATCTCTTTAAAATCTATCAGTAAGAGTAATTTTCCTGGGGCAGTTAGGTGGTGCAATGGATAGAGCACCATTCCTGGATTCAGGAGGACCTGAGTTCAAATCCAGCCTCAGACACATTACACTTACTAGCTGTGTGACCCTGGGCAAGTCACTTAACCCCATTGCCTAGCCAAAAAACAAACAAACAAAAAAAGAGTAATTCTCCATGGTGAGAACCCTTAACTATGTCTTGGATATTCTTCCTGAACATCTCTCTGGGACACTTGAGCAATCAACAATAACTACAAAAGTTGATAGAGAATAGACCAAGGAAAGAAATATTTGTCCCACTAACAAGACAACAATCAAGCTAATAGGTTTAGAGGCCATCAATTCTACCACCCACCCCCATTTTGGAGGAGAGGAAATGGATGTGCAAAGATGTTAAGAGATTTGTCCAGGGTCACCCAGGTAGTAAGTATCAGGGGAGGATTTAAACTCAGGTCCTTCTGACTTGAAATCTACTGCAGTCAATGAATAAACATTTATGAAGCACCTATCATGTGCTGGGCACTGTGCTAAGTGCTAAGTGCTACCCTATCCATTACGCCATGGCACCTCATGGTATGGAAATATACAGGACAGATAAGTGCAAAGAGCATTCCCTTTAAATGTCTGTTGGTCTTGAAATCAATTACCAAGCCCGGGAAGTGAAGAAAGCCATTCACGTGGATTGAGCTAAACATACTATTCAGATTCATGTGGTACAAGGCTCCCCACCAAGGAAGGGATTGCAGGTATGTCTTCATTTGGCAATGCATTTCATTTTGAGAAAAGATTTCTTCCATTTTATATTTTTCTCCCTTTTTCCCCTCTCTTGTTCAGTGCCTTGCTATAATCTTTGCAATGAGCTTGGTTTTGTTTTGCTTTTTTATTAGAAAGGATTAGTTGAGGCAGCAAGTGTAGTAGAAAGAGCAGTTAAGCTCAGGAGACCTGGGCTTGCATACTGCTTGTATCACTAGCAGGATCATAAAAAGGCAATACCACTGGAATCCTAGGGAACAGCACCACTATCAGTCCCTTAACTATCTCATCTAAGCCTCTATTTCATAGATTTAGAGCTGGGAGGGACCTAGAAGTGACCCAGTTCAAGATACTCATTTTACAGGAGAGGACACTAAAGCCTAGGGAAAGGAATTGGTTTTTCCAATTTCTTACAGGTAGAAAGTGGAAGAGATGGGATTTCTAGACCATCTTAATTGAGTGGGTATCCTAATACAATAGTTTGCCTGGTTGTTTTTTTTAATATAACATCCTATAAGGCTAGCCTTAAAAAGAAGCATTTATAATGCACCTATTACATACTAGGTGGTGTGCTAAATGCTTGACAAATATCTCATTTGATCCTCACAACAGCCCTGGGAGGTAGATACTAGTATTACACCCATTTTACAGATAAGGAAACAGGCAAGTAGCAGTGAAGTGAGTTGCCCGACATCACACAGCTAGTCATTGTCTGAGGCCAGCTTTTAACTCAGGTCTTCCTGATTCTAAGTCCAGAGCTCTATCCTCTGTGCCATCTAGCTGACTCAGGTAGATAATGCCAGTCATTATCTATGAGTATGATTTAAGAATTTCTAAGAAATCACCCCTTCCTTCAAAAGCATCTTCCCCAAGTACCGTACATTGCGCCAGCAGAGAGTCCTTCCTTTGAGTCTTTGGCTTAAAAAAAACCATACCAGTTCCCTCTAAAAATTGAAATACTCCGAATTGGAATAATACATTATATTGTGTGCTCTCATTAATACTTCCATGAGGATGAGTTTATCCCTTTGCTTTTCGACTGTCAGAGCTAGTTGAAAATCAGGTCCTTTAATAATGGGTCACAGGATAGATGTTTGTGAGTGAAGAAAGGGAGGTAGGGAAAGGGAAGAGAATATAAAAGAGGAGTCAGGAGGGGGAGATTCAAAGACAAACTCTTCCTTTCTATCTGAGCTACCCTGTTGCCCTAGACAATGATTTCCATGCCAATATTATGGTTGGGCCCGTTGGCACATATGTCCGCAAGGACTCAAATACTTTGAAGAATAAACATATTGTGAATTTTGAAAATATTGTTAAATGATATGCTTGAATACAACCTAGGGTCTCTAAGTTCCTCAGTTTAGGTCTTCCCTTCTCAAACATAGATTGCAGCATCTCTGAGACGTAGTGAGCCATCTTGGAGAGATCTGGTGATGAGCCTCTTTAGGAAGCTCTCTTGGTAAAGGCTATTCTTCTAATCACAGATGTACAATCCTCAATGGGGACCATACCTTTCCAACTTTTTGGGGCCTTCCAGAGCTCTTCTGGCAGTGTCTTCTAGAATCTAGGGTCACTTGTACAGTCAGGTAAGAAGGAAAGAAATCAACATCTATTAAGAGTCTACTATGTGCCAAGCAGTTTACAAATATGATTTCATTTGATCTTTACAACCCTGGGAGGTAATGGGTATTATTTTCCCCATTTTACAATTGAAGAATGTGAGGCAGACAGAAGATAAGTGACTTGGCCAGGATCACAGAGCTAGTAAGTGTCTGAGGCTGGATTTGAACTCAAGTCTTCCTGACTCCAGGTCCAGTGTTCTATCCATTGTTAAGTTCATTGAGGCTTATCATCTGGCTGCAGGAAGATAATTTTTTTTGGCCACAGCAACATTGTATACACTGTCAGACTTACTTGATGCATTGGTCAATTTTACAAACACGCTCTCTCTTTGTCTCTCTGTCTCTGTTTCTGTCTCTCTGTCTCTGTCTCTGTCTCTCTTTCTCTGTCTCTCTCTCTCTCTTTCTCTCTCTCTCTCCTTATCAGGCTCTTCTTCTGACCCTCCAGAATTCATCATCATGCCTCAGCTGCCATGGAAGTTCCCTCAGCTCCTTTGTCCTCCACCCTAAAGCATATCTTTGTTAGTCACCTTCTTGCCCTGGAACATCTCTCTCCCTCTGCCTCTTTGGCTCCCTTCTCCCACTGGGAGAACTTCCATAAACCTCCATGTTGAGGGTGGGCCCAGGCCAAACACCCTTTATTCCTCTCTTGGCACTGTCCCAAAGTGGGTCCCTTTTGCCTCCCTCCTTTCCCCCTGCTTTTCAGCTGTCTTTTGCATGTAGTTTCCCCTCATTAAAAAGTAAGCTCCCAGAGGGCAGGGACAATCTTTCCTTTTGCTTGTATTTGTATTTCCAGTACTTAGCACAATGCCTGATATATAGTAAGTGCTCTAAAAATCCTTGTTGCCTTGACTCAACTCTATTTGTTATTCTTTGTGACAAAGGATGATTCTCTGGGTAGGATAGGGGAGAGGGATTTATTTGGAAATGAAGCTAATGTAAAAACAAATGATATGAATATGCAATTTAATATATGTATGTGTATATATGTATGGGTTTTAGTGAACTGTAAGCTTAATATGAATCAACAGTGTGATATGGGAAGCCAAAAATGCTAATAGTATCCTCTGTTTCATTAAGAGAGTCATACTGTCTGGGACAAGGGAGGTAATATTTGCACTATACTCTAATCTGGTCTGATCATATCTAGACTACTGTTTTCATTTTCATAAACTACATTTTAGGTCACTAAATATTAGGAAAAGCATAGACAGGTGAAATGTTTCCAGAACAAGGCAACTAGGATAATGAGAGGACTAGAGACAATCATAAAAGAATCATGCAAAGGATCTGAGGATGTTTAAAGTCTGCGTAAGGGTAAGTAAGGATAAGATAGCAACCTATATTCAAGTATATGAAAGGTTGCCAAATGGAAGAAGGAAAGGAGAGAGAAAGGAAAGGAGGAAGAAAGGAAGGGAGGGAGGAAGAATGGAAGGAAGGAAGGAAAGAAAGAAAGAAAGAAAGAAAGAAAGAAAGAAAGAAAGAAAGAAAGAAAGAAAGAAAGA
>NW_020948739.1:7631505-7800156 GCF_900497805.2 Vombatus ursinus
AGAGAGAGAAGGGAGAGAGGGTTCAGACATTTAATAAAAGCTAGGGTAAAGGCATTTGTTTTTAAAAATAAATATTTATTAAATGCCTTTACCCTAGCTTTTATTAAATGCCTGAACCCTTTTTCCCCTCTTTCTTTCTTTCCCTCCTTCTTTCTTTTCTTTTTTTCATTCTTCCTTCCTTCTTTTTCTTCCATACTAATGAAATTATAGATCCCTGAAGCACTGAAATGTATATATATATATGTTTAGACAAGCAAAGGAACACAAATTACATATTGCAGCAATTTCTTAGTACCCTATAAATAGCTACATTACATTACTATACATTACTGACACTCAAACATTTCAAAGCCTTCAGTGAACTCACCAAATAATATGGGAATACTCTTTCATCCTAATGAGGCTTTGTGGCCCTCACCAGCTCAGCTTTCAGATAGAAAGGTCAATCTACCTCTATGTGCCGGAGACACCACTGAATTTGAGTCCAGGCTCAGGCCCCATGAATCTACACTGGAGATGAGGGCACAGACAGAAGGTAGGCAGCTAGGGTTCTGCAGGTAAGAGTTTCAAGAAGGGGTGCTTTGTAAGAAGGACATAGATTCATTTAAATAATAATGTGTGAGGCCACTAGACTTGACCCTCATCAAATCTCATCTGGAGGATTGTGTCTAGTTCTGGGCATCACAGGACCTTGGGATAAGCTGGAGAATGTTCCATAGGGTGAAGGACCTTGAGTCTATGTCATCTGAGGATTAATTGAAGGAACTAGGGATACTGAGCCCAGAGAAGAGAAGACTCTAGGGGCACATGATAGTTGGTAAGTATCTGAAAAGCTATCATAGGAAAGGCTACCAGAGGCTGTCACATCATCCCAGAGGGAAGAACCAGAAGCCATGTTTGGAAATTGACAATAGGCAAATATAGAATTGATGCCAGGAAGAAATATTTCCCAAAAATTACATCCAGGGGTATACTGGAGCCAGCTTAAATAGGCTTAAGAGAGCCAACTGTTAAATTTCCAGCATCAGTATTTACATTGGAAATTAGCATTCATTATAAATCAGGGTTTGACTGATCTATTATTAATTGCCTAGTCTTAAGAATGAGGGAGAAATCATTAATATTGCAAATTAAACTTAAAATTTAATTTGAATTTAAAATTTGATTTAGTTTAAAATAAAATTTAAAAATTAAATTTTCAGAGTGAATTGTTAAACATTTTACCCATACACTCCTGATTACAACTGTCTAAAAGTAGAATGGTCTGGCTAGAGAGGTGGTGGACTTTTACCAGCAGAGGCTAGGTGACCACTTATCAGGTCAGCTAGAGTGGGGATTAATCTCTTGGATGGTTTGGACTACTTCATCCACTGAGATCCCTTCCAGTTCACCAATAATGTAATAAGCCAGAAAACTCTCCTCTTCATGGCATATAGGTGTGCATTTTGTGCCAAGGCAAGCTGCATGTCTCATAGTGAAGGGTCAATGATTCTAATTGTCACATACAAAAGGTATGATTTTCAAGTGGAGGGAGATGCAGTTTTAATACCTCACCTAGAAAGAGTTCATGGGTTTTCTTGGCTCCTGCAATTCAATGGAAAGAGTGGTCTCTGGGGTTAAAGATCCTGGATTCAAATCATGGGCTCTCCCACTTACTACCAAATCATTACAAAATTAAACTTTGTTGGGCTTTGATCTTTCTTATCTGTAAAATGACCAGCTCCAAGATTCCTTTGAGTTCTCAATCTATGTTCCCATGAACCCTTGTCAAAGCAAGAACCAAAAAGGACTCTTCCAGCTTGGCTGATTGTGAGGTGGGGTTGAGGAAGGGTCCTCAGGCCGGACTGTGGATGTGCTTCAAGTTTCAATGATTGTGTAAATCTATCCAGTAACAACAAAGGCACAGAGCAAACAACCAAATCAAATGAAAAAGGTATGGGAAGGAGGTTATATCGTGACCATCCTTCAAATTAGGCACTTGGATTGAGGGCTTGGATTTAGATAAGAATCATAATACATAAGACTTATATAGGTTCTGAAGTTTGCAAAGTACTTTACAAATTTTATTTACAGATATTATTTCATTTGAATACCAAGGTACATACTACAAATATTCTTTTGACCATTTTACAATTAAAGAAATTGAGAGGAGAAATGACTGATGTGATATTGTTGTTCAGTCATTTCAGACTCTTTGTGACCCCATTTGGGGTTTTCTTGGCAAAGATACTGGAGTGGCTTGCCATTTCCTTCTGTAGTTCATTTAACAGATGAAGAAACTGAAGCAAGCAGTGTTAAGTGACTTGCCTAAGGTCACACAGCTAGTAAGTATCTGAGATTGGATTCAAACTCAGGTCTTCTTTACTCTAGGCCCAACACTCTATCCACTGTGCCCTGAGGTGACATTACACCTCTCTTAATTCCAAAGGAGTTACACTGGATGGGGACTCCCATTATAGTGTGACTTTTTTATTTCAACAAAGTTGTTCAGACTTTCATACCCTGTCATTACAATTTCAGCATCTTGTTTCCTTTATAATTTCAAAATCCTGTGACTTTGCTTTCTAAATTTGGAAGCTTTATAAAATAAGGGACACACTGTGATTCTTACACCCAAAAAATGAGTCATGTTCAAGGTGGATTCATGTGAAAAGTTTTCTTTTGAAGAATTAGAAATATTCAGGTTGGAAGGTGGGGTTTTGTATTTCTAAGAAATAAGGAAAAATGACTTCCACTTTGTTAGGAAAGAGCTTTGCTTCCATTATGTTACAGGGAATGAGAAGACGTAGGGGGTTAGTTAAGTAAGGGACAGAGTTCTCCCTCTCTGGTATTTTAAGCATCATAGGAACATAATTTCAAGCAGAAGGAGATCTTAGAAGCCTTAAAATCCAAGCCTCTCATTTTTATAAGTAAGGAAACTGAGGCATAAAGAGATTAAGTAACTTGCCCAGGCTCACATGGTGAGTAAATGTGTAAGGCAAGGTTAGAACCCAGATCTCCCTGACTTATAATCCATTCCTTATCTATTTCACCATGCTTCTTCTCAATGTTAGCTAACATTTATATACTGCTTACTATGTTCTAGGCACTGTGCTGAACTCTTTACAATGATTATCTTACTTAATCCTCATAACAACTTTGGGGAGCAGGGGCTATTATTATCTTCATTTCACAGTTTTGGGGAAAACAAATGTTAAATTACTGTCCCAGGATCACACAGCTAATAAGTGTCTAAGTCTGGATTTGAACTCAGGTCTTCCTAATTCCAAGCCTGGTGCTCTATCCCTTGCTGCCTTTAAAAAGCTGACTAGCTGGCAGAGCCAAGATAATGGAGAAAAGCCAGGAAGTTGCCTTAGCTCTCTTCAGTTTCCCTCAGAAACAACATTAAATCAAGCCTCTAAAAGAATTTTGGAGCAACAGAATTCTCAAAAAGATGGAATGAAACAATTTTACAGCCCAATATAACTTAGAAGGACTTTAGGAAAGGTCTGTCTCACTTGAGTAAAAGGGGAATGTAGCCCAGTAGAGGTGGTGTCCAGGCAAGCTGGTGGGAGGCACTTAGACACAGCACAGATCAGCAATCAAAGCCCTGTGGTTCTGGCTCAGCAGGACAGTGGCATAGCAGGCCAGCTATGAGACCTCCAACCCCAATGCAGAAATCAAACTGCCATCCCTGGAGCCCAGGGCACAACAGGTGCAACTAGGCTGGGCCATCCCAGCACAGTGGGCAAGCCACCAACACCTGAGGACCCAGTGCAGAAAGCCAGTGACCAGGCCCCTGGCTCCCAGTGCAAGAAGCTTGGGACAGTGCCCCCTGTACTCCAGGAGCAGAACTCAACTTTTTAAAAATGAGCAAAACACAAAAAAGAGCCCTGGCAATAGAAAGCTACTATGGCAACAGGGAAGATCAAAACGCAAACTCAGAAGAAGACAACAGTGTCAAAATGCCTACATGCAAAACCTTTAAGGGGAATATGAATTGATCTCAAGCCCAAAAAGTCCTTTTGGAAGAGCTCAAAAAGAATTTTAAAAATCAAGTAAGAGAGGTTAAAGAAAAATTGGGAAAAGAAATGAAAGTTATGCAAGAGGATTTTGAAAAAAAAGAGTCAACAGCTTGGAAAAGGAAGGACAAAAATTGACTGAAGAAAACAACTCCTTAAAAAAATAGAATTAGCTAAGTGGAAAAAAGAAATCCATTAAAGAAAGCAACTTCTTTAAAAGTACAATTGACCAAATGGAAAAAGGAGGTACAAAAGCTAACTGAAGGAAATAAATCCTTAAAAATTAGAATTGGAGAAGTGGAAAGGACTCTATTAGACTTTAAAAATCAGTCAAACAAAGTCAAAAGAATGAAAAAATAGAAGAAACTATAAAATACCTCATTGGAAAAGCAATTGACCTGGAAAATAGATCCAGAAGAGATAAATTAAGAACTATTGGACTATCTGAAAGCAATGATCAGAAAAAGAGCCTGGACATTATCTTTCAAGAAATTATCAAGGAAAACTGCCCTGATATCCTAGAACCAGAGGGTAAAATAGTCATTGAAAGAATCCACCAATCACCCAAAATGAAAACTCAAAGGAATATTGTAGCCAAATTCCAGAACTATCAGGTCAAGGAGAAAATACTGCAAGTAGCCAGAAAGAAACAATTCAAATATCAAGGAGCTATAGTCAAGATTACATAGGACTTAGCAGCTTCTACATTAAATATCAGAGGGCTTGGAATACAGAGGTAAAGGAGCTTGGATTACAACCAAGAATCAACTACCCAGAAAAATTTATCATCATCTTTCAGAGGAGGAGATGAACATTTGATGAAATGGAGGACTTTCAAACTTTCCTGATGAAAAGACCAACTGAAGAGAAAATTTGATCTTCAAATATAAGACTTAAGAGAAGCATAAAAAGGTAAATGGGAAAGAACAAAAACAATGGTATTCAATAAGGTTAAACTGTTTATATCCATACATGGGAAGATGATACTTGTAACTCTTGAGAACTATATCTCTATTAAGGCAGTTAAAAAGAGTATACTTAGACAACAGGTATAGATATAAGTTGACTTGGATATGGTGATAAAAAAATTAATTAAGGGGTAAAAAAAAAGGTTGCACTAGGAGAAGAAGAAAGGGAGGCAGACTGGGATAAATTATATCACATGAAGAGTCATAAAAGACCTATTATAGTAGAGGGAGAGAAGGAAGGGAGTATGCATTGCTTGAACCTTACTCTCATCAGATTTGGCTCAGAGAGGGAATAACATACACACCCAATTGGGTAGAGAAATCTATCTTACCCTAAAGGGAAGTAGTAGAGGAAAGGGGAAAGAAAAGGGAGGGTGGTCTGGTAAATGGTAGGACAGAAGGGAGGGCAGAAAAAGGAGGGAAAAGGGAAAAGAAAATGGAGGGGTGCTGATAGAAGGGAGGGCAGATTGGGAGAGGCAGTGATCAAAAGCAAAACACTGGTGAGGAGGGACAGGGTGAAAGAAGAGAAAAAAGTATAAAAAGGGAAAAAAGAAGATGGAAGAAAATATATAGTTAGTAATCATAATTGTGAATGTGAATGGGATGAACTCGCCCATAAAATGAAAGTGAATAGTAGAGTGGATTAAAAACCAGAATCCTACAATATGTTGTTTACAATAAACATATTTAAAGTTGAGAGATACACAGGGAGTAAAGGTAAGAGGCTGGAGCAGAAACTATTATGCTTCAGCTGAAGCAAAAACAAACAAACAAACAAAAACAAACTAACCAAAAAAACAGGGCTAGCAATCCTGATCTCAGATGAAGCGAGAGCAAAAATAGATCTAATTAAGAGATAAGGAAGGAAACTACATCTTGCTAAAAAGTACCATAAACAATGAAGTGATATCAATACCAAACACATATGCATCAAGTGGTACAGCATCCAAATTCTTAAAGAAGTTAAGTGAATTATAGGAAGAAATAGACAGCAAAACTATACTAGCTTAACCTCCTCCTCTCAGAACTAGAGAAATCTAACCACAAAATAAGCAAGAAAGAAGTTAAGGAGATGAATAGAATTTTAGAAAAGTTAAATATGATGGACCTCTGGAGAAAAGTGAATGGGGATAAAAAGGAAGATACCTTTTTCTCAGCAGTACATGGCACCTACACACAAAAATATTGGCTACATATTAGGGCATAGAAACCTTACAATCAAATACAGAAAGGCAGAAATATTAAATGCATCCTTTCCAGATCATGATGCAATGAAAATTACATGTAATAAAGGGTCATGGAAAGATAGATTAAAAATTAATTGGAAACTAAATAATCTAATCCTAAAGAATGACTAGGTCAAATAACAAATCACAGAAACAATAATTTCATCAAAGAGAATGACAATAATGAGACAACATACCAAAATTTATGGGATGCAGCCAAAGTAGTACTTAGGGGAAATTTTATATCTCTAAATGCTTACCTTAATAAAATAGAGAAAGAGCAGATCAACTACTTGGACATGCAATTTAAAAAGCTAGAAAAAGAACAAATTAAAAATCCCCAATTAAATTCCAAATTAGAAATTCTGAAAATCAAAGGAGAAATTAATAAAATTGAAATGAAGAAAACTATTAAACTAATAAATTAAACAAAGAGCTGGTTTTATGAAAAAAATAGATAAACCTTTGGTTAATTTGATTGTAAAAAAAAAGAAAACCAAATTACCAGTATCAAAAATGTAAAGGGTAAATTCACCACTAATGAAGAGGAAATTA
Organism: Vombatus ursinus; assembly: GCF_900497805.2. Lineage (NCBI taxonomy): Eukaryota > Metazoa > Chordata > Mammalia > Diprotodontia > Vombatidae > Vombatus > Vombatus ursinus. The sequence goes on from NW_020948739.1 coordinate 7,638,256, forward strand.
AAGCAATAATTAGGAACTATTTTGCCCAACCATTTGCCAATAAATCTGACAAGTAAAATGGATGAATATTTACAAAAATATAAATTGTCCAAATTAACAGAAGAGGAAATAAAATATCTAAATAACCCCATTTTAGAAAAAAAATTGAACAAGCCATCAATGAACTCCATAAGAAAAAATCTCCAGGGCCAGATGGATTTACAAGTGAATTCTACCAAACATTTAAAGAACATAAATTGTAATACCATATAAACTATTTGGAAAAATAGGCGAAGGAGTCCTACCAAATTCCTTTTATGACACAAATATGGTGCTGATACCTCAACCAGGAAGAGCCAAAACAGAGAAAAAAAAGTTTTACATATATATATATATATATATATATATACATACACACACACATATATGTATATATACCAATTTCCCTAATGAATATTGATGCAAAAATTTTAAATAAAATATTAGCAAAGACATTACAGCAATTTATCATGAGGATAATACACTATGACCAGGCAGGATTTATACCAGGAGTGTAGGGCTCGTTCAAAATTAGGAAAACTATCAACATAATTGACCATGTCCATAACAAAACTAACAAATCGTATGATTATCTCAGTATATGCAGAAAAAGCTTTTGACAAAATACAGCACCCATGCCTATTAAAAACACTAGAGCATAGGAATAAATGGAATTTTCCTTCAAATGATAAGCAATCTATCTAAAACCACCAGCAAGCATTATATGTAATGAGGATAAACTAGAAGCATTCCCAATAAGATCAGGGGTGAAACAAGGATGCCTATTATCACCACTGTTATTCAATATTGTATTTAAATGTTAGCTTTAACAATAAGAGAAGAAAAAGAAACTGAAGGAATAAAACTAGGCAATGAGGAAACAGAGCTATCACTCTTTGCAGATGATAATATGAAAAACTTAGACAATCCTAGAGAATCAACTAAAAAACTACTTGAAATAATTAACTTTAGCAAAGTTGTAGAATATAAAATAAACCCACATAATCAGCATTTCTATATTTTACCAACAAGAGATACAGAACATTATGAAATGCAAAATGTATAATTTGATTATATTAAATTAAAAAGTTTTTGCACAAACAAAACCAACATAACCAAGATTAGAAGGAAAACAGAAAGATGGGAAATAATTTTTACAGCAAGTATTTCTGACAAAGGCCTCATTTCTCATATAGAGAACTGAGTCAAATTTATAAGGACAAGTCATTCCCCAATTGATAGTCAGAGGATATAAACAGGCAGTTTTCAGATGAAGATAGCCATATGGAAAACATATTTTAAATCACCATTGATTAGAAAAATGCAAATTAAAACAACTCTGAGGTATCCACCTCACATCTATCAGATTGGCTAATAAGACAGAAAAAGAAAATGATAAATGCTGGAGAAGATGTGGGAAAATCAGGACACTAATGCATTGTTGGTGGAGTTGTGAACTGACCAACCATTCTGGAGAGCTCTTTGGAACTATGCCCAAAGGGAGATAAAACTGTGCATACCCTTTGATCCAGCAATACCACTACTAAGTCTATATCCCAAAGAGATGATAAAAAAGGGGAAAAGACCTACATGTTCAAAAATATTAATAGCAGGTCTTTTTGTGGTGGCAAATAATTAGAAAGTGAGGGAATGTCCATCAGTCGGAGAATGGTTGAACAAGTTGTGGTATATGAATGTAATGGAATACTATTGTGCTATAAGAAACGATGAGCAGGCAAATTTCAGAAAAACCTGGAAAGACTTAGGTGAACTGACAGAGTGAAGTGAGCAGAACCAGGTGCACACTGTACACAGTAACAGCAACATCATGTAATGATCAACTATGATAGACTTAGATCTTCTCAGCAATAGATTGATCCAAGACAATTCCAAAAGATTAACGATGAAAAATCTATCTACATCCAGAGAAAGAACTGATGTTGTCTGAATACAGACCCAAGCATACTATTTTCACTTGTTTTTTTGTGGCTTTTCCCTTTTATTCTGTTTCTTCTTTCACAACATGACTAAGGTGGAAATATATTTACATGATTGCACATGTATGATTTATATCAGATTGCTTGCTGTCTTGGGGACAAAGAGTTGGAGGGAGAATTAATTTGAAACTCAAAATCTTGTTGGGAAATGAATGTTGAAAACTGTCTTTACATGTAATTGGAAAAAATAAAATATTTACCAAAAAAAAAAAAGCTGAGTAGCTTTTAAAGTAATAACATTTCCAATTTCCTGTCATTTTGTTTTTTGGTCCTCTTAGAATGATCTGAGTAGAGAAGCAAGAATTTTAGGAAGAAAAAACATAACAATGGCACTTCTCACAAGCCTCAGAAAGGGATGTGAGAGGTGAACATGAAGTCTGTTCTTAAAGTTAAGCAGAGGACCATTACCAGTCCTGTTCCTTTACAGAATCAATAGGTTTTTATTGACACTGGATGGGGCATGCTGCAGATTTCCAAAGCTGACCTTCATGGTACCCAGAATTGTACCAGCTATGTCTTCCTAATAACACTGAGTTGTCTTCAGTCCTGCTCTAAAGGAATACCTGAAGCACATAAGACTTAATGTACATTGCCTGGGGCAGTAGGGTCAAACTCCAGTAGAAATAAACAACTGCTAGTCACATAGTGACTTAGAAAACCACAAATGAACATTATCTATGTTTTATTGTATTTCTATTAATTTTGTTAAATATTTCCCAATTACATTTTAATCTGGTTCAGGCCAGTTTGACACCTCTAGTTTACAGGATAGGCTGTTTCAATAACCACCTTCAGGTCACCTCACTGGAAACTTTGAAAATTAGAATTCACTCCAAGAGGCCATGGGTTCAAATCCTTCTTCTGATGCTTCCTGCCTGTGCAACCCTGGATAAGTCATTTGTCCACAACCTCCTTGAGGCTCAGTCTATCTATCTGTTCAATGACAGGGTTAGGCTAAATGGCCTTTATGGTCTCTTCCATTTCTATGAATATTTACAAAATCATTGGATCATAGAGTTCTAGATTTAGAACTGAAAGGGAACTAGAGAGGTCATTTAGTCCCAACCCCTTATTATAAAAATGAACAAAATGATGACCAAGAGATGAAGGGGCTTGATTAAAATCTGCAGTTTTCCATATTGCGATGGGATCAAAAGGATTTTGAGAGATAAGTTGGAAGGAAACATAAACAACAAGGCAGTGTACAAATTGCTATGTTTTGGGGAAAGGGGGAAGGGAGGGAGGGAGAAAAATTTGGAACTCAAAATCTTATAAAAGTGAATGTTAAAAAAATAAAACCAAATGGCTATGCCTTAAATTCTAGATTTCCTGGGAAAGTTTCATGCTCTATCAAAGAGAATCTTGATTCTGAAATAACTACAGTAAATTTAAAAAACAATGGAGTGTGAAACAATCATAGCATTTTTATTTAGCAAATAGCTGAACCATAAGGCAGTGTGGGATGGGGTGGTGGAAAAAGCACCTGAGTCAGAGGCAGAAGCCATGGTTCAGGTCCTTGCTCTGTCACTTACCAGCTGGCCCATCACTTTCTCTAAGCCTCAGTTCCTTCATTTGTGAAATGGAAAGGTTGACCTAGGTCACTCAGCTTTCTCTTGAATGTTCTATGATCATATGGTATATTATGGTCTCAGCAGAAGTTTGTTTAATAGTGACATTACCAAAACCCCCCAACAATTATCAGCTCTACCAGACAATATTTGAGACAGTGGCATTGACCCAATATTAGGTCAATAATAATAAGTTAAGTGGGGCAGTGGATAGAGCATTGGACCTGGAGTTCAAATCCTACCTCAGATATTTATTAGCTGTGTAACTCTGGGCAAGTCACTTAAACCTCTGTCTGCTTCAGTGCCCTCATCTGTAAAAGGGAGATAATAATTACACCTACTTCCCAGGGTTGTTGTGAGAATCAAATGAGATAATAATTGTAAAGAGCTTAATGAACCTTAAAGCACTATAGAAATGCTTATATTATTATTATCATTATCTTTATTATTCTAGACTCAGAGATGAGAGACATACGGTATTTATGAGAGAAATGTGATTGCAAGACATTCTCAGGTCAAATATTTTCCTGAGAAACTGGACAGAATGCTCAGTCACTGGAGCATTTAACTTGAAGGAATCATTCCACTGATTTATATCACTGTTAAAAATAACAATAATCTAGCCATGCTTTTATGTGGTATTATTTTTATGTTTGAATCTGGAAAGAAAATCAACGTGATCTTGAGGTTCTTTATATACATTTGCTTCTTTTATTCTCACAATAACTCACTTTATAGATGAGGAAACTGAAGCTCAGTTTTATCTCGCCTAAGGTCAAAAAAGCTAGTGAAGGATTGGAAGTGGGATTTGAACTCCTAGCTCTCCTAAAATGAGGCAGCTGGATGGTGCAATAGAGTGCTAGGCTTGGAGTCAGGAGAACGGGAGTTCAAATGTGGACTCAGGCACTTACTAGCTACGTGACCCTGGCCAAGTCACTTAATCCTGTTTGCGTCATCTGTAAAATGAGTTGGAGAAGGAAATGGCAAACCACCCTAGTGTCTTTGCCAAGAAAACCCCAAATGGGGTAAAGAAGAATCAGACGTGACTGAAATGACTCAACAACAAACTCTCTCACCTCAGTTTCCTCATCTGTAAAATGGACTGGAGAAGGAAATGGCAAACCACTTCAGTATCCCTGCTAAGAAAATCCCAAATGGGGTAAAGAAGAGTCAGATGCAATTGGAAGGGCTCAATAACAACAAACTCTCCTAAATCTAGGTCCAGGGAGCTTGTTTTCATACCACATAAGTTTTGGAGGAGATCACTCACCTAGTTAAACGTCTTTGTATTTCTGCAGCTTTGGTTAAAAAAAAAAATCATGGCAAAGAAAGAGAAGTTGGCGTTGACACTGAAGGAACTGGTGGAGAGGTTTCTTTTACTTAGAGGCCTTAAAGAACCACTCAGTTCTTTATTGATAACTGTAATGAAGGTTTTGAGTATACCATGTTCCCAGGCAGAGGCACTTCCTTGGTTTAAAAGTCAGATAGAAAGATGCTAAAGCAGTTGCCAACCAGCCTGAGAAACCAGACTTTCTGCTCAGGTGTTGCTAAAAATACCCAGCCCTCTACACAGAGGCTAGACAAATGAAATACTTCCAGACTTTGCAGAGATCTACAGATGAACAAGTTACACCTGCATCTAAGAAACTTAGATAACATCCATTTGGATGTGCCCTCTGACAAATCTTCAAGAGCTAATAAACAGAAAGAGCCTGTTAGAACCAAAGTGGAAAGTAGGCACTGCTCAGAGGTGGAACTAACTGAAAGGCATCAGACTGAGGCGAAGGAGAAACTCGGATACTGCCTTGGACACATTTAGCTGTGTGACTCTGGGCAAGCAAGTTACTTAATCTGTTTCAGCACATTTCCTCCTTTGTAGAATGGGGGATATAATAGCAACTACCATTCAGGTTTGTTGTGAGGATGAAATTAGATATATAAAGTACTTTGCAAACTTTAAAGGACTATATACAAAGGTGAACTGGGAAATGTTTAACAACAGCTCTCCAAAAGAACAAAAACAATTTTTTGTTCGGACAATTTTTAAGCTTAATTTATATCATTAGCATTTTTTTCCTCTCTTTCTTGTCTATTAAATCAAGACTTGACTTATTGTTTTGTTGATTTAATAGACAAGAAAGCGATTTCTGATCATTATGGTTAACAATAAATCTCCGATTTGCTCTCTTCAGAGGTATAAACACTAGTACTAAAAATTCAATTATCTGCTCCAGCAAGCTGGTTCAAGCTAGCTCAAGCTTGCTCCTGCATACCCCTGACTATATAAATGTTAGCTATTATTAGCTATTGAAAAAATATCAGGGGCAGCTAGGTGGCACAGTGGATAGAGCACTGGCCCTGAAGTCAGGAGAACCTGAGTTCAAATCCGGCCTCAGGCCAAACACTTAACACTTATTAGCTGTGTGACCCTGGGCAAGTCACTTAACCCCAATTGCCTAAAAAGAAAAAATTAAAAAAAATATCTATAAGCCGCTATTAAAGGAATCTGATACAGATTTTAAAATTCAGTGTAAGAAATGTGTAGTAAGACAACAAGAACAATGAAAGCAAACTGTCTGGTGTGAATGCCGATTTGTTTTCTGTTGACATTAATAGAAGTATTGGGTCACCTAGTGATGCAGTGGACAGAGTGCTGGGTCTAGAATCAGGAAGACCTGTGTTCAAATCTGGCCGCAGACACTAACTAGCTTTATGACCTTGGGCAAGTCACTTAATCCTATTTTCCTCAGTTTCTTTATCTGTAAAATGAGCTGGAGAAGGAAATGGCAAACCATTCCATATCTTTGCCAAGAAAACCCCAAATGGGGTCACAAAGAGTCAGACACAACTGAAACAACTGAACAACAGTAAATAGAAATATAATGTACAGCAGCAATTCTCAAATTTTTTGGTCTCTTTAAACTCTTAAAAATTATTTGGAGGGAATCTCAGGACCATCTCCCACCAAGAGTTTTTGTTAATATGGATATTATGTGAATATTTTGCCATATGTCTTTATATTATGATGAAAACAGTTTTGACTTCATGGATCCCCTGAAAGAGTGTCAGAGATCCCAGACCACACCTGGAGAACAACTTATGTACAAAACAAGGAAGAAGATGAATCAGACCTGGATCACTGTGCTAGCGCTGCTGCATTTTAAGAATGAGATTGACAGCTTGGAGTAGATCCAGAGGAGGGTGACAAGGGTGGTGAGGAAATGTGAAAACACTTTGTGTGAGGATAAATTAGAGGAACCAGGAATATTCAGAATGCAAAAGGGATTTAAGAGACATAGTGGAACTTTTCTTTCTAGATAATTGAAGGGCTTCTACAACAAAGATTAGACATGTTGGACCCAAACAGCAAAATGAGAAGCAATGGATAGAAGTTTAAAAGACACAAATTTTAGCTCAATGTCAATTTAAAGGCGGTGGTGACTTTTTCTGGAGCGAGGAGTGCAGTATGAAGGTTACCAGTTCCACCCCTCCTTCCCCTCTAGAGTAACTAATGAGGCTCATTGAAGCTTCTTGTTTAGGTGATGTTTCATGGTTTTCCTGTTGGAAAGGGAGTGATAATGGTAGAAAGGGAAAGCGAAAAGAGATGTATGTATTTATCCCTAGCCCCAGACCTAGTAAATGTTTGGAGCCATATTGAGGTTTTTTTTGGGGGGGGGGAAGGAATGGTGGTGGTGGCTTGAGTCATATTTCCATAATTGTGATTACGGTTCCAGATCAAGCAAAGACCAGTGTTACAAAAGGAAAAAAGTTTCTAATAATTTGAGCTTTCTGAAAATGGAACAGGATATTTCATAAGATTAATCAATCAATTAATAAGCACCAACTATTTGCTAGGTGCTGTGATGGCATTGGTGAGACAAAAACAAAAATTAAACCATCCCTGCCATCCAGGAGCAAGCATTCTATCAGGGGAGACAATGTAGACACAGATAAAAAGGCTCTCACTGGATACGTTCAAGAAGAGACTAGATGACTGTTTGAGGTGTATGGGGTGTTTAGGGAGGACTAACGCCTCTGGTATAATGGTTGCCAAGCCCTTTTCAGGGCTGCTCATCCACCTTTGATGTCCACCTGAGACTTAACTCTCACCTTTGGCTCTAAGAAGCTGTAATATGCACAGCAGTCACACTCCAGTAAAATCATCTTGGCAGAGAGGCTAACCCAGGTTGAGGGTAGCCAACAGGCCTCAAACCCTTCAGTAAGTCAGGGGGATGTCTACCCCAAGCATGTGAAGACTTCCCCTGCTGGAATGGCTAGATGAGAACAATTCCTTTCACCATCCATGAAAGAGGCTGAAGCAGGTGCTATGGAGCACTTAGAGTTTGGTCAGACATTGAAGATGCGGAGGTCATCCACTGCATCTCGGGCCATCACCCGTCCTCCTGACTTTTGTCCTGCCACTGGACTTGGATAACTCTGGAAGAGAAAGTGAGGCTGAAGACTTTGTGCGACTCTGCCTCACTTGAATCCAATTCATGAGCAAGTCCACATATAGCCTATATCAGATTGCTTGCCGTCTTGGGGAGGGGGCAGGAAAGGAAGGAAGGGCGGGAGAAAAATTTGGAACTCAAAATCTCATAAAAATGAATGTTGAAAACTATCTTTACATGTAATTGGAAAAAATTTTAAAAAACTATCTACCAAAAAATAAAAATAAAAATAATTCACGTGCAAGTCAAGACATCATCCTGTGACATAACTGGTCCTCTTTGAAAACAAAGGATCAACAAGATGTCTACTTGTAAGGGATGCATTAGTTAAGGGGTCTAGACTAGAAAACCTCAAATTATTTCTAACTCTGAGATTCTATTGCTCTTAGGGTAAAGGAGACATGATCAGAAGGCCATGTCACATTCACATGTCAAAAACTGAAAATATCACACAAACCATTTATTTTCACTGTTCAGTTTGTAAGTGTGACATTTCTTTTCTTTTTTCTTTTTTTTTTTAGGCAATTGGGGTTGAGTGACTTGTCCAGGGTCACACAGCTAGTGAGTGTCAAGTATTTGGTCTGAGCCCAGACTTGAACTCAGATCCTCCTGACTTCAGGGCCGGTGCTCTACCCACTGTGCCACCTAGCTGACCTGAGTGTGACATTTCAAAGCAATACAAACTTTTCTGGGGGTGCTAAGACAATATTGATTTGGTTTATGCCATGTCTTTAATTCATGTTACATGGAAAACATTCGTTCCCCCCACTTTGGTAATCGGGGTCAAGTGACTTGCCCAGGGTCATACAGCTAGTAAGTGTCAAGTGTCTGAGGTAGGATTTGAACTCAGGTCCTCCTGACTCCAGTGCTGGAGCTCTATCCACTGCACCACCTAGCTGCCCCTCTTTTTTTAACTTTTAAGAAGGTTAGAATCAGTGTTAGAAATAGGCTAATGAGTGACTGCTGAGATAGACTAAGCTTTGCAACTGAAACCTTAATTTTGCCTAACTCTCTGGGTTTATCTCAACCCTTGGCATAGAGGGATGGTCTTAGAAATAGCTAAGCAGTGCAGTAGATAAGAATGCAAGGCCTGGAGTCAGGAAGAACTGAGCTCGAATCCAGCCTTAAATACTTACTAACTGTGTGATCCTGGCTAAGTCACTTAACTCCAGTTTGTCTCATTTTCCTCATCTATAAAATGGGGATGATAAATAACACCTACCTCAAAGGGCTATTTGAGGATCAAATAAGATAATGATTGTAAAGCACTTAACACAGTATCTGGCACATAAGTGCTATGTAAATATTACCTATTAGAGTCAAAAAGACTGAGACTCTCATCTTAATTTTGATTTGTTCGGTCCTTTCTCAGTCATGCCTGATTCTTTGTGACTCCTGTTGAGGTTTTCTTGGTGGAGATACTGGAGTAATTTGCCATTTCATTCTCCAGCTCATTTGACAGATGAGGAAACTGAGGCAAACAAGGTTAAGTGACTCGCCCAGGATCACACAGCTAGTAAGTGTCTGAGGCCAGATTTGAACTCAGAAAGATGAGTCTTCCTGATTCCAAGCCCAGTGCTCTATCCACTGTGCCACCTAGCTGCCCATTGGTTTTGATACATACTATACCCTAAGCAAATCAATTAACCCCTCAGTGCTTTAGATGACTCTTTAATATTATAACTTATACACAAGGTGCTAATTTGAATTTGTGAAGGGCATTTCCACACAACACACACATACATACACACATGCACACAGAGCAGATCACATTGATTGCAATGGAAAGAACTGATTCTGATCCACCTGCAATCTCAGGCTACTTCTTAGTTAGCTAAAATCAATTACTATATTTTACTCTGAGGCTGCTATGAACTATTTAGCATGCCCATTTCTTACAGGGATGTCGATTGTTCTTAAGAGACTGTTGTATGCCTGCTTAGAATAAAGGTAGAATAAGTTTTATGTGAGCAACAGTTTTATCTTTGAATCTCTGTCTACCACAATCCCTTTCACATAAAAAGGAAGGAAAGAAGGATTTATTAAGTGCCAGGCACTGTGCTAAGTGCTTTACAAATGTTATCTCACTTGATCCTCACAAGAATCCTTGGAATGTAGGTTCTATTACTATCCCCATTTTACAGATGGGGAACCTGAGGCAGACAAATTAAGTGACTTGCTTAGGGTCAAACAGCTAGTAACTGAGGCTGTATTTGAACTCTGGTCTTCCTGACTCCAGGTCCAGTGCTCTATCCAACGTGCCACCTGTCATTCAGTCATTTCGGTTGTTTCTGACTCTTTGTGACCCTCTCTGGAGGTTTCTTGGCCAAGATACTGGAATGCTTTGCTATTTTCTTCTTCTCATTTTACAGATGAAACTGAGGCAAACAGAATTAAGTGACTTTCCCAAGGTCACACAGCTAGTAAATGTCTGAGGTCAGATTTGAACTGGACTTCCTGACTCCAGGCCTGTGCCCCCTAGACTCCTCTAAAAAGAGACTAATTAATGCTTATCGGTTCATGGAGTTAAAAGCAGAAGGGACAGTAGAGATTATCTAGATTAATTCCCTCATTTGATAGATGGGAAAATGGAGGCCCAGAGAGGTTAGGATTCAAGGATTTCAGATACTGAGTGGCAAAGGACTTGAATCAAAACTTCTGATTCTAAGCCCAAAGCTTTTTCCACAACTGCAAATAAAGGACCAAAGGCTATCATTACAACAGGGTGAGGAATAATTCCCCAGAAGTAACCAGCAACATAAAGGAGAGCAAACTGTGGAAGAACACAAAAGTAAGGGTTGGCTGGCTAGGTAATAAAACGAGCCATAAATTCCATAGCCATTTGTCCAGGAAATAGTCACCAGCTTAATTAAATTTCGCAATATTACATGCCTACTGTACACGGAACACTAGACTAGGTGCAGGAGGAGATACAGAGATAAAGAACACTTAGTCCCGACTGTCTCAGAGCCTACAGTTTTGTAGTACTGCCATGGGATTTTTTGTTCTAACGTAGTTTTAAGTTTTGCACATGTAGGGAGACAGAAAGGCTTAGCACTGGACAAAATATGTTGCTGTTGTTAGCAAATATATACAGTGAAGGTAGGAATGTGAAACAGGAGGAGGGAAGGCAATGGGTTTGGAGTTTTCCTTTAGCTTTGTTCTTCCTCAACTTCATTTTCGTGTTAATCAAAAAGATGGCCTTTGAAGTGCAAACTTCCAAATAGGTCCAGTGATTTTTTAAAAAATAGATTCCCAAAATGGATTTGGGACAGGGTACAGGATCTCCAACAGGAGTTAAATGGAAGTTACAAGAAGTTTCTAACCCCAAGTCAGATAGCAGTCTGGACCCACGGACTTTGTTTGATGGTTTTCAGTTGTGTCCAACCCTTTGTCACCCCATTTGGGGTTTTCTTGGCAAAGACACTGGAGTGGTTTGCCATTTCCTTCTCCAGCTCATTTTACAGATGAGGAAACTGAGGCGAGCAGGGTTAAGTGACTTATTCAGGGTCACACAGCTAGTAAATGTTTGAGGCCAGATGTGAACTTGGGAAGATGCATGTTCCTGACTCCAGACTCAGCACTCTATTCACTCTGCACTAGGTATAGGAATTCAGAAGAATGGAGTAGACTTACTCGTACCCTGAAGCACTCTGACTGTCTGGCTGCTCTTAACTAGGTGTGGTGATGGACTAAAAGAGCTTTCAGCTTGCCTTAATCAGATAAAGGTTTTCTAGTTACTGCACCTTAGAAGAGAGGAGAGGGAGCAGAAAGTCCAGTAGAAACCCTGAGAAATTGAAGTCCAGCAGATAGTAATGCCGGTGGTTTGGCAATCAGTTACTCAATAGAAATACTGTACCCAGGGATGATGGAATTCGAAATAGAGATGTGCCCAGCAGACAGTGTACCCAGTCAAGGTGACCCATCCAATGAATGGAAGAGATGCAATACCCAGAAAAAAGCAGCACGAAGTGGCATCATGATAATATGTGATGACAATAGTGGCTCTATCATGTTAGAGGTCTGAGCTGCCTTAGTCACATGTGTGCTGGCTGCACAGGTTCTAGACATGTATACCTTCCATATATGTCCCTGCCAGCATGTTGCATGTGTGTGTGTGTATGCCCCCTCCACTGATTGTGCAGTAACCTATGGGAGAGTGTACTCCATGTGTATATAGATGGACAGATCCTTTCTTGTCATTTAATTTGCTTTATTGTTTGATTAAATGCCTTTTAATTTTAACTGATATGTCCTCTGGCTGCCTGATAAAAGTAGACAAATCAGTGGGAGCTCTTAAACTATGGTTTGAAATGGATCCTGACCCACAGAGTCTGTAAGTTGCTTTTCTGGGGGACCCAAATATGAGAATATTCCTCAGGCGTACCTAGAGTAGAATAGGTTCTAAGCCCTATTTCCCCCAAAACCCCCCTGAGTGTGTGCCAGCTCACTCTAAGCAGGTAGTCCCCACCTAAAGGGAAACAAGCTTTCAGGCTCCCTTGTACACACCCACTCACCAAGGCAAAAGTCAGCTTATGTCTTAGGCAGTGATGGCAGAGTCTTCCCTTTCAAACGCATCATCACAAATTCCTTCCATCTATTACACCTGAAAAGGTCCTGAAGGAATGATTAAGCAGCATCAATTTTTAAATGAGTGGCCTGAACACTAGGTTTGCTACAGGAATCAAACGTCAGTCATCACTAAAATAGTTTGAAGACTCCTTCATAAATATACTTACTTTTTTCTCTTTTTCCCTTTTGATTCTATTTCCATTTTATTTATCATCATGGAGATTACAGAGCACTAGGGATTCTTTAAAATATCAACATAGACATTTATTATCAAAGCCAAGGAAGATGATCAGGGAGAATGGTAAGGTCTGACTCCGGTACTTTCCATTTTTCTCTGTTAAAGACAGAGAAATTCCAATCCAAAGAATTGTTGCCCCCTTACAATCCATTACTGAGTAGCAATGGCTCATGAAGAGGGCTATAGGTATCTGTAGGGGGAAATAAGACCTAGTTATAACTTTCATTTTGCACCAACAGGAAAATCAGTGCAGTTTTCTTTACTAGTCTTATGGATAGTATACTCTGATCCTGGGGAACAGAATATATTTTCATAAAGGGAGATTGTCCTTTTACATATGTTCATGAAAGCCTTTCCCAACTCCTTTAAATTCTAGTGCCTTCTCTCTTACTTGTTTCCTATTTATCCTCTATATATTGTTTGTATATATTTATTTGTTATTTGTCACTCCCATTAAATTGTAAGCTCCTTGAGAGCGGGGACTATCTTTTACCAGCTTAGCACAGTTCCTGGAAAATAGTGGGCACTTGGTAAATGTTTATTGATTGATTGAAGTAGGAAGATAAAGTTTCTTCTGTGTGGGTGTGGATGTGGATGTTTGCCTATGCTCACTTTTTGACACCTTACCTTTAAGTGTGGTATCCCTGGAGTTACAAGGGGAGAGAAATAGCTTCATTTCTCCATATTCATACCATTCCACACCTGTTCTGTGTTTGGCAATAGTTCTCCCCTTGAAAGGACAGTTAGATGATGCAGTTGATAGAACGCTAGACCTGGAGTCAGAAAGACTCATCTTCCTGAGTTCAAATCTGGCTTCAGACACTTACTAAGGGTGTGAATCTGAGCAAGTCACTTAATCCTGCTTGTCTCAGTTTCCCTTTCTGCAAAATGATCTGGAGAAGGAAATGGCAGACCACTCCAGTAACTTTGCCAAGAAAACCCTAAAGGGGGTCACAGAAGAGTTGGACACAACTGAAAAAAAAATGACTGAACAACTCACCTTGAAAAACGTAAGGTAAGGTATGGCATTATTGTCCTCACTGATATTTGCTATTATACTCATTGCTATATGAGATATTAAAGTGCTTTACAAACCTTAAATAACTATATAAATGTTAGTTAATCATAATCATTATGATTAATAATATTATTATTAATTATGGTTGTTATTGTTATTATCATTACTTCTCTTTACTTATAGAGAGGACCAGTAGAAAACTCCTTCTCTGAGCAAGTTCTTCTAATATCGCGCATGGCTATAGTGCCCTTTATAGAGCTCTTTCTTATAAGCAACTCTGGAAGATATGGAGTGCAAGTATCATCTTTCCCATTTTACAGATGAGGAAACTGAGAAACAGAAGGAAAATTACTTACTCGGGGCACATAGCTTCAACCCAAGTTTTCCAACTTCAGGATTCTTTCCTCTATACCAGTCGGAGTCTTTCATGGTCTAATGATGACACTAGCCTACATTTTTGTGGTACTTTTAAATTTTAATTCAAGTCCATTTTTGATTCAACAAGCATTTATTAAGTGTCTACTATATACAAGCATATTCTAGGCATTTGGGCTACAAAGAAAAAAAATAATTCTTGCCCTCTAGGAGCTTACATTCTATGAGGGCAGAGGTTTTTAATCTTTTTTGTGCCATAGACTGCTTTGGCAGTCTGTGAATTCTCTTTCATTTTTGTCACTAGTGATTTTTTTTCTTTCTCTTTAAAAAAATCAAATTGGCTAATGGCTAATGTATTTTTTTTAAAAAAATAGTTTCTAGTTTTATTAATTCAATTCGGGGAGGGAGGGTTCCTTTCCATTTCTTAACCTTTACTTGATTTTCAGAATTTCTATTTTGATGTTTAATAAGGGTTAATTTGTTGGTGTTCTAGATTTTTTTGATGATTGGCTCTAGAAAGCCTGTTTAAGCTGCCTGAATCTTGTGTTTCCCTCAACTTCACAGCTGTTGGAGAAATAAGTTAAAATGAATTGAGGACGAAATCACTTAATCCTAAAGAAACAAGAGATAATTTCATTAGCGATAAAGACAATAATGAGACAACATACCAAAAATGTGGGGATGTAGCCAAAGGAGTCCTCATGGGAAATTTTATGTTTCCAACACTCTTCTTTGACAAGAGAGAAAGAACAGATCAATGAATTGGGCATACAATTAAAAAAATCTAAAACACCAAAAAAAAAAAAGAAGGAAAGAAAGTGAAAATAGTACGCTTTGGTCTATATTCAGATGCCATCATTTCTTTCTCTAGAGACAGATAGAATTTTTCATCATGTGTTCTTTGGGATTATAGGATATATTAAAAACAACAACAACAACAACAATCAGATTTTGAAAGCTGGAAGGGAACCCTAGGACTCACTGAGCCCAGTTTTAATAGAGGAGAAAACTAAGGCCCAGAGAAGTAAAGGCATTAATTTACCCAAGGTCACATCGCTAGTTAGTAGAAGGGTCAAAACTTGAACTCCAGGTTTCCTGATGACTTGTGGTGTATTCACCATCCCAGTGTCGGGTTGGTAGCCCTCACCAGGCATGCCCTAATGGTGGGAAGAATCTCAAAAGATTCCAACACAGCTGAAGTCAGAAATGTACCTCAGACCACTCCCAAATGTGCCCAGTTTCCAAAGTAACAGATCAACTCAACCACAGTACAAAATGCCATGAGAATTTAGAGTCAGAGGTACTGGGTGTCTTAGGCCTGGTACCTACATACCGATGGGCAAGCCAATTCACTTTTCTTGGTCTCAGTTTCTTCGTTGGTAAAATTAGGTTTTGATTTAAATGCTCACTTAAGGTCTCTTTCTGCTTTAAATCCTGCTAAACCTATGAAGTGACTTGTTGAAGGCCACATAACTACTGTAGCTGGGGGCAGAATCAGGGCTTGAAGCCTAGATTAGAACTCTCCTGACTTACAGTTCAACACTATCTTTACTATACCACTCATGTTGGTAGCTTTTACCAGGTATGCTCCAATGTTAGGAGGAATCTCAGAAAATTCTAACAAGACACAGATGAAGGCTCGGAATCATCTCAGACTATATCTAAATGAACCCAAATTCTGGAGTGATGGAGTCAGCTCAATCATAGACACCCCAGACATCCTATGAAAAAACATACACATTCCTATTTCCCCAAGGGTTGGTGCACCAGCACACTAACACTCTTAGAGATAGGCTGATACCTGGGAATCCATTTTTGGCTGTTGCTCATCCTTCATTCTTGAAGAAGACCAATGACATCACCAGGGTGACGTCTTGACTTGCAAGTGAATTGGATTTAAGGGAGGCAGAGCTGTGCAGTTCATCAGCTCCAGAAACATCAGAGTCCAGTGGCAAGACATAGGTCAAGACAACTGGTGATGGCCCCAAATGCAGACCTGGGAATCCAAGACCCTGGAAGCTGCATTCCTTTCGACAACTAATATTACACTTGCATCCTTTCTCCTTTCTCCAAGAGACCTTGCTTCCTTACTTCTTCTTCTAATGGAAACATTGGGTGTCTGCTGAATTGCAAAGAGCCAGATTGACATATAACAGCCTTGCCTCTCCTGTTTAATTAAATAAACTGGCTGCTTACAGCCTCTGCCTAGCTTGCAAAGCCAGTTAAAACTCCTGGAATAAAGGCTGCACTCCTTCATAGCCACCTGTGCAGCTCAGCTGTTGCCTCCTCATCCCATCCCTTTTTCCTGTCCCCCTTTTCTAACATTCATGCTTGAGGGAATGGGAACTTTGCTAAGAGTTGTTTATAGAACTCACCATGCCAAGAGGTGGTAAGGGTTGAAAATAGCTTCAATTTCAATTCAAAATAGCTTCAAAAGTGAAGAATTCATAAATATTAGATACCCATGGCTATAAAGTTCAAGGTCACTTCCTTGATCTTTCAAAGTTGATATTGGAGGAGACAGCCATGTTCTCCTACAACAGTGCTCAGTGACGAATATGGAGGTCAGTGAGAGGATTTCACAGTTGTTTAGACCAAGACTCTCACTCCGTATCAGTCAGTCAATAAATATTTGTTAAGCACTTACTGTGTGCCAAGTGCTGGGGATACAAAGAAAAGTAAAAGTCAGCCCCTGCCCTCAAGGAGCTCACAGTCTATTGGGGGAAACAACATGCAATAGCTATGTACAAACAAGCTACATATAAGATAAATAAGAAATCATCAGCAGAGGAAGGGCACTAGAATTAAGGAGGCAGGGGAAAGGCTTCCTGTGGAAGGTGGATTTTCACTGTGACTCTCAGGAGGACGTCAGGGAAGGCAAGAGGTGGTGATAAGGAGGGAGAGGATTCCATACACGGGGGAAAAGCCAGAGAAAATGTCTAGAATTCCCAAAGTCCAGCATAAAGTTTAAGAAGACTGGAAAGGGGGAGGCAAAGTTAAGAAAAAGGGTTATCCCTCTCATTGAATGTCAAACATTTGTTTGATCCTGAAAGTGACAGGGAGCCACTACAGCTTATTGAATAGAGGGAGAGGTGGTGACATGATCAGATCTTTGCTTTAGAAAGATCACTTTTATCTCCCTATGGCATTTCTCATATGACTAATCAATTGGTGAGTAAAAAACCCAAGACTCCTTAAGTTTTATTGGTGGTATGGAGGTGGAGAGGAGAAGGTGGGATCTTATATCAACCAAGCAGAAAGGATTCCAGTCACCGGCTCCAGATAGCATGGCTATGCCGTAAGGGCCACTGGGGCCACCCCGGGAATGGAAGAACATTCTAAAGTTAACCCGGATGGACCGGCTATTCTAAGGGCACATCCTGTGTTTCCTTGCGGTCTCCTGGCAAAAGGCCTGTTCAGCGTTCCCTCTGGGGACAGCTTAACATGGCTTAAAGCCAACCTTCAAGCCAAGGACAGAGTTGTGTGCCTTTCCTGAGCCATCAGAAGTCTTGACGGCCCCTGAGTTCTGAGTCTGAGACCCCTCCTTCCTTTCTACACTGGGCCTTGGTTATGCACCACTGAAAAGAGAAAACATTCATAAATCTTTTGAGGTCTGCACATATTTAAAAAGATAGGTGACACAGTGGATTCAGCACAAAGCTTGGATTTAAGAAAACCTGAATTTAAATTTAGCTTCAGACACTTAGGAGCTGTGTGACCTTGGGTAAGTCACTCAACCTGTCTGCCTTAGTTTCCTAAACTATGAAATGGGAAAAACAATAGCATCCATCTCCTGGGGGTTGTTGTGAGAATCAAATGAGTTAGGAAATATTAAACACTTTTTGAACCTTAAACAAATGCTGGCAATTACTATTATGAACACCCAGGACATAATAGGTGCTTAATAAATTCTTGTTGATTGATGGTTGATTTGGAGTTGGAATCTTACACCTTATCTGGTATAGTATAGTGCTGTCAATGTCAAATAGAAATGGGGACCACTAAGCCATATAGAAGGATCCCCCCCCAGCACACATTGACCTATAAAATCACATAGTAATATTGTCTATATTCTATGATATCTTTATTTCTTTCATTAGATAATTTCCAGTTATATTTTAATCTGGCTTGGGCCACTTGGGGGTGTTGTAGGCATCAGTGCACCCAGAGGGCCTCATGTTTGACACTTCTGAGATAGCGGATAAAGCATGGGATTTGGAATCAGGCAGACCTGAGGTCAAATTCTTACTCAGGCATTTTTTTTAATTTGCTGTGTGACTCTGGACAAGTTGTTTAACCTCTTTCAACCCCAGTTTTCTCTTCTGGAAAATGAGGATAACAATAGCACCAACTTCCCAGGGTCTTTGTGAGGATCAAATGATCCTCAACCCTTAATTCTAGCGACTTCCCTCTGTTAATTATTTCCTATTTATTTTGTATGTAGCTTGCTTTGTATATATTTGTTTGCATATTATCTCCCTCCCCCTACCATGAGATTGTAAGTTCCTTGAGGGCAGAGACTGTCTTTTGTCTCTTTTTGTGTCCCCAGAACTTAGCACAGTGCCTGACACATACAGACAGTTGGTAAATGTTGATGGATTGATTGACTGAGATGAGATAAAACATATAAGGGTTTTGCAAACCTTAAAGTGTTATGTAAATGTGAGTTATTTATTAAACACCTACTGTATGCAAGGTCCTAAACTAGGGGCTGGAAGATTTTTAAGGTCATTTCCAGCTCTAACATTCTGTGAAATCAAGGACTACATGGGCCCTATTCCCATAAAAGCTACCAATTACTTAATTCTTCTCTGAGGCCAGGCTAATACTTCACTCCTAGGCTTCACCAGAAGAAAGTCAGGTTTTCCTCCCCTACAGAGAAAGCAGAACCAGTTCTCAGTTACACAAAGGGCAGCCATCATTTCCTTAAGAGAAATTCAGGGGAAGCCACACCACTTTTGTATGTGTGTGTGCTTAATGATATGCTAATGGTATCTTACAACCTGTTCCTGTAATTCCTTGATCTCCAAGATAGACTCCACTGGGTTTTGTTTTTGTTGTTTTGGGGTGTGTGTGTGTGTGTGTGTGTGTGTGTGCATGTGTGTGTGTGTGTGTGTGTGTGTGTGTGTGTGTGTGTGTGTGAAGGAAGTTATTACAAGGCAGCTCCGAAGGTGGGGGCAATGACCAATAGACGAAGCAGGTCTTTCAGGTTCAAGAACTCTAGAAGCTGGTCATTTAATCCGGATAATATCAGAGAAGTAAATGAATCTGTGAAAGGAAGAAAACCTCAGTGCCACACTGTCTGAGACTGCGAAAAGAGATGAATTATGAAAGTACTTATTCAGATCCTGGGGTTCTCATTCTTATCTTCAATGAAACTGATAAATATAGTGGTCCCAAGACACAATCCTTCTCCTGGTAATCCTGACATGAGGGTAGCTTCAAGATCCAGACCTGTTGGAATCCAAAGTCTGGGCAAGAAGGAGGCAACAAAGAGGAAAGAAGGATCTTCAAAGCCCTCATGTAGAGAATTTCTCCTGCCTCCAACTCCCAGTAGAATGTAAACTCAATGTAAGTTTGTTGAGCACAGGAACTCTGTCTTTGTTTCTTGATATACCCAGCATCTAGCCCAGAAGACTGCACAGAATAGGAATGTGATATCAGGAAAAAAAAAAAAAAACTTACTTACAATTAGAGTTGTCCAAAGGTATATTGGACTGCCTTGGGATGTAGTGGGTTTCTTGTCCCTGGAGGTCTTCCAACCTATCTTTCCAGAATTAATTCATGGCACTCACTCATGAACTCTAAGTGAAGCTGAACTAAGCTTGAGCTTGGCCGTCCCCATGCTTTTGCATAGGTTACCTCCCCATACTTGGAATGTTCTCCCTCCTTACCTCTAACTCTTAAAAGCTTTAACTCTCTTCAAAGATCATCTGAAGTTCCACCACCAACATGAATCTATCCTGATTCCCCACATTACTAGCCTTCCTCTTACTTTGTATTTATTTTCTATAAATTTTTCATTTATTACACATTTATTTCTATAAATTTTCCTTGTAGGTATTTGTATTGCTTCCTTGAGGGAAAGAGCTATTTCATTTTCTTTTTATATTCCCACCACCTAGAACAATGCCTGGTACATTGTGGACCTCCTTAAAATTGGAAGTTTAGCTTTCCCTATCCCAAATAGCAATCATTTGTACTCTGAGCCTCTGTATGCTAAGAAGTGAAGAAATAGAGGCTCAGGCAGGCTAATCAATAACTATAAGAAAATCACTTGGTCTCCCTCAACCTCTATTTCTCCATCTCTTGGTATGTTAAATCTGCTCAGAGTAAACGATTTCTATTTGCAGTGGGGGAAGCTAAATCTTTTATTTTGTCTCTATTTACGGTACCTCCCTCTGCTATAATTCATGATGCTTTTCTCTATACTGAACCATGTTGACTCTCCCAGTAGATGGATTCCCTGTCTGTTTGATGTATTTGCCACCAGTCGTCAGTGATTGAAGGCAAATGTGACTCTTACTTCATAAAATTAGGAAGGATATCTTTGCCCCTAACATTGCACTTTGTCTAAACCTTCCTAAAACTAGTTAGTTTCCAGCTCAGTGCTCATTCTGCCCATTTAGCCTCCATCCTCTTAGCCTTCCTAAGGGCCAAGCTTCTGAAAACAATGCTGGCTGCTCTGAGACGTGTTTCCATTCCTGGAATTGATCTTGAGTGTTTTTTTTTCTCCTGACAATAAACCTAATCTAAAATAGTCTAACTAGACTGAAGGTCCAAAAGTACTCCTGGCTCCTTTTTCCCCAGACACAGCATTACATTACATTTTCTAGACCTCCAGGACTTCTCTTGTGCTTTTGAAAGGGCCCACCAAAGCGTCTCTAATTTCTATCCCCATTTCCTTCAGCTTGTGTGTGTGTGTGTGTGTGTGTGTATGTGAGTGTGTTTTCTGGGGGTCATATCCATTTTTCAAATCTCAAACCTTCGTTTAACCATTTCTGATATTATCTGTATTGTTTCCTGCTCCTCCTCATCAATTTACTGTAATTTGATCCCAGATTAAGAAAATATCAGTTCTTTAGTACATGTGAATGCTCAGTCCTTGGAGAGTTTAATATTTTCCTTGTTCTTGTCTCTTATATCACATTACCCTTTAACATTTAAGGAAGAAATTAACTTTGGCCTCCTTCATCTGCTGCTCATTGTTAATTGTTTGTGTTAATTCAAATGCTTCAAATTGACCATTTTCATCTTTGTTCCTGCATCAGGGCTTTGTGTCTGTGAAGCATGACCTTGAGTCAATCTCATCCCTTCCCTGAATCTCAGTTTTATTTATCTTGTAAAATTAAACTCCAGAGGTGACATGACACAGCGGATAAAGAATTGGGATCTGAGCCCGGAAGACCTGTGTTCAGGCCCCACTTCTGACTCATATTGACTGTTTGACGCTGGGAAAGTGTGATATATGAAGGAATAAGAGGATCTGGGTTCAAATTCCACCTATTACTAATAACTAGCATTTATATAGAGTTTTAAGGTTTACAGAGTATTATTATTATTATTATTATTATGTTATCTCATTTGACCCTGGGAAGTAGGTGCTATTATTATTTTATAGACAGGGAAACTGAAATAGGCAGAGGTTGTGACTTGCCCAAAGTCATACAGCTAGAAAGTATCTGAGGCTGGCTTTGAACTCAGGTCTTTCTGACTTTATTCCCAGTGCTCTGTCTGATGCACCTCACTGCCTGTATTTGCTTAGCTTACCTCTTCTTGTATTTGTGAACTAGGGCAAGTCACTTAACCTGCTTGGGCCTTATAGGTCACTTCACACTTTAGATCTATGGTGCTATGATACTAAATCACTTGCCTTCTTAATGTTCCCATACCTTTCTAAAACTAAGTTGTGGAACAGTTGCCAAATTGTACTGAGTTTTCTCCCTGGGAGTGCCCTATACAAATGACACCATCATAGGTCAAGACAGAAAGAAATGGCGTGGACGATTGTCAAGTTCACTTTCACCTCCAACATTCTATATTTATATTTTTGTGATAGTAGGTCAATTTGGAAGCCTTTTGATGATGTTAAGAAAACAGACACATATTTGTTGGCAGAGTTGGGAATTGGTTTAATTTGGAATAATGTAAGAAAAGTCACTAAGCTGCTCATACCCTTTGACTCAGTCATCTTACTACTGGGCCTATATAGAAAGGAAGTTAAAAGAAGAAAGAAAAGTCCCTCTAGAATAGAATATTCATAGCAGGATTTTTTGTGGTAGCAAAAAACTGGAAACAAAGTGGTATTCATCAACTGGGAACATGGTTGAACATATTATGGATATGAATGAAAGGATATATTATTGTACCCTAAGAATGGCAAATATAAGGAATTCAGTGAAACATGGTATGATATATGATAATAGCTAGCTAGCATTTATATAGTTCTTTATGGTTTGCAAAACACTTTAAAAATATTATGTCATCCTTTCAACAACCCTGGGAGGTAGGTGCTATTATTATCCCTGCTTTACAGATGAGGAAACTGAGGCAAACAGAGGTCAAATGACTTGCCTAGGGTCACACAGCAGATAAGTATCTAAGGTTGGATTTGAACTCAGATCTCCCTGAGTCCAAGTCCAGCACTCTATGAACGTATTACCTAGCTGTCTAAACCAATAGAAAGTGAAAAAAGCAGATCTAGGAGAATAATATACAAAATGACTACAATAACAAAAGTGAAAACAATTCTAAAAGGAAGTTGAACTCAGATTATAGTGATGAGTCTTGGTTCCAGAGAGCAATGACACATACTTCCCACCTTTCTGTAAAGAAGTGGTAGATTATGGGTAAGGAATGACGCCCACATCATCAGGTGCAATCCTTGAGTTCACTGATTTTGTTCAACTACTTTTCTTTGTTACAGAGTCCTGTGTGATGGAAGAATGTTGTAGGTAACACTGGGAAATGATTATTTTTTTTAATGTAAAAAGAAAGTTAGTCATTTTCAGTTCACATTTAAAATACTCAAGGCTGTCACATCTACAATGGACCATTTAAAACATGGATTTTCCTAGCCTTTTATTAATTTGCTATGTGTACATACTGAAACATTGAGTGTTTGGGTGGGTTGTTGCTCTTGACCTGAAATAGCCTTTATATTCAGGAATTTAAGAAAAAAGCATGAAAAGAAATAATTGCATCAGAATGGCTGTTCAAAGTAGATCTATCTTAACAGAATTTATAAGAATATTCTATTTTGTCACTTTCAATTCTAATTATCTATGTGTTATTGACAAAGCCTCTCCACTAGAGTCTTTGCTCATTGCTTCTGGGGAGAAGAAGATCCCAGGTACAAAACCAACTGGACTTTTGTTAATATTGATGTAGGCAAATATAGTTTGTCACCTGCATAATATTTATGTATATAGTTTATAGCTTATAATGATCATAAATGGTGGAACTTACTGTATAAAGAGATGTAGCACAGTATTATGCAGGGGTGGGGAACCTGCAGCCTCAAGGCCGCACGTGGCCCTCTGTGTCCTCAAGTGTGGCCCTTTGACGAAATCCAAACTTCACAGAACAAATCCCCTTAATAAAAGTATTTGCTTTGTAAAACCTGGACTCAGTCAAAAGGCTGCACCCAAGGACCTAGTAGGCTACATGTTGCCTTGAGGCCAGAGGTTCCCCACCCCTGGTATAGTATTTAGGATACTGGACCTAAAGTCAAGAAGACAGGCCCAGTTCCTACCCTTAGACACTTATTAGCTATATGGGCCGGGGCAAGTCACTAAAATTTCCTGTGACTTAGCACACTTAGCACAATGTGGCACATAGTAGGTATTTAATAAATGATTGATTGACTCAGTTTCTTCATCTGTAAATTGAGGGGGTAAGACTCAATGGCCTCTAAATTTCCTTCCAGCTCTAAATCTATTATCCAGTGATGTTTACGGTACTATTTTATCTTGTTTCCAAACATTGGATTAGACATTTTTATTTGCAGTAGATGCCCTGAATTAGAAGACAGAATTCATGCTTCAAGTTTTTTTCTCAATATGGTAGGCAGGCTCATGATTCAGCCAACCTGTTAAAA
The DNA here is from genome assembly GCF_900497805.2 of Vombatus ursinus. NCBI lineage: Eukaryota > Metazoa > Chordata > Mammalia > Diprotodontia > Vombatidae > Vombatus > Vombatus ursinus. Next base: position 7,662,592 of record NW_020948739.1, read on the forward strand.
AGGGGAAAGCTTAGCAAAAAGGCTATTTTATGCAGTGCTCTGAATACTATGTTAAGTCAGTACCAACTATCATTGATGGGCAGGCAAGTCAACATAGCTAAAGCAATAAGACATGTTGAAGGAGAGAAAAGAATAAACCACGTGCCAGGAAAGTCAAACCACCTCCACTACTCCCTCGGTCACAGCTCCCCTCCATCTCCAGGAGAGACAACCCAGGACCCAGAGTCCAAATACTCTAGGAATTGTACTGCCCAACAGACTGCCAGTGCTGATTTCAACCTGGTCCCCGCCACCATCATGAAAGACAGCAAGTCTTGTGGGTCTGCCATCCCCACCACCACCACTGGGCTGGTAAGCCCAAGAATTCTGGGAATCACAGTGCCTCTCAAACCTCCAACTCTGCTACTAGCCCAGCCCTGAAAGCCAATAGCCATTATCTAGAAAATGAAAACAAAATGGCAGTGACTTATAATCTATCACCCACAATGTTTCTAACTCTTCATTTTTAACTGGGATAAAGAATGTAGAGTGGGGAGAATAAATATAAATTGTGACCTTAAAAAATAAATATGGTTTTTGTTAATGAAAATGACATTTAAAACATGCATTATCATCTGTTTTGCCACTGTACCCTAAGGACCACTTGGCCTTTCCATCTGACTTGCGACTGAAGCCTTATATATGTTGTTCCTACCTTTAAAAATATAAACTTCTTGATATCAGAGATTGTATTGCTTTGCTATTTGCATCCTCAGCACTTAGTATAGAGTAAGCACATTCATTCCTTCACTCATAGATAGAAGCAGGCAAGAGGACTGGAGAAGTGGTTTCATGAAGGCAATAGCATGGCTTTTCTGATAACCCTGTTGTCTTCCCTTCCAGAAAGAGATTGGCCCAATCTCAATGACCATAGCTAACACACCTCTAGGATAGTAACTGGTTATGAAGAGCCTCAAACCTCAACTTAGAGTTAAAAGAAACTAGGCCCAGCAAAATTATGTCAGTCTTTGGACCATAACCTAACGGGACAAAGCGAATGTCATTGGCAAGAGTATCCTTCTTTCCTTCTTGAAGTAAATTCTTCTGAACTTTAAAGAAGATACATAACTTTTCTATAACAATATTTTGTGTAACTATGTAACTCATGTATGTGGAAACAGCAGCAATGTTTGTAAAACCAAGATGAAATAGAGAGATGCTAGAATAGAAAACAGGCAACTAGGTGAAGCAATGAATAGAGTACTGGGCCTTTAGACAGGAAGACCTGAATTCAAATCCAGCCTCAGACACTTACTACCTGTGTGACCCTGGATAAGTCACTTAACCCAATTTGCCTCAGTTTTCTCATTTATAAAATGAGCTAGAGAAGGAAATGGCCAAACCACTCCATTATCTTTGCTAAGAAAACCCCAAATTGGATCATGAACATTTGGAAACAACGGAACAACAAAAAGGATATAAAATATTGCTAATACTTCCCTACCCTGGTGATCCTTCATGGCTAACAGAAAGGGAGAGAGGATGGAGGATGAAAGGAGTATAATCCTAGCTTTTCTTTGCTAAATTTTCAATAATTTTTTAAAAATTTCTTCATACTCTCATGTCTTGCTTATAGAATCTGTCTCCATAGATGTTTGGGTTGGTAGTTTTCCCTAGAGGAAACCATTCTGATTCTACTGAAACTAAAGAGGACTCTTGCCTCTGGCCCACAGAACCCAATTCTGGACACTGCCAGGATTGGCCCCCAAGAGCATAATCTTGCTAATGAGCCACTTTGCCCCAGATAAATGGATCACCCAGAGAAGGTGAGAAGAGGTCAGGTAATGCTCTGGATCAGCGGCTTCCCTAGTTTAAAAAAGGTCCCTACTGCTGTGTCCCTGATACCATGCAGTGACTCACAGGTGGCTATGATTTTCAAGAAGTAGGTTTATTGGGGAATGGTGGTAGGGGCGGCATTTGTAGCCTAAATGGATGGCTGTTTAGTCAACCATGATTTCTGATCACTCGTGTGACTGAACTGCAAAAAAAATGTATGCATATGTAGGAAATGCTAAGTAGAGACAAAAACATTTATACGTTTTTACGTAGAATATATTGTACTTAATTGTTATATTACTGAATTTTGTAAATAATCATAATAGCTAGCATTTAAATAGAGCTTTAAGGTTTTTAATGTGATTTATAAACATTATTTTATTTTATCCTCAACATATTATTCCCATTTTCTAGATGAGGACACCGAGATTGACAGAGGTTCATTGATCTGCCCAACGTCACACAGCTAAGTGTCTGAAGCCAAATTTGAACCGAGGTCTTCCCAATTCCAGGTCCGACACTCTATCTATTGCACCAACTAGCCTAAATTACCTCACTACACAAGAATCTATTCTATACCAGTAATATGTATGAGTTGAAGAAGGGGCCCTGTGAAGACCAGGTAGTTGTAGCCATGGTACATGTTCCATATGTGATAATCTGCAATTAAATAACTACATACCAGGACAGCTCCTTTTCACCTCCTCAATAAATTTGAATACTCTGCACCCCTAAGAGTAGAGCTTAAAGTGCGTGCGTGCGTGCGTGTGTGTGTGTGTGTGTGTGTGGTGGGAGGGGAGGTCCGCAGGTAGAGGTAACACTTTCAGAACTGAACTATCTCAAATATAAAGACACATAGAGTAAACCAGTCCTTATGTTACTACCTTGCCAACAGATGTTTGTTTTTAGGAGCCAGAATATTAGTACATGCACCCAGCACGTATGATTTTGGTAGGTGGGTTGGAGGTGGAGGAACTAGGGGGAAAAGACATAATATTTGTCTATCAAACTTTACCAGAATAGTATAGGGCTAAGGTGCTTTAAAAAAAAAAAAAACTAAGATTTTTTTTTTAAATTGGACATTTGAACTTTTGATTTTATCAGCGTGTGAAATATCCTTGTTCCCTAGTAAGAGAGTCATCTTCCATTAAGAAAACTCCTCCTATCAGTGTAGATCAGCAACTAAAATGTAGCAATTGATCTGTAATTTAAAGTCTTCTGAAGTTGCCTAGGGCAATAAGAAATTAAGTGACTTGCCCAAGGTCACACACCTAGTATATGTTAGAGGTCAGGCTTGAACTTAGGTCTTCCTGACTCCAAGGTCAACTTTCCACCCTTTATACCAAAAGGAAAATGGGATAATCCCACTAAAAAACCAAGCAAACAAGTTTCAATTTAATCTAAAAGAAGCTCATAGAAAATGATCAGTTAATACGAATAAGTAAGTAGCTATCCCTGATGAGCAGGGCTCAGTACTTGACATATGTAGATACCAACCCTGCTCCAATGTAAGACCAATTTCATTAATGAATATGGATGCAAAAATCCTAAATTAAAATGCTAACAAAAAGATTACAACAATATATTACAAGATTATACATTATGACCAAACAGAATTAATATTAGGAATGTAGGGGTGGTTTAACATAAGGAAAACTATCAACATAATTGATTATACAATAATAAAAGCAAAAAAACATATGATAAAAGGATGCAGAAAAAGCTTTTGATAAAGAACAGCAATCTTTTATTAAAAACACTTAAAAGCATTGGTATAAGTGGATTTTTCCTTAAATTTATAAAGAGCATATACCTAAAATCATTAGCAAGCATTATTTGTCTTGGGGATAAGCAAGAGGCCTTCCCAGTAAGATCAGGTATGAAACAAAGATGTCCACTTATCACCAATAATATTTAATATTGTATTAGAAATCCTAGCAATAGCGATAAGACAAGAAAAGGAAATAGAAAGACTCAGAATAGGAAATAAGGTAATAAAACTTTTGCAGACAATATGATAATATGCTTGGAAAATCCCAAAGACTCAACTAAAAAGTTAGTTGAAACAATTAATAATTTTAATAAAGTAGTAGGATATAAAGTAAATCCACATAAATCATCAGCATTCATCTATATCACACAAAAAAAAATCCTGCAAGAAGAGATAGTAAGAGATACCCCATTTAAAATAAATCTAGACAGTATAAAACACCTGGGAATATACCTGCCAAAACAAACCCAGGAACTACATGAACAAAATTATTTAAAAAATGGATACAAATAAAATCAGATTTAAATAATTGAAGAAATATTAATTGTTCATGAGTAGACAGTACCAATATAATAAAAACGACAACTTTACCTAAACTAATTTATTTATTCAATGCCATCCCAATTAGATTTCCAAAAAATTTATTTTGCTGAGTTAGAAAAAATAATAACAAAATTCATTGGAAAAACAAAAGGTCAAGAATATCAAAGGAACTCATAAAAAATATAAAGGAAGGCAATTTAGCAGTACCAGATCTTAAATTATGTAAGTAGATCAGTGGAACAGAATAAACACACAATTTACAATAGCAAATTTTAAAGACTTGAGTTTTTGGAATAAGAATGTATTATTTGGTAAAAATTGTTGAGAAAGCTGGAAAGGAATCTGGCAAAAATTGGGCAGAGACCAATATCTTATACTATTTACCAAAATAAGGTCAAAATGGAAACATAACCAAGATATCTTGAAGTCTCTTAAAGATAAAAGTCCTATTATTCAGCAGCACAGTTAGCTAGGAATTCCAGGCCTACTTGAAAGAGCAGATGACCAGCAATGGACTGCACTGAGCTTGTAGCAAACTGATTCAGTTTTTTAAAAAGTTAATAATTTACTAGACTTTTCTGGAAATTTTAATATCATTAGCTGCTGGGATGTGTAGGAAGGATAAAAAGAACACTTGAGGGACAGAGATATCATTAATAAAAATCATTAACAAAAAAAATTATGAATTTCCCTCCTCCTAATTTTTGAAGGGTAATGGTTGGAGGGGTTGAGGGAATAAGGGGTTCATTATCATTATCATTAAAACAATTTTTAAAATGAGAACATAACTGTGATGATCATGATAGCAATAATATATAAAATTCTTAATAGGGCTCAACAAGTGAAAAATTCCTAATTTGTCCCAAGGAAGAACAATGACTGAAAAACTTGAGCTTGATTCCAGAGGTCAGAATGAACTAATGGATGAAGGTGATATCAACAAAAACTTTGGTGTTTTGCAGTCAAGATACATGAAACTTAAGGCTATATAGATATCTGAGGATGTGTATGTTAAGAGACTGTCATCCTGGATTCAAAGTTTAACTGGAAGAAACATATTTAGAGCAGTTAAAACCTACACAATACCAATCATAACATATTTTTGGCATGATAAAATGGTGTCCACACAAAACCAATATAATGTTAACAAAACATTGGGTTCATAACCCAAGAAATGTATAGAAATATTAGAAAAACCAAAAGACAAGGAAGAAGCTTGATAGATATTCTCAGAATGCATGATAAACATGATAAAAAAATGCAGAAATACTTTTACAAGAAAAAGACCACATTAGACAAAGTAACTGTAAAGGCAGACAACAGATATGTGTCACTGGACTTGTTAAATGGAAATAGAAGTGTTTTATCTCCAGATGGAGCCTAAGAAATGGCTAAAAACCAAGATATCCACAGGAATTCAACCGACAACATGTCAGTAAAGGAATATTGAGTCATATGGACCTGTTTATAGAAATGGAGGAATTAACAATAGCTATTCAGGATCCAGCCACCGTTATTAGAAATGATAGAAAATGTATTCTTCAAAGATTCTGTTCCTGTTCATTGATGTAGTTATGCAATAAGTTAATGATAGTGATTCAGGATTCAGTCATTACTATTAGAAATTATAGAAAATGTTTTCTTAGGGATCCCAGTCTTATTCATTGATGTAATTATACAATGAAGTGGCAGAAAATGTGCAATATAGAATTATAGTTTGCAAAATTGTCATGTCTACCATATACCTAGAGAGAGAAGATCAGATAGCTAGGATTACATACTGGAAGCTTGATATCCTTTATAAACTAATAGACTAATCCTTATGGTTCAAATCCAAACATTAAAATATCCTGGGAAAATTCCAACAATAAACTGTGCTAGTATTGGAGCATTATTACAGACAGAACTCTTACCAACAGCCATCTGGACATAACATTGATACCTGAAAATTGAAAATAATTCAAAAAAAATAGATATTGCCAAGCCAAGTACTCAGAATTTTCAAATTACATGGAATGAAAAGCTTTTACAATAATAGGGAACTAGCAGGAAAAATTAAAACCATGTGGGAACAGGGTGGAGTCCATATCATTCCTTTGGCTTGTCTGCTACTGCAATTATTCCAAAGATGGTTTTGGTGAGTCAACAGAAGTTGAGCCTACATCATGATTTGTTGTTGTTCAGTCATTTCAGTTGTGTCCAACTCTTCATGACCCCACTTGGGGTTTTCTTGGCAAAGATACTAGAGTGATTTGTCATTTCCTTTTCCAGCTCATTTGACAGAGGAGGAAAGTGAGGCAAACACAATTAAACAACTTGCCCAGGATCACACAGCTAATAAGTGTCAGAGGCTGGATTTGAACTCAGGAAGATGAGTCTTCCCTGACTCCAGCCCTGGCATTCTATCCCCTGTGCCACCTAGCTACCCAAATATCTTGATACTTTTACTCAATAGCAAAAACAAACAAAAACCAGCCATTTTGTCTACCTGTGCTACAGACCACGGAATATTAAATATAAAAGAATAGTAGCAGGATAGTGACTATCAAGCTATTCTATTTGAACTCCATCAAAAATGATGAGAAGAATAAGATGATGATGAAATAAAAAGCAGTCATTTTATCCACTTGTACAAAAGTCCACCAATTATTAAACATAAAAGAATAAAAACAGGATAACAATTTATCCCGGAACTATTTCTATCCTAACTCTGCTGAAATAGATGAGAATGGATTGAATAATAACAACAATCATGATATTTTCATATAGATGCCACTCCACTAAATACTGTCAGTCAAGTAGCATTTATTGAGTGTCTACTTCGTGTTAGGGACAGTTAGGTGGCCCCACAGTGCATAGAGCGCTGGGCCTGGAGTCAGGAGGATTCGTCTTCCTGAGTTCAAATCTGGCCTCAGACACTTAATAGTTTATGACCCTAGGCAAGTCACTTGACCCTATTTGCCTGCATTTCCTCATCTGTACAATGAGCTAGAGAAGGAAATGGCACATCACTCCAGTATCCTTGCCAAGAAAACCCCAAATAGGGTCACAAAGAGTTGGACACAGTCGAGCAACAAAAAAAAGTAATAATAATAATAATAACTGATATTTACATAGCACATTAAAGTTTACAAAGTGCTTTACATACTTTATCTCATTTGGGTCCTACAACCACTCTCTTTTGACTTAGGTGTTCTTACAATCCCCAATTTATAGATTAAGAAACCGAGGCCCATTTTTGTCCAAGGTCATATGAGGGTGGAGTTTTTCTGACTCCAAGTTCAGTTTCCCCCCCCCACTACCTCACAGTGTCCTACACCTGAAGCATAAAGAGATTATTTTCTAGGTAATAAATTCTAGGTCAGAGTTCGGTTCTCACTTCTTGGCCCTAGCTTTAGGAGCATTAGATGTAGAATTAGAAGAAACATCAGAGATCATCCAGTTTCACTCCCTAATTTTACAGATGACTGGTACAGTATATAGAGCATAAGGACTGGAGTCCGGATGGCTTGGTTCAAATCCTGCCTCAAATCCTTAGTAGCTATGTGACCCTGAGCAAATCATTTTATCTTTTGTACCTAATTTTCCTCACCTATCAAATGAGAAGCATAATAGTAAGTCTCTCACAGGGTTGCTTTGAGGATCAAATAAGCTATCCTATGTAAAGTACTTTGTAAATCTTAAAGTGCCATTTAACTGCTGGCTATTGTCATTGTTGTTGAGAGGAAACAGAGAGATTAAGTGATTTGTTCTAGTTGCACAGCTTAGTAAGAGGCAGAGCTTCGATGAACCAAATCTAGCTTTCCCTCTCCCTCCTCAGCCCTCTCCACTATATGCATCTCTCAGAAAATCTTTAGTCCCGTCAGGGAATTTTGGGCCAATGACATTTTAGTGGTATGAGTTTTTTTTTTTTAAAGACCTTTATTGGAAGTGATACAGATCACTCCTTCAGATTTTTATCAGCTGCCCAAACTTTTATATTCTTAGCCTATAGTGCTTAGCTCATCTCCAAATCTTTCTTCTCGAGTCTCTGTTTTCCTCCACTAAAACTTGGGAACACAACGGAGACCCAAAGGGCATAAAATAGAAATGCTCTGATTCTTTTCCTGTCAGGCATGGAAGTGATAGAACACTGGGGACCCCAATATGGTAAGGGGATATTTGATATTATATACCAGAGGGCCTCACCCGACCCCTACCCAGTAAGTATATATCTGTGGGTAGGTTTGGGTAGCTTACCTTGTAGATTTTCGCCCACTTCTTCCCCACCCACCTCTTTCCTACCAGCTCTCAGTCTTCCCTCCTCTCCCCCACCTTCCACGTTATTGCAGAGTATTCTTAGGCTCAAGCGAAGTTAAATTGAACTGTCCCCACAAAAATATTGTAGGAGGCTGCCATATACTTTATGAAGAGGGAAGTGAAGAAGATAGGAGTAAGGTGTAGCTTTACCCTTTGAAAAAGGGAGTGACAGGAGCAGCTGGATGACGCAGTGGATAGAGCTCTGGCCTTAGAGTCAGGAGGACCTGAGTTCAAAATTCGGCCTCAGACACTTGACACTTACTAGCTGTGTGACCCTGGGCAAGTCACTTAACCTTGATTGCCTAACGTGGAGAAAGAAAAAGGGAATTACAGTCTAAAAACATGTAATAGTTTGGGAACCGAAGGGGATGTTGGATGCTCAGCCAGTAGCTGAGTAAAAATCTCCTCTACAGCCTACTCAACAAGTGGTCCTCTAGTCTCTGTCTGAAGACCTTGAGTGAAGGGTGAAACACCTTGCTACCTCCCAAAGCAGGACAGCTACAATTATGAGGAAATTTTGCTCCCCATCAAGCCTCTGTCTCTCTGTAATTTTCTTTATGTATATATACACAATTATTTTTTTCAATTACACATAAAAATTCTTAACATTCGTTTTTTAAAGGTTTGAGTTCCAAATTCTCTCCCTCCCTGCCTCCCCTCTCCCCTCTCTGAGAAGTACCTGTTCAGTTATGCAAAACATTTCCATCTTAGCCATGTTGCAAAAGAAAACACAAACCAAAAAAATAAAAATAATAAAGTATAAAAAGTCTGCTGCAATCCATATTCCCTCTCTGCAATTTTCACCAATTGTTGCATATTTTTGTCAGCATTTCCTCTCGTGGGAATGTTCACTCACTAAGTTATCTGCTGCCGTTTCAGGCCCCAGACAGTAGACAAGTTCTCCATTCATTCTTCAGCCTCTGTGGTGCCCTGTTATTTTGGTTAGCATGAGATGTTATAAACCCCTTGTCATTTTCATTGCCTTTGTTTACAAAGAATAGAGGATTAAACTGGAAGAATGTGTTATGACCTGATCTGTTTGTAATGATGGGGGGCGCCTGGCTTCCTTGTGAGAACTTGGAGCAGAAGGCCTACAGGTAATTCACAGAATTCCAGAATTTAGAGTCAAAAGAAGTCATTTTGTCCAACTCCTATCTAACAACTAATACCCACCACAACAAATCCACCACCTTTGCTTGTAGGCATCCAAAGAAAGGGAATCCACTGCCTCCCACAGCAAACCATTCCACTTCTTGGGAGCTCTGAGTATTAGGGATTTTTTCTAATAAACTCCAATCCTCCCCTATGTTCACTCCTTTAAAACTTCAATCCACTGCTCTTGATTTTGTCCTCTGGGCTCAGTCAAATGACTTTTCCGTATCCTAATCCTTCAAATTCTTGAACATAGCTATGATATACACATGCATCCCCTAACTTTTCTTCTCTAGACTAAATATTCCCAGTTCCTTTATAACCAATCCTCACAAGGAAAGGGGTGGAGAGGGGACAACTCCAGTTATCCTGATCTATACCTTGCTATTGGACCCAGATGATTCTGGAGGAGAAAGTGAGGCTGGTGACCTTGCACAGCCCTCCCTCACTTAAACCCTATTCATGGCATCATCTTCCTGATGTCATAGTCCTCTTCAAGAATGAAGGACAAACAACAATAACATGGCATAGATTCAAGGTCCTTGACCATCCTGGTTTCCCTTCTCTGGATGCTCAACTCCTCCTTCAACCCTTTATTCCATGTAAATCTTTCTCAACCTAAGAATCAGTAAGACTCAGTGGGATCAGCCAAGTTTTGAGATTCGTGGACACAGAGTTCAGATCCCAGCTCTTCCTTTGACTCAGTCATCTTTGGGCAATTCTTTAGTACTTTGTGGGTCAAATAGGTAAAAGGAGAATAATGAGATAAACATCTTTATCTATCTCCCTGGGGAGTTGAGTGGGGAAATTAAATATCATTTAAAATAATTAAAATAAATTAAATTAATTTATTAAATTAGTAAATCTATTAACAAATTTATTAAATGAAATTAAAATAAGTGTGAAGTAGTTATCAAAGAGAGAATATCTCATAGGTGCGGATTGCAGTCCTCTGGTAGAATCTGACCTCTTTAAGCCAAAGTGTTAAATCAGAACAATGCCCAGTGTGAGTGGGTAGTGTGGGCTGTCCAGGGCAGGGGTGAGCTACACCATGTTCTCATTTGGCTGACAGTGTCCAGTCTTCTCTTCCAGTCCACAGCTATTTCACAGCCGTCTTTTGGAAATGGGAATATGCTGTAAGATCTGCTTGTGCTAAAGTAGTTACCCAGTCCTCTTCTCCTAGTTTTAGCTGAATAAATATAACTCTCAACACTTGCCCCAGAAGACTTTTGTCCAAACAGGTGGGCACCTGCTTTGAGGCACATAACTACTGATCTTGAAGGCCTTCTTCTGCCATATTCCTCAAGTTAGATTTTCTCTCCCTTCTAGGCTTTTCAAATGTGACTGGGTTAGGATAGCTAGACCTTCTAGTGCCCGTCTAAATTGCTGGATTCTATCTGAAATGACCTCGGTCGCTTCTCCAGTAAAGCTACACCCCCAACATAGCCCTGCATCATCAGGTTGAGCCCTCGTGTCAGACATTAATGATTTCCTTTCCAGATAGCATCAGAGAGCTGTGTTTTTAGCATTGTCACTTTATAGGCTCAGGTGCCTGAGTTCTGCACTTAAGAGGAAGGAGCTATTTGTTTTTTCCCCAAGTACTTTGTCTGCAATCAGGGTGATTTGGTTATGGCCATGTAGTCTGAGAAGCCAGGATTCGCTGAAAATAGTGATTACCTGAGAGAGATTAGCAGGATTTCCCATTCATTATGCTCTTAAGCCCTTTTTAACTATTTCATGAAAATTCCCACACTGTGCAAATGATGATGCAACAAAAAAAAAGCGGGAATGAAGTGTTATTTTTTTAAGATTATATACTTAGAACATAAGAGTTAAAGAAATAAGCACATAAGTACAATTTAGCACTGTTACTCCTTTACTTTACCTATTTTCCCTTTAGAATTCCCTACACCTACTTTATTTGATGCTGAAACATCCTTAGCTCAAATGGTTTTACTTGAAATGAAAGTCCCCATCCTGAGTGTTTTCCTGACAGCTGGTGGCTACATATGCAACTAAATTCTATATTACTCAGTTACTTGAGAAATAACTGCCCAGTAGATAGAAAAAGAGAGCATTTGTTATTTCTCTCTAAGAGGTATTCCTGCCTCTCCACTACATGACAGAAATAGAAAAAAGAGATTATTGTGTATGAGCCTGAGAATTTCCATGAGAACATGTGCCATCTCTTCGTTAAATTTTATTTCTCCCTAAGCTAATAGCCTGGTAGGTGCCAAATAATTTTTTAAATAAGTGAATGAATTAATGAAGGATACACAGATGTGTTCAATGTTCAGTTGTTTCACCTGTTTGACTCTTTGTGACCCCATGTGGGGTTTTCTTGGCAAAGATACTAGAGTGGTTTGCCATTTCCTTCTCCAGCTCATTTTACAGATAAGGAAACTTAGGCAAACAGGATTAAGTGACTTGTCCAGGGTCACACAGTTTGTCAGTATCTGAGGTGAGATTTGAACCCAGGAAAATGAGTCTTTCTAACTCCAGACCTGGCACTCTATCCACTGTGCCACTTAGCTATGATATACAGATTATCTTTATTCTTTTCATAATCAGAAGTTTCCTTGACAGTTGACATTATGAGAGACAGAAGGGAAATCTCCTGTCTTTCTTTGTTTGGGACTAGTGTAATCCACACAACCTCTGGACCCACTCTCCCAACCCACACTCGCCCTGGCAGATTGAGCCCACAGAGTTCGTCTGTCTATATCTCTCCTAGGACCCTGGGAGGTTGAGAAGTATCTTTCTACTGTTATCATTCATGAGTCCTATCATTTGGTTTACTCCTCCCAATATCATTACGAGTCAACATCTCCCCAATATCAACTGACCAGTTACTTTTTCCTCAATATCATCTAACCAGGGATAACTGTCCTATTATCATTTTGATTAGTTGATTTTTTGATTAATTACAACAATTGGCTTTAATAAAGGGATATTTACTGAGAAGACAGAACAAGAGCCAACATACAAAACCGTCTAAAACTAGGAGCACACATACCTCCAACAACCTCAGTCCGTAGGGAGAGGGGACTTAAAACGGTTGCTACAAACCATCCACCCAGTTCCTTTCTAGGTGTGGTGTAGCTGATGGATACGCCATTCTCTGGCTGGTGGAAAACGGGATCTCAGAGGCAAAGAAGATTCTCTGCTGGGTTAGGTCAGGCAAGTCACCCTTCCAGCTGCCTCAGCTGCTGTGGCTGTCAGGAATCTCCAATTACTGGGCCTTTGGTGATTCTTCTAGCCTTTCAAAGCTCCCAGGTTCATGACATGGTCTGTTCCCTCTCTGATGCTCATTCACTTAAGATCAGAAAAGAATAAATACAGAGAGGAAAAGAAACAGAGGCGCCATGTTTTCGTAGCCACAGAATAGCTGGGGTGGGAGAGAGAGTCTGGAGTTCCCCTTCCACCAGGAGGTTCCCAGTAGCTTTTATCCCCCCTCCCTCTAAACCTGCTAGAGAAGGTTCTCCTTGGGAGCCATTTGTGCACACACTCAGCTCCAGCTCAGCTGGAATGAAACGGCTTTTCATTGCCACAGAACAAGTTGACCAGAGACAGTCGTGGAGTATCTGCACACGCTCTGAATCTGGGCAGGGCCCCTCCATTAGGCACCATCACGTGTTTCTAGAATCTGTACCCCCCCCCATATCCCCATTCAGATTGTCAGCAAGAAGAGTATATTGCACATGCTCCAAGGGTAGGGTCTCCATTGACCAGCCCTCTGTTACATACAGTAGTATAAATTGAAATTTTAAAAAATCATTCCCTTAGCAACTGATCTCACGCCTAGTAACCTACATAATTTGTTGTTCAGTAGTTTTTCAGTTGTGTCTGGCTCTTCATGACCCCATTGGGGGTTTTCTTGGCAAAGATAGTGGAGTGGTTTGCCATTTCCTTCTTCGTTCATTCTCCAGATAAAGAAACTGAGGCAAACAGGGTTAAGTGACTTGCCCAAGGTCACACAGCTGACAAGTGAAGGAGGCCAATTTTAATTCAGGTTTTTCTCACTCCGGACTTGGTGCATCACCTAGCTACCTACATAATTATGATGTGCTTTTAGCTGCTTTTCTGCTCACTCTTCCTTTCCTGGTGCTTTCAGAGAGTGAAGATCACAGTTCACCCACAATTCAAGAACCATAAATTGAATTTGAAGGGGGGGGGAGTACTTTCCTCCCTCTCTCTTTTTTACCTTGGCTCAGAGAAATGTTCTGTTCTGTATTGTTTGTCCTTTTCAATTTCAGGTACCTGTGTAGTAAATATTACATGTGGGGCTTTGTCTGGGATAAAATTGGGCCCTTCACATTTGCAAGGGCCCCAGAGAGATTTTCTACCTGGAATGATTGATTCTAGATACCCTGGACTCAGCAATCCTGGAGGAATTTGGTTAATTCTCTTTAAGCTATAAATATATAGTCAGTTTTTTTTCTAGTGTGTGTTTCCTCACAAGTCAATTCCATTGGTGTAATTTTGCGAACTTTTTGTTTGTTTACTATTTGTTAAATAATAATAATTTGTATTATTGAATTCTGTAAAAATATTGACGTATTGATACATTCTGTATTAGTGAGCCCTGAATTAGTACTGTTAATAGTTTAACGTGAGAAACCTGGAAACACAAGATTGCTACTGTCTGAGTGAAATATTCATATTGTTCTTTTTACATTTAAACAGAACTATATTGCTTACCTTTTGTGAAAGCAAAATGCCCTACAATTGTGTAGGGTGTGAATGCCTGTGTCTAAAAGTTACAAATAGTTGACATTCTTTTCTATTTCTCTTAACTGGGACTACTTGTCTTCTTGTCCTAATGGGAAAGCTTACAATTCCAATTGGTTTACCCTGCAGTAGCAAGCATCCATGAGACCCAAAGAAAATTGTCTGGACCTCTCTGGGGATTACCTATACTAGAGGAACTCCTAGAGAATTTGGGTAAGTTTTGTGGAGAAAGGAACTTTTTTTTTTTACCAGCCTCAGTTGGATGGCCTTATATACTTAAGGAATCATTGCAGGAGTCTCCACTCAGGATAGTTTTCTTATTTGAGAATGGGATAATGTCAAGTTAACCCCAGGCCCCAAATTCCTATGGGAAGAGCTCCAGGAAGTTTGGAAAGCTCAATGGATCAGATATCCATCTGAAATGGGAAAACAGTTTTCTTTGTCTTTGCTCTTTCTTTCGCTGGTGGGCTAAGAAAGGCCCTGTAAGGATAAGGTTAGTAAGTAGAGATATTTGGTAAGCTTTATCAATTGTTTCTTGTTTTATGAATCTGCAAGACTTTGTATTTGGGGATAATTGTGATTTTCATCTGTATAGGCAGGGTGCATATGATCATGCATCAGTGGCTGTTTTGAGACTTTATTGTGTAGCATTGGGGAAGCATGTAAAAGGACATTGCTTATGTCTCCTCAGAGACCACAGAGACCTATTGTGAATTTGGGATGAAGACTGTGTTAAAAAACATGCACCCCTGCCTATTTGTTGGAGCCAGTAAATTTCAAACAGGGGACAATGTATAAGAGGGCTTGCCGGACATGCCCAGATCACCTACCATGGAAACTCCCTACATCCCCTACCACCATGAATGGGAATTGACTACATTGTCAGAAAGGCTGTATCTTTAAAACTGGCCAGATTGGGACAGTGTCTCTCTTTCCTGGTCACTCATTCCTTCTGCTTCCAGAGGGCAAAGATCACATACAGTTCATTCACAGCCTGGGTGCCATGAACTGAAATGAGAGGAGGGGATGGGGGGCAAAAAGGAGAGAAAAAACCTTCCTCTCTTCCTTCTCTTTTACCCCAGCTTTAAGAATGGGCTTGGGGTCTCTGTTCTGTATTGTTTATTCTCAATTTTAGGTGCCAGTGGTGATTTATCACCAGACTCAGAGAGATGACCTTAGAACTAGGAATATAGGCAGGAAATTGCAGGTAGCCAGCCCAGGAGGCAAGCCCTGAGAAGCCAAGGTGCCTGAGACTCAAGGCCAAGGGAGGCTTTGGACTTGGAAATGGGACTATGATCTATAGGAACTGAGCTAAACCGTAAGCCTAATCTTCTTCTCCTCCCCAGAGACTGAGGTGGGAAGGAAGGAAGGGGTGGTGGAGAAAGAGGGGAACTAAGGCTCCTATGTTTTGTGGAATAAATTTGTATATTTGTGACTGTACCTTCTGAAGTAAATATCCCTTTGTAAAAAGTTAAAGGAAAATATGATTTTGATACAACTTGCCTTAACTAAAGATTTTCTCAGATGTGATTTCCTAAAGAGTTGCATGCTTAGAAGGACATTTTAAAAAAGTAAATGGGCCTCCAAAAAATAATGGAACAATGACAAAAGATTTAAAATGTCATAAAATCTTTGAGTTGAAAGAGGCTATTAATTCCAACCTATATTTGGCCAAGAAACCCCTCTATAATAACCTCAGGAAATTTAGCCTTTGCTTGAAGATGTCTAGTGAGAAAGAGTGAGGCCACCAATTTCCTTTTTGGACAGCTCTATTCCTACAAAATTTGTCCTTGCTGTGAGCCTCAATCTGTCTTAGTTCTGCCTTCTGGGGCTACCATGCTAAGTCTGGGGCCAAGAGTCTAATTCCTCTTCCATTTAATAGCTCCACATAAAAATTGTCATTATGTTCTCCTAAGTTTCCTCCTCAAGCTAAATATCTCCAGTTCCTTCAAGTAATCATTTTACAATGTGATCTCTGATTCCTTCAAAATCCTGGTTGCCTTCCTCTGGACATAAGTAACTCTGTCAACGTCCTTCTTAAAATGTGATTTCTATATCTCAATACAATATTCCAGAAGTACATTAACAAAGAAAGAGTATAATGAGACTGTTATCCTAAGTCATTAGTACATTGTCCTGCTTAATCAATCAACTAGTAAGAATTCATAAACATCTATTATGTTATAGGCACTGTGCCAAGTGCTGATGATACAAAAAAAAAAAGAAAAGAAATAGCCCTTTCCCTCAAGGAGCTTGTATTATATTGAGGAAGGTTGGGGGAGGGGGAAACAATATGTACATAAGTAAGTATATATATATATGTATATATATATATATATATATATATATATATAATAAACACAAAATAAATGTAAAGCGTCTTGGAAAGGGAAGGTACTGGGAGCCAGGGGGAAACCTCATGTAAATATTGTTGTTCAGTCATTTTTTAGTCATGTCCAACTCTTCATGATCCCATTTGGAATTTTCTTGGCAAAGATACTGGGGTAGTTTGCCATTTCCTTCTCCAGCTCATTTTATAGATGAGGAAACTGAGGAAAACAAGGTTAAGTGACTTGTCCAGGGTCTCACAGCGAATAACTGCCTGAGATCAGATTTGAACTCAGGAAGAGGAGTCTTCCTGACTCCAGGTCTGACACTCCACCTCTTGGTCTGTTGTAGATATTGCTTGATCTCAATCTTGAGAAAAACAAGCAATTCTAAGAGGTGGAGGTGAGGAGGGAGTGAAGTCCAAGCATTGATAGACAGCCCCTGCAAAGACAAGAAGATGAGAGACAGAATGTCATGGGTGAAAAACAAGATGGCAGCTAATGCTCCCCTTAGGCTTGAGTCCCAGCCATTCTGGCCTCTCTGGGCTTCTCTGCTGGGCTGGCTGGCTGCAACATTTTGCCTAGATCCTTGCTACAAGGTCATCATGGCTTGAATTCTGGGTCCAGTGAAGCATCACCACTGGCACCTGGACCTTAGTGCACGGAAGGGGAGGACTGTGTAATAAGGCTGGAAACATAGGTTGGGCCAGATTGTGAAGAGCTTTAAATGCCAGACAAGTGTATCTCTTATCCTAGATTTATCCTAGGCATTAGGGAGCTATTAGAGTTTATTAGATAGGAAAGTGATCTGGTTAGATCTGTCAGGAAAATCACTTTGGTATCCCTAGGAAGAATTAGAGATACAAAGGTCAATTAGGGGACTGACAATAATAGTCCAGGCGGGAGGTGATGAGGGCCATGTGAGGAAAGAGAAAGAAGATGTGAAATATGTCAGAGCGGTGGAAATGACAAAATCTAGCTATTGAATAGTATGTGGGGTGATAGAGTGACAAGTTGAGGATGAAATGGAAGGTGCAGACCTGGAAGACAGAAAGAGTGTGGTGCCCTTGACAGGGAAGTTTGGAAGAGTATGTGGGGATCTGGGGAGGGGGAACTTAACGAGTTTTATTTGGATATGTTAAGTTTGAAATGTCTATGGGAGTAACAGTTGACTTTGTTAGGCCTAGCTCTTCTGAGCAATGTAATGATCTAAGGCAATTTCAAAAGATTCAAGATGGAAAATGCTATCCACATCCGGAGTAACAACTATGGAGTCTGAATGCAGATGGAAGTACACCATTTCCTCTTTTTTTGTTTCTTCTTTCTCGTGGTTTTTCCCTTTTGCTCTGATTCTTCTTTCACAACATGACTAATGTGGAAATACGTTTAATATGGCCTATATCTTGCCGTGTTGGGGAGGGGTGAATGAAGGGAGGGTAGAAATTTAGAACTCAAAATCTTATAAAAGTGACTATTCAAAACTAAAAATAAATAAATAATTTTTTTAAAAAATGAAATGTCTATGGGACATCCAGTTTGAATATCTAAACTAGACAGCTGGTAATCTGGGGCTGGACCTCAAAAGAAAGATGAGGGTTAGATATATAGACATAGAAGTCATATGCATATAGGTGATAATAGATTCATGGGAGCTGATGAAATCACTAAGTAAAAGAGAATAGAGAGAGAAGGGGGCGTGACACAGAGTCTTGTGGTATACCTATAGTGAAGGAGATGGTGGAACACCAAAGGAGACAGAAAAGAAAATAACAATCAGACAGGTAGGAAGACCAAAAAAAGCAGGGTCATAAAAATGCAGAGAACATCCAGAAAAGAGTGGTCAAAAATGTCAAATGCTACAAAGAGATCAAGAAGAATATGGATTAAGAAAAGGCCATTCTAGTTGGCATTTAAGAAATCATTGGTCAGATTAGTCTGAAGGTCTACCTCATGTGCATCAGATAAACAAAGATTGCAAAGGAGGGAAACAGGAACAGTTGAAGGGGTTTGGGGAAAGCATACCCATTGTTGGTGGACCTGTCAAACAGTTCTCCCATTCTCCAAGATAATTTAGAACTACACTTTAAAAAGTCACAAAATTATATATACCCTATGAACCAGGGATATATGTACTCATCCCAAGGAGGTCAAGGACCCATACGTACGAGGATATTTATAACAGTACTTTTTGTTATAGAAAACTTTTAGAAACAAAGTAGGTTTCCATCAACTGGACAACAACTAAACAAGTTGTGGTATATGAGTGTAAAAGTATTTTATTATGCCACAAAAAAATAATAAATTTGACAGATACAAAGGAATATGGAAATATTTGTGTGAATTGATAGAGAGTAAAATGAGGATTAAACGGGAATATATGTAAAGTGCTTTGCAAACCTTAAAGTGCTGCATAGTCATTATTCTCATTATTATCAAAACAAGATTAAATTGGCATGTGTGTAAAGTGCTTTGCAAACTTTAAAGTGCCACATAAAAGGTAATTATCACTATTGTTTTTATTATTAAAGCAGAACCAGCAGGTCAATTTGCATAAAGACAACAACAACATGCAAGAAAATAACCCTAAAAAACTTCATAACTCTGACCAAAGCCCAATCAGTCATGATTTCAAAATGCTAATATTGAAATATCTCTCCTACCTCTTGGCAGAGAGGTAATGAGCTAGAGGCTCAAAATAAACAACACACACACTTAAATATGGCCAGGATGATCATTTTTCCATTTGCCTGACCATGCATATTTGTTGCAAGGGACATTGACTTTCTTCTCCTAGAGTCCAGTTCACCTTTTGCACAAAGAGACTCAAACCCATTGCTTAGGTCTTCAGGTTCTATCTTCTTTCCTTTCTCCTCCGGGTCACAGGTTTCCACCTTCCAGCTTCCCAATACAGATTTGGATTCTCCTATGCCCCTTTGGATTATTTTTGCTCTTTGTTTTCCACTTAAAGTACTTCTTCCATTCGTTCAAGAACTATTCATTTATTGGGTGCAGCTAGGTGGTGCAGTGGATAGAGCACTGGCCCTGAAGTCAGGAGGACTTGAGTTCAAATCTGGCCTTAGACCAAATACTTGACACTTCCTAGATGTATGACCCTGGGCAAGTCACTTAATCCCAATTGCCTAAAACAAAAACAACCTATTCATTTATCTAGGGTAAGTGTAGACAGGTATCCCTCAGCCTAGGGCTTCTTAACCTATGATCTGTAAACTTTTTTTGAAGCATATTTTGATAACTGTATTTCAATAGAACTGGTTTTCTTTGTAATCCATTGTATTTTATTTTATGCATTTAAAAACATAATTCTGAGAAGGGGTATATGGGCTTCCTTAGATTGCCAGAGGGGTTCATGACCCAAAAAAGGTTAGAACTCCTTCTCTAGCCCTTTTACTGTTCTCTAGTAAGGAAAACAACCCGTATTTTGTGCAGATGTGATATTACTTAGAATTGGCAGAAACACAAACATAATGCAATCCCTTTCCGGCATTGAAATATTCCCCTTGTCCTTCATACTTGCTAATCTTCGTGGCTAACTGCTTTGGCAAATAGCCTGTTTGCTGCCTGTGAGGCATGACTTTTAAAAAAAATAGAGGGTTTTCCTTCCATATCTCTGTTATTGGGTAATACTTGATCAGATGTATTTGATGCGCAATGATTAGAATCCTCCCAGAACCTTACTGCAAATAGCAGTTGCCTCTGAAGTTATCTGTGAGATTGACTATAGGAATTTAATTTCTAGCCTCTTCTCACACCTTTACTTTTCTTCTTCAATCAGTCAATAAACATTTATTAAGCACCCACTGTATGCCATGCACTGTGCTAACTACTGGAGATACAATCTGGTAATAGTTTATAAGATGGATAGATTAGAAGGAGGAGAGACTTTAGGTTGGATTTCCAGTTAGGATTTATTACAATATAAAGCTAAATGCAACTAATGGGGTAAGAAATGGGAAGGAAAGGATTCAAGAAATATTATAAAGATGAAACAACAGGCAAGGAACATCAGGAAAAATAGCTGGGATTGCTCTCAGGAAGAAAATTGCACCAAGGGATGTTTATTGCCAAGTGTGATATGGGACTTCCCAGGAAGTCCTAGAAACCCTTCTCCATCTTACAGAACCAATGCATTATGGGGGATCTGGACTACTGAGACAATGGGTTTAAACTCAGTAGTTCTATAAGTCTGCCTCTTTGAACAATTCTACATCCTCACTGTGGACAGAGGGTTCCCTGGGGACCCGTTTGGACATGGAATCTCTGAGATCAGCTCTGACTGACCAATAGAACTGCTCTCTGAAACCAGAGAGAAAGGGAATGGCTGTACAAGTAGTGGGATGTGAATATAAGGGAATCTGTTTGTGTTGTATGATAACAAATATGATAGATTCAGGGAATCCTAGGAAGACTTGTATGAAGTGTCGCAGAGTGAAATGAATGGAACAAGGAGAATGATTTACAAGAAGACTACAAATATGTAAAGGAAAACAGCTTTGAAAGACTTCAGAACTCTGAAAATGCCCTTAGAGAGCAATTAGATTAACCACTTCATTTTACAGGTAAGGAAATAGAGGCCTAGAGAAATCCTCAACTGTGAAATGAGGATAATAATAGCACCTCCTGAAGGAAGGAAGGAAGGAAGGAAGGAAGGAAGGAGAGATTGAGGAAGGGAGGAAAAAAGATAGAAAGGAGGGAGGAAGAGAAGGAGAAAGGGAGGAAGGAAGAAAACCTGGAAAAATTGAGGAAAAATTGAAGGAGAGCAGTCTCTAAGCCCAGATGCCTGTTCAGATTCTACTTTAAGATTAAAAGAAAAGTACAATCAAAGACAATTAAGGAGGACATAAAATGATTAAAGAGAATTAAGGAGGATCAAGGAGTATTAAGGAGAAGAGCCTAGAGAGGTTGATTCAAGAAGGAGTAGGTAGCTGGCAAGACAAGGCAAGATAGTGAAGAAAAGGTGCCTGGGTCAGAGGGTTAAGCAAATTGAAAGAGTGTATCATTGGTGAGTGAGGAAAATTGTTGAAACTGCAAGGCTGATACCAGACAGGGAGGTATGTGTCACTGTGGATATGGAGTTGTTGAAACAAAGGAAAGGAATTTGAGCGAAGCTATCAAGTTATTAAGAGGTAATATTTGGCTGTAAGTTTTAACTGTGAGCTTGGGGGATGGAGGTTGGGAGAATGATGTAAACACCCACAAATCATTTAAGGAAACAAGGCTGCAAGTCACAACCATTAGGGAGGGTAGGGAAAATTATACAGTGATTGGTATTTATTCCACAGCTTAGCTACCATTATCTGCCTGTAAGTGTAAACTGTTCTCCCTCCTGAAGGACAAAGTGAAGGGACAACAAGATGCCTCTCCACACTTAAGGTTGAAACAAATAATGATGTGCTCCTAAAGGAAACAGAAGTGAGGGATGATGGGGGAAAAAAAGAGATTTAACTTTTGTCACAATGATGAAGAAGAATAGAGTATAACACAGACAAGAAAGGGAATAAAAAGGACAGCTTTACAACCAAAGTATGAAAACAGATTTGAGACTTTTTCCGTGGAGGAGAAAAGCAGATACTCTGAGGAAGAAGTAGCAGCTTGGTCTCCAAAAAAATGACAAGGTAGAGCCACCAAAGCCCCAGAGATAATCCAGGCAACCTTTGACTGTGACTTGTCTCTGATGTCTCAGCACACAAGACAAGTAATCCCTTATTTCACTGCATAATTGTTGCAGATTTTATGCCAAATTTTTGCAAAAAAAAAAGTGGGGTGCAACCATTATGTGAAGCTTTTTAAAAATTGTGCCAGTATTACTTAAACTATTAATATTGCCAGTATTACCATGCCAGTATTATTAAACTATCTTTGGTGCAAGATTAGGATGCACAGAATGCTTTTGAGTATACGTTAAAATTAAATACTGACAGTGAGCATGTACTGAGAATTCTAGGCTCTCAATGCATGAGAGATAAATGTGTATCCATATGCCACTGCTGAATACCCTGCTGCTTTGTTTACCTTTTAAATGGCATGATGAACAGAATTGTACCATGCAATGATTATGTGATGAAAGGTTATAAACCAATTTTTGAACTGAAAAAAGAGGGTGTGATGATTATGTGGTGAAATAAGGTAAGTAGCTGGTGATTTCTTGCTCCGGGTTACTGAGGCAGCTACTTTTCAACATGATAACAATAATCCAGAGATCTATTGTTTTCCTAAATCCGCTATCCAGGACATGAGATAACCTACCAGTGCTTATCAAAAGGGATGACAATTACCTTCTTCTGTTGATTCACACGGGCACAAACGACACTTCCCGAAGGAACCTATAAAGTATTGTCAATAATTGTGAGTTATTATTATTTTTATAATGCTGAGCCTGAAATCAAGTGACATGAATTCAAATCCTGCTTCTGACAATTATTAAGTATGTGACTTTGGGCTAGTCTTAATCTCTGTAGGTTTCACTTTGTTTATTTGTAGACTGAGGGTAGTAACATCCACTATACCTAACTCACAAGAAGAGAACTGTGAGGACCAAGTGAAATAATGTCTAAAAAGGGCTTTGTGAATTTTAAAGGTTAAATAAAAATAGATAAGTAAAATTAGTCTTTTTTTGAGACTGGATCTCCCTGTTTGATCCAGGCTGGTAGTATAGCTCCCCAATGCTAATACTAATAGGCCTGGAAGCTTTAAGCCATTCATTTTTCTAACACTGACTGTTAGACTGTTTCCCCTCCTTAGACAGTTTGGTAGCCTCACGTGGTTAGGGGTTTACCATACTGGTGCCAGTCAGGACAGACACTTGCTATGCTTTAGCCCGCTGCAGCTCAGAATGCCCCAATTCAAGCAATCCCCCAGCCTCGGTCTGAACATGGCAGAGGCCAGGCCTAGCTATTATCTTTTTGCAAGTAAATTTAAACAGGAGAGAAACAGATGAAACATTTTGATATACAACTATGATATAATCTGTGAATGGGAAGAAAACTTTAATTCAATATTTTCTAAACTACACAGTTTCCACAGGGGAAAAAAATGCTTCCCTGAATATTATGAAAATAAGAATATTTAAAACTTGCAAAATAATACCTACATGTTAAAGATTACTCTTTGCTTATGACATAAATGCACATGGAATACAGGACTTGTGATTCATTGATGCAGGCAGTGGAATTTCTGGGTGTGGACCTTCCAGCCCCTTCTCTGCAATTCATAAAAGGATATCAAGCACAGTCAGCAGATGCTTTGAACTAGTTCAAGGGCTCACAGCCAGTATGACTCAGGTGAGATCTGAATGCAGGTTTTCTTAGCTCTGAGATTAGCCCTTTTTGCACTGCATCATATTCCTTGCCCCTTCTCTTCCTCTCTCCCTCTCCCCCCTCCCTGCTCTTTTTCTCTTTTTCTGTCTCCCTGTCTCTATCTCTCTATCTCTAGTCTGTCTGTCTGTCTGTTTCTCTCTTTCTCTGTCTCTCTCTCTCTGTCTCTCTTTCCCCTTCCTTCCCCACTATGTATGTTCATTCACTCATTCAATAAACATTTATTAAATGCGTATTATGTTCCAGCCATGGTGCTAGGTGCTGAGGATATAAAAAGAGGCAAAAGATAGCCTTTGCCCTCAAGGGTCTTACAATCTAATCGGGAAGACAACATGCAAACAAATATATCCGAAGCAAGCTATATACAGGATAAACAGGAAATAAAAGAGGGAAAGCAGTGGAATTAAGAGGAGTTGGGGAAGGCTTTCCCATAGAAGATGGGATTTTGCACCATAGGAAACACTGAACCAACAAGAAGAGGCACCTGATAGGGCATTTGGGGAGGGGATGAATAACCCTGTACTGGTTAAATGCCCCTAATACTTTCTGTGTTGTAGCATAGGGCAGTAACTGACATTCACCATCGCTCCTGAGACATCAGGAAAAGGTTAAATTCTCATCAGTATTCATGGGATCTGCCTACCAGAAGCTGCCATGTGCCCTGAACCACCTACCCTCATCCTGAGACTGGTATCCCTTAATCTCCTTAGCTCACGGGTGGGGAACCTGTGGTCTCGAGGCCCTCTAGGTCCTCAAGGGAGGCCCTCTGACTGAATCCAAACTTCACAGAACAAATCCCCTTAATAAAAGGATTTGCTCTGTAAAACTTGGACTCGGTCAAAAGGCCGAGCCCAAGGACCTAAAAGGCCACAGATCCCCCACTCCCACCTTACCTTGAGCTGGACGTACTAGGATTGCTTCCTGCCTCTTCAAGAACCTTAGACAAAAGGTCTGCATCTCTCGCTCACAGTACCCAGGTCTCTTGCTGGTCATTAGTTTCTTTTGCTCTTTCTCCTTTCCTGGATTCCTAACCAGGAATGGGCCCATAAACAAATTATAACATATAAATGACATGAAATAGCATTATGTTAAATTGAGGGAAATGTGAAGACTTGTATGAATTGATGCAAAGCAAAAGAAGCAGAATCTGGGGAATAAGATACATAGCAACTACATGGAAACAACACTAAAAGAGCTGAATTCAGATAAATTGTAATATTCAGTCTCGGCAAAGTAAGAGGAAAATGGATTGAAAAAGAGATGAGGGAAATAGGGATGGGGAGAACTGTTTCACTATTGGCATTGGGAGGAGGAAGGGAGTCTGTCAGAGGTAAGGGAGAACTGGGAAGACAATTGACAGAATTTCAGCATTGAAAGGGACTGTCATTAGATTGTGAGGTCCTCGAGGCCAGAGGCCATCTTTTGCCTTTCTCCATATCCCCAAGACTTAGAACAGTGCCTGGCACATAGTGGGTTGGTTGTTGTCCGTTGATCTCGAAGAGGACCAACATGACATCACTATGCTAGAGCAAGTTTCAACGTGTATGACTGTGGTCGATCAAACCAATGTGAGCGTGGAATGCTCTACCACAGGTCAGCACAAATAGCCCATGTGAACATTTGGGGTGGACTCTCTAAATCTGTACATCTCCTGTTTTTTTTAGCTACTTCCATCCTGCTTTGCTCATAGAGCACAGCACCCTCTCTGATGAGCACGCACCATGCTGGATGGTCCTATGCCAGTGTTTCCCATGTCATGTAATCAATTCCACGGTTCTTAAGAGAGACCTTGAGAGTGTCCTTGAATCACTCTTTTCTGACCACCGTGTGAGGGCTTGCCCTGTGTGAGCTGTCCGTAAAATAGTCTTTTTTGGCCAGCCTACATTTGACATTCAAACAATATGGCCACCCCATCAGATTTGTGCTCTCTGAAGGAGAGTTTGAATGCTTGGCAGTCAAACTTGACCTCAGTGTCTGGTATCTTATCCTGCCAGGTGATCTTCAGAATCTTCCTAGCCTGGCACAGAGTAGGTGCTTAATAAATGCTTACTGACTATCATAATAGATCAAGGGACCCCAAAGGCCATGTAGTCCAACCCAACCATTATATGGGTGAGGAAACTAAGGTTTAGTGAGAAATTAGGTGACTTGCTCAAGATCATGTAGATAGGAAGTAGCAGACCCAAGATTTTAACCCAGGTGTTGTGACTCCAAAATCATAACTTCTTTTGCATCACACTGTGGTTATTTACTCTGAGTCACACCAAAAGAGGAATCCCTTCTGCAAGGCTCCCATTAAAAGGTCCACTAGCCTCTGCATGAAGACCTCCACTGAAGGGAAGTTCATTGCTTTCTGCAGATGCCCTTTCCAGTTTTGCACAACTTTCCTTGTTAGCAAATTGATCCATACCTTCTTGACCTAACAATTTTTTTCTCTCCTCTACTTCTCTCTTTAGAAAGAAAAGGGAGATGACAAGAAAACAAAGAAATGTTTTAAAAACCAAATTTCCAGGAAATATCTTCTGGTCAATGAACTTTTCAGCCTAATTTCTTACACCGTCTCCAGTCAGAATCATCCAAATGAGACCTATGCTTCAGAGCAGCAATAAAAAGATGATAAAAAACCTCAAAGAGTAATTAGATTGTGGCCATTATATGCTACTTACTAATACATTTTAGAAAACTTTAAACGTTTTCAGAGTTAAACTTATCATGTCCTCCTCTAGGTTCCTTCTCCTCCCAACTTTCTTTTTCCAGATGAGGGCATTGAGGTCTTCCCAGCCAACAGCCTCAAATCTTCACTTATCTTTGATTCTTACCAATCTCTTACTTCCCTATCCCTTTACATCCAATAAGTTGTTAGGTCTTGCTGATTCTCTTTCTTGCCTCCATCCCTTCCTCTCAATTCATACTACCACTACCTTAGTTCAAGCCCTCATTCCTCCCTCCCAAACTACTTCATATTCATTTTACAATTATTCTATATGTACTCATGTACTAAGTGTTCACCTGGCTCTCTCTCACAGAGCCAGGGCAGCTGCATCCCAAGACTGGAAGCTCCAACCCCTTTTTCTAGAATAGTGGTATCACCCTCAAATAGAAACAGGAGGCACTAAACCGTAATAGGGATCCTCTCTGGGCACATTGAGTTAGAAAAACACGTTAACATTTTCTTGATATTATTCAGTCATGTCTGACTCTTTGTGACTCCATTTGGGGTTTTCTTGGCAAAGATAATGGAGTAGTTTACCATTTCCTTTTCCAGCTCATTTTACAGATGAGGAAACTGAGGCAAGCAGGGTTAAGTGACTTGCCCATGGTCACACACCTAGTAAGTATCCGAGGCTGCATTTGAACTCACAAAGATGAGTCTGCCTGACTCCAGGCTCCAGCACTATCTTTATGTATTTTGTTAAATATTTCCCAATTACATTTTAATCTGGTTTATTTCGTATTTGACATCTCTGACGTAGACCATAAAAGGAGAAATGCAGAGGATAAGCACTAAAGCCTATTTTTCATGGGGCCATTTTGGTGGGGAGGATCCAAGTCATCTTGTCCTTACCGCCTTGTCTCTCATTGGATGCCATGAACGGAGGGCTTGAACCACTTGCAAAACAGCCAAGAGACTTTTGAGAAGAGATGAGGCCAAGGCTAACTACGGCCTTTTTAAAAAGGTCTCCAATTCCAGCTATGTATCCAGTTGAAAAGCCTCCTCCAAACCATGTAATAAACAGAGTTATACAAGCTCAAGTCTTCCATTCCATCTCATTATTCTTGCAGAAGTAGGCTACCTAGCCTCCCCAATGTAGGAAATTTGCATCAGGCAAGTATCTAGTCTTCTCCCAACAGAGTGTAAGGTCTTTGAGAGCAGGAGCTGTTTAAGTTTTGGCTTTTATCCCTTATGCCCAGCCACATTCCTGACACATAGGTGTTTAATAAATGTTCGTTGATTGATTGATTTTTGTCAGGATTATTATGATAGGTTCTTAATTTATTTCTCTGTCATCAGTCTCTTTCATTTTCTAATCAATCCATCACACAGCTGCCAAAATAATCGTCCTAATCCACCATTCTGACTGTCACTCACTTGCTCAAAAACCTTCAGCGACTTCCTATTGCCCTTAGAAGAAAATACAAATTCTTTCACCTGGAACTTAAGGCCTTTCACCCAGACAACTTTTCTGGTGACATGGAAGGGTCTGACCTGCACACAAAGTGCCTTTGCAGAGAGGACACTAGGGAGCAAATGTCATCCCTCTCCAGGCATAGGATGCTATTTCTAGGAAAATCATGATGACATGTAAGGGAAGTGACTTGGAGACACTTGGAGTATGTGTAGTCAGTTCCTGCTTCTTGTTTGCTCAACACATGTGAAGGAAAAGCTAGTTGTGAAGGGATTTTTAAAAGGTCTATTTGTCTTAGCTAAGGTCTCTTTGCCTCATTCACTTCAGGGGGATCTAAGTTGTTCTTTCACTTGTTGTATGAAGGGAGTGAAGGCTTTAACCCTGGAAGCTTCAAAATGGCAAGAGAGCAAACCACAGATATTTAAGATTATTGGAGTCCAGGCTGCGTATTTGCAGCAAGCCCAAGATCTGTGCCGTAAGATCCAAAAAGTGATTCTCTCAGAGGGACCTTGTGGACCCATGGTAGTGAAAACTGAAATGAGGACTCATGGCAGAGATGCCACCTATGGAGGTGAACTCAGTGGGACTAATGTTATGTAGTAATTGAGCTAAGCTAAGCTTACTTCCCCTCTGCACACACACACCATGGTATGGAGAGGGTGGGAGAAGAATGCCCCCAAGATGTTGGATGGAAAAAGTTTGTACTTTGTTCTTGATATGACTTTGAAGTAGATATTCCTTTATACAAGTTAATCTTCGTTAATTGGTTAAATTGAACTGAGAAGTTAGTCACTGGCCCATTAATAATGGAGGGAACTCAATCAATAGGGGCTCAAGCTGGTGGCAATAGAGAAAAAGTTCCCCCTCCCCCAAAGTCCTTCCAAAGTACCCTGGAACCCAGAGGGGAAATGTAGTATGCCTGGCTTTGGAGAGGGAGCTAGACCATATACACTATCTCAGTCTGATTTCACACAACTCCCTTACACATACTATACCAGACTGAGCGCTACTTTTTCCATTTCTCACCCTCCGTGTTTGCACAGTGCATCCTCCATACCCAAAATGCACTCTCTCCTCATCTAAGAATACTTTTTTCTCCAAGACTTACCTTAGGTGTTACCTTTTCCATGTAACTTACCCTGATCTTCCCTTGACCTCTCTCCATAAGCTGAAAGGACTCTATACCTACTGAAATTTCCCCCAAGTACTTTAATATCTCTCTTGTCTCGTCAGCTACTACTTGTGTCATAATTATCTGTATACAGATCTGCCTGTGAGCATACACACACACACACACACACACACACACACCCCTCTATCCCATCATACAGCAGACAGTACAATTGAAGGAAAAGACTGTGTCATTTTATAACTTTGGATCCTCAGCCCACAGTTCATTGCTCGGCACATGACTGATGCTTAATACTTTTCATATCGAGGAGTTCTTCCCAGAACCTCCATTTTGAAGACGATCCCCCCAGGACAACCATCCTTCTTTCCTCTTCCTGCTCTGCTTCTGACTTTCTGGATTTCACCACGATGCCTCAGCTGCCTCCTCACCCTGGAACATCCTTCCACCTTGTGCAGCCGTGTGCGACTGCTCCTCCTAGAACTTTCATTTTGAAGAAGGGCTCAGGACATTCATCCTTCTTTACTCTCTCATCTTTGTTTCTTGATGTCCAGACATCAGCACCATGCCCCCACTTTCTTCCTCTCTACTCCCACCCTTTTCAACTCCCTTTATTGGGTTGTCTTTCCCCCATCAGAATGTAAGCTCCTTGAGGACAGCGATTGTCTTTGTTTTTACTTATATCTGTATCTCTAGCACTTAGCACAGTGCCTGGCATATAGTGAGCTCTTAATAAATGCTTGTTGACTTGATTTATTGATTAATTGAATGGCAGAACAAAAAAATAAAATGTTTATCTTCCGATTAAACTCCAAATTCCAGGATCCAGAACACTCCATTCCCAGAGTATTTCTTTCCATCAAGATTGTATTGCATTTACTGAGACCATCTTGATTATTTTGATTCAATTTCCTAATGAATTTCACTCAACATTATCAAAGCAGTTGTACATTTAGACTAAATCTAAGAACTCTAGATGGAAAAATTGGTCTTTCTAGTGGGGTATTTTTTTTTCTGTAGTGTATGTATTTGTTTTGAGGGCTTTCTTTTTCTTTTTTTATTGTTCAAAGTGAGTGGGGTGAGAAGAGGGAAACACAGGGAGGGAAATATAATAAGTATTTCTAAAAATAATTAAGTTTTTTCAAAAAGAAAAATTGACCTCAGATCATTGTGATTAAAAGAAAAATCGCTGATGTTTTCAATCACCTTCTTGCTTTATCAGGAAAAGCCCAGCCAAGAAGTGTCCACTTGCTCAGTGGAAATCCACCCACTTCTTTAGGAGTGTAGACAGCATACTATGATTTTGTTTTAAGTTGAAACATATTTCACTCAATAACGTGGCTCCCTTCCAACATGATAACTGACAATTTAATAGCCTGAAGCATCTAAAGAACTTGAAACAAATGCACACATAAAAAAATGATTTACTTTTTGCAGAAGTTAGAAGAATAGTTCTTGGATCAAAGTGATTCAACTTAATTCATAATAGATTGATTTTGGTGTTAGGCCTGAAGGGAGTTAAACGTACATTCCGGCATGAAACAATTAATCACATTTTTCAGGCTTGACCAATAAGGTGGGTATCAACATGAACAGGCCCATAGAAATTTGACACCCTCTTACACCCCACTCCTCTCCAAGGTCCACCTGAACCAGTCGTCTTCATTCTTCTGACTCCCCATATTTTTCCAGGGTTACAGGCTCTCATCCTCTCTTTGTTCCCTTCCACTTCTAAAAAATTCCTAAGCAGCCGCAGGAGGGGAAAGGGTTGAACCAACCAGGGAAACACCTACAATTATTTCTTCCACATCATGGAGTTTAGAGGCACAGCACCTCCCCTCAATATCTGTAAAATCCTCATAAAAATGTTTGACCCTCCCTTCATACCAGAGAAGAAATCTGAATTAGTATGGTATTAAAAGATAAAATATGTTGATATTATACAATACTATACATATATTTTATGCATTTCTGAGTTTCTAAACTTTTTCTGTGTCATCCGCTGGCCCTTGTGTGTCCTCTGTGGCTTCCACAAAACTCCCTAAAAATTCCCATTTAATTTCTTATGCCAATCCACCATATATGGAAACCCTAATGGGGAAAGTCGCGATGTAGTAGGGATAACTGTAGTAAAGGACAAAGTCACTTTCAGGATGAAAGTTCCATACTTCCACCCTGACTCCCACCTCACAAGGAGGTAGTGGCAGGGAAGATGGCAGACCTTGGATACCCAGAATGCATTAGCAACAGAACCCTCAGAAATATTGGCTCAGGCTTGGATGAGGAAACAAAGACACTTGCATTGTCAAAGCAAATGCCCATAGCACAAGTCTGATAGGGGACTTTGAAGTACAGAGACAGCAAGTAAAAAAAAAACCAAAAAAATAAACCCAGGAAAGGACTCACATATCCCTCCCCTGCTCAGACGTTGATGTCCTGGGACAAATCCACGGTCGTTCCACCCTAGTTATAGCTCTGAAGCCAATACTTGGGAATCACCTGTGTCTAAGAAAAGAACCGATACATAGAAGAAGAGCTTTTGCAATCCCTACAGCATTTATGTAGTGTTGCTTGTTCCTCAGTTGTTTTTCAATCACATCTGACTCTTTGTGACCCCTTTTGGAGTTTTCTTGGCAAAGAGACTGGAATAGCTTGCCATTTCTTTCTCCAGCTCATTTTACAGATGAGAAACTGTGGCAAATAGGGTTAAGTGACTTGTCCACAGTCACACAGCTAGTAACAGACTGAAGCCAGATTTGAACTCAGTTCTTCCCGACTCCAGGCCCCAGCACTCTATCCTCTGCCAATATTAACTTATTTGATCCTCATAACAACCTTGTGAGGGCAGCTAGGTGGCAGATATAGCCAGCCAACGGTTTGCTGGAGACAGGTCAAACCAATTTGTTACAGCTGATTGTTAAATTCTTAGTGTGAGCATTTACAACAAGGAAATTGGCAAATGCTACAAATTGATACATTGCTTCCTTGATAGTCTAGAGTTAAGAAAGTGGAGAACATGTTAATAATGCAGATTAAACTTATAAATGTGTCCTATAATTTTTTTCCCAAAGAGCCAGTTGTTAAACACTTACCAGTTTACCATTGCATCCAGCTCTAACTTAATGATCCTGTAGTTTATAGCATCCCATAATCTAAGCCCAACACTTCCCCACTATACCATATTATCAATATCTATCTAGCTTCAATAAGGAAAAATGCTTTGCATGATTTCACATGTATAATATCAATTTCTTACCTTCTCAATGGGTGGGAAAAGGACAGAAGAGAGAGAGACAATTCAAAAGAATTTCAGAGAAATATTTTAAACTTTATAAATAAATTTATTTTTAAAAATAAAATTATTTTACGAGAGCAAAAAAATAAAAAGTTCTATCTCTATATAGCTATCTCTATTACTATATCTATCTATATGTATATGTATTATATATCTATATCTATAGCAAATATGGTAGCAAATGGTAGCAGATAGAGAGCTTCCCTGAAAGTCAGGAAGACCTGGACTGAAGTCCTGCTTCTGAAGTATATAACACGTCACTAAACCTCTCCATGCTCTAGGCAAATCTTTAAAACAGATTTTTGCATGAGGTCCATAGATTTCAGGAGGCCCATGAACTTGGATAGGAAAATAATTACATCTTTATTTTCATTCACCTCTATCTATCTATCTATCTATCTATCTATCTATCTATCTATCTATCTATGTATCTATACCTTTCTCTGTCTCTGTCTCCATCTCTATATATAACTATATATTTATTATGTGTATATCTATCTATTTATGTATATATATATACACATACACACACACACACACATACACATATCTCTTCCTAGCCTTAGTCCACACTTCAATGAACAGTAACCATTGATTTCAGTGGAGAAGTAAAGTGACTGATTGTGAAAAGAAAAAAGATTGAGGCCCTACCAGATGAGCTATTGCCAGAGTGAATCAGATCTTAGGCCAATAATTTTTTCCTGGTTCACATCTGTGATTTCCTCCATGTGGGGAACACCTGGTGTGGAAACTCTCTGCCAATGAAAATCAGCAACTATCTGTAATGTATAGTCTCTAATAGTTGCTCAGAGCACTTTGAGGTTAAGCAACCCGTCATTACATAGTCACCTCAGTATCATCAGCAGTGGCCCCAACACTCAGGTCTTCCTGACTCCCAGGCTGGCCCTCTCTCCACTGCTTCTCCTCTGTCCAAAAATCCAAAATCGTATTACCAAGAATTAGAGATCAGCTTAACAGATCCGGGTCAGGCACATAGATCAGGATCTAGGAGGAGCAGACTGAGCAAACAAGATTGTCAAGCCAAAGTCAGTTTTGCCAAGGTGGTGTGAGGAACAGCCAAAGTCACAGTCAGGAAGAATGAAGCTTCTCTCCAAGACAAGGAGATAGCAAATGGTAATAGACAGAGAGCTGTCCTGAAAGTCAACAAGACCTGGATTGAGGTCCTGCCTCTAGAGGACATATATGACAAGTCACTAAACCTCTCTGTGCTCTGGGCTAATCTTTAAGACAGATTCTCACATGGGATCCATAGATTTCAGGGAGCCCATGAACTTGGAAAGGAAAATAATTACATCTTTTTTTTCACTTTAACTGAAACTGAACAGTTCCTTCAATCATACAAGCAACAAACATTATTTTGAAAAGGGATACATAGGGTTTCACCAAAAGGATTCATGGTACAAATAAAATTAAGAAATTCTGCAGAGAACATGCTCACCTGCCTTTTCTTGGCGAAGATACTGCAGTGGTCTGCCATTTCCTTCTCCAGATCATTTTACAGAAGAAGAAATTGAGGCAAAAAGGGTTAAGTGACTTGCCCAGGGTCACACAGCTAGTAAGTGTCTGAGGCCAGATTTGGACTCAGGAGGATGGGTCTTCTTGACTTCCTGCCGAATGTTCTCTCCATTGCACCAAGATTGTGCCTTGGGCTAACCCTTCCCCTACCTGACATTCAACTAAATAAACATTTATTAAGCACCCAACTCAAAGGTTAATTCCTTTATGCCCAGCCCACCTCTTCCCCAAGGGTGTGATGTGGAGAGTGAACTTCCCTCTGTTCCCCACAAGTGTCCAAGATAACTCTGGGAAAGCTGCCATGCCTTTTACACTTCCTTCTCAAGGTAAACCACCATTAGATCATGGCAAGTCAACCTAGATCATGGCTGTAGGCCCTTGGGCAGAAGTTCTTAACCTTGGGCCTGGCAACTTTTATTTTTAATGCTTTGATAACTGTATTTCAATATAATTGGTTTCCTTTAAAATTTTATGTATCTTATTTTATGCATTTAAAAACAGTATTCTGAGAAGTGGTCCATAAATTTCACCAGAATACCAGAGTATTGGGCATAGTCCATGGCATAAAAAGATGAAGGCTGTCCTTAATGTTTATTTTACCCTAGTTTAGCATTTAGGGCAACATTCTATCACCCATGGGATCCCCAGGTCCTGGTCTCAACACAACTGAACCAAAACCTGGGCATTATCTCTTTGGAGAAATGGTTAACCCTCTCAGCTGCCATCTGCTTAAGCATAGCACCCACAATACTCCCTGTAATCTCTGATAAGAGTGAGGTGACAGTGCTTTAATGTGAAGTGAGGCTATGAACCATCACACCTAGCTAGAGCTAACACTAGGCAGAGTACCACTAAGACTAACAATCTTTTAAAACTTTATTTCTTCCTGCTAAGAAGACCCATGTCCTCTTCCCAAGCATTTGTCTGATTTGTGATGGCAAGGTCCTTGTCAATCCTATTAAATGTTCCTTGTTCACTTTTTTGTAGAATGCCCTCAAATTCATTTAGGAAGTTGGTGGGGTGGGGTGGGGGTGTTTGGTTAGTGTGAGGTGGTCTGCTAAAGAAACTCCACAAGATTTATGTGGGCCTAAGGGCCTGCAGTTTGTTTCCAGCCCCCTCCCACAAATCTTTTATGCTTTCAAGCAAATGAAACCTCCCACATCTCCTCCTCCCCCACCCTCTCAACTGAGAGCCTTGCTACCTATGTTGGCTTGGAGCTCTGGAAGAAGAGGTTTTCAGTTTCCATTCTACCTTGACTTGCTCAATCCACTGTGGGGGTACAGGCTGAGGCGTGTCAAATCATTTCTCCATCCTCAGAGAAAGTCTCTCATCCAGAGTCTTGGGAATAAGTCTAGCCTATGCTGAGATCATTCATTGTTAAAGATGTAACTGCCCAAGGGGCCATGATGGGATCTAGCAAATAGGAAAAATGCTTCTGTATGTTTGGAAGAAAGTCATGTCAATGTTTTCAGTGAAGAAGGTTTGCCATTGCCTGTCAGAACTGACATACCGTAAACATCTATCCACCAGACTCTTTAGAAAAACCTGTTTCCACCAAGATCCTGCAGTAGGATGATATAATGTTGCATCAACAGAGATGAATAGAACTTATTGTGCCTTCATCAAGAATAGATCATCCCAGACTAATGTAATTTCCTTTTTTGACAGGGTTAGTACAAGGTAATGCTGCAGATAGTAGATTTTAGCAAAGCATTTGGTAGTGTCCCAAACTTCTCTCACGAAAAAGATAGAGAAGGAACTATAGGTATAGAACCTGGATTAATTAATTAACTAATTAATTGATGGTTAATGAATTTAAAAACATTGATTAAAGACTTACTATATGCAAACGTTGGTTTTACAAACTAAAAAGTAAAAGAGTCCTGCCAGTTTCAATGAAATTTGGGAAAACTTATATGAATTGATGCAGACCGAGTGAAGTAAACAGAACCAGTTAAACAGCTTATAGAACAACGTTGTAAAGACAAACAACACTGATCCACACAATGACAACCATGATTTCTGAGGACTAACAATAAACTATGCTCCTACTCACCTGCTGACAAAGGAGGCACAGACTCGGACTGCAGAATAACTTTTTTTTTTTTGGACATAGCTAATGTAGAAGTTTGTTTTTCTTGAATACATATTTCTTACAGGAGTTTTTTCTTTCTTTCTTTATTTTTTTCCATTGGGGAAGGGAGGAGTTGGAAGGGGAGAGAAAATAGATTTTTGTTCATTGAAAAACATTTAATTCAAAAACTGAATGTCCCTGCTCTCAAGTTTATATTTAGAGGGGTGGTGCCCAGTGTCA
Organism: Vombatus ursinus; assembly: GCF_900497805.2. Classification (NCBI taxonomy): domain Eukaryota; kingdom Metazoa; phylum Chordata; class Mammalia; order Diprotodontia; family Vombatidae; genus Vombatus; species Vombatus ursinus. The sequence goes on from NW_020948739.1 coordinate 7,698,962, forward strand.
ATGGAGTCATAGGGATGATGAACTGAGCCATATAGAAGTCAATTGACATACAATTTCCAGCAGCGCTAGCATAATGATTGCTGTGCTAGAAGGGGGAAGGGACAGGGTGTAAAGGATAGGGGTATGTATTTGGTGGCAGGGTGGATGACAAGATGACTTAGATGGATGACTAGATGGGATACAAAACATGGTCTGGGGGCTAGTTTAGGTAAATGAACTGAAGTAATTTCGTACTCATTCAGTTGTCAATCAATAAGGTTCTCTTTAATCAAAGAATTTGGGTTCAAATACCACCTCTGATCCTTATTACCTATATAAATCTGTACAAATTACTAACACTTCCCTGGGCCTTAGCTTCTTCATCTGTAAAAGGAGCAGAAGGGGTTGGAGTAGATGATTTCTGTAGTCCCTTCGAGCTCTAAATGTATGATCTTTCCTAAAGTCCAAGGCATCATTCTGGAGGTCCAGTGCAAAAGGTCCTGACCCAGGTGAGAATTAAGACACTAGCAATGGTGCAGATGGCAAGAAGGTACGAGAAACTGGGTACCATTTTAAGGTTTAAAAAATATTTTACGCACAAATGAGGATACTTAGTTGCTTATACTTCCCCAAATGGTATAATCAAGAATTAAGCTTTAATCCAAGATAGTCAAACACTTTGTTGTTTAATTGTGGCATTCATATACTTAAAATAGGCTAAAAGTACCTCCAGGGCAAGATACTGGCTCTGTGTCTCAAAGGTGTTCCTGTATCTGAAGGGTTGTCAAGTGGAGGGATTAGACTTGTTCAGTTTTACCCCAGAAGGCAGAAACAGGAGCAACAGGGGAAAGTTTTAGAAGCTAATTAAAAGGTTTAATGTCATGAGCAACTTCCTAGCAATTAGAGCTGTCCCTGAGTGAAATGGACTGCCAAGAGAGCCGGTGGGTTCTCCATCTTTGGATGTGTTCAAGCAGAGGCTGAATGATCTTTTGTCTCGTATGGCAGGGACTTTTTTTTTTCTGGCATGGGTTGGACCATAAGGCCTCTGAGGATCGTCTCAGTTCTAAATATTCTTTGATTCCTGTATTACTTCTGAGATATCTAGAAAGAGTTTCAGTGGCCAAGGATGAAATCAAGAAGGTCTGACAAGATCTCAACTTTGACACTTTTCGAGTCAGTAGGCTCAGGCAGAAGAAGAATGAGGAAATGAATCTTTGTGTCCAACTCTGGATGCTACATTTATGAAGGGCATGAAGAAGTTGGAGAATGTACAGAAGAGGGCAGTCAGAATGGTGAAGGTGCTATACATCATGCCATATGGTGATCAGATGAAGGAACTGGGGATGTTCACCCTCAAGAAGAAAAGACTCAGGAGAGACATGAGAGCACTCTTCAAGTTTTTGAAGGATTGTTGTGTGGGAAAGGATTAATCTTGTTTCACTTATCCATCGAGGAATGGCAAGGGGCAATGGGTAGAAGTTGCAAAGCTTGATGTAAGGAAAACTATCCTAACAATTAGAAGTTTCCAAGAGTGGAATGGGGCAGCTAGCTGGCACAGTGGATACAGTGCTGAGCCTGAAGTCAAGAAGACCTGAATTCAAATCTGCCCTCAGACACTTCCTGGCTGTGTGACCCTGGGCACGTTACTTAACCCCATTTGCCTCAATTTCCTCATCTGTAAAATGAACTGGAGAAGGAAATGGCAAACCATTGTAGTATCTTTGCCAAGAAAACTCCAAATGGGATTACAAAAAGTCCAACACATCTGAAACAACGGAACAACAACAATAACAACAAAAAGTAGATTGGGGATGCCTTAGGGTATTTTAAGTCCTTCCTTAATGGAGGTTTTTTCCCCCCAGCAAAAGTGATGACCATTTCCTTGGTATGTTGATCCAATCCAGTTACTTTCCCTGCTTTTCTTTTCTCTATTTAGTACCATTTCTAATTCCCCCTGAGCACATCTAGGATGAAGATGTGAGAATTCAAAGACATTGATTCCGCTCTACTTGGTAGAGAAATTGATTTGATAAAAATAGCTTTTTTTGCAATCTTTATCATTTTTCTTCTTTTTGTAGTCCTTTCACTTTCATCCTTGAATGCATTTGGGATGGCTTTACTTAATTGGTTATCTTGCCAAGCTTCCTTTAAATCAACTTTACTTTCTACTGCTTCTCCCTGCTTTAAAAGATATCAAGGAAAAAGGAAAAGAACCTACATGTTCTAAAATATTTATAACAGTGCTCTTTGTGGTGGCAAAGAACTGGAAATTGTGGGGATGCCTGTCAATCGGGGAATGGCCAAACAAGTTGTGGTTTATGATTGTGATGGAATACTACTGTGCTATAAGAAATGATGACCTGGATGATCTCAGAAAAACATGGATAGGCTTACGGAAATAATGAAGTGTGAAATGAGCAGGACCAAAAGAAAGTTGTATATAGTAACAGCAATATTGTTTTAAGAACAACTTTGAGTGACTAAGTCATTTTGACTATTATAAATACTCAAATTAACTGCAAAAGACAAAAGAAGGAAGACATTATCTGCACCCAAAGAAAGAACTGATAAATAGAGGCATGTATAGAATGGTTTTACATATATATGTATATATATGTATATATATACATATTTGTGTCTAATGATAGCCATCTCTAAGGAGGGGGGAGGGAAGGAAAAAAGAGAAAAAAAAATTTACATAATAACTATTATATATTAAAAAGGAATAGCAAGTTGTACAGAATAGATTTGCAGTTGCAAGTGCAATCATCTTCTTTTGTATTCTACTGTTACAGAAATGCTTGTTTTATTTTTTAAGTTCAGAATAAAATAATACAATTTTAAAAAATTGTATTCCTCATAATTGTCCATTTTACAGATGAGTTACTATTCTAACCCAATGTAGCCTGCAGCAGCTATCTACCTGTTTAGCAGGTGTCATTGTGTCATTTAATTCATGTTGATTAAATTTCTTGATAAAATTATCATAGGTAGTGGTGATGTCATTTCTATTGCCCATTTACCATTTTTTAATTTTCCTCATCTGCAAAATGAGATGGAAAAGGAAATGGCGAACCACTCCAATATCTTTGCCAAGAAAACCCCAAATGGAGTCACAAAGAGTAGGACATGGCTGAAAAAAATGACTGAAATTTTCAACCACTTGTTTAAATAGTTCAGGATTAATTTGATTCAATTGTATGCTATATGTTTTCCATTATTATTCATTCTCATTTTTTGCTGATTCTGATCTCAGCTCTGATGACTTGATTATTTGACTCTACATACATGAATCAGGAAATACTCTCACATCAGTAACAAGTCTTTTCCTACCTGTTACAAGATAATCTATTTCATTCTTCACAGTGTTATTTGGTGCTCATCATGATCAGGGCTTAACAATTCTTTGCTTGAAGAAAGTGTTCATGATTTGGGGTCTTGAGTTTCTGGGTAACCTACGAGGTATTGGCCTTTTCTTATTCTCTCTTCTTAAGCCATACTTTTTCATATATTTCTCCATCATCTCACCTTTTCCCATCTCTGCATCAAAGTCACCAAGTTTCAGAGTATAATATTGGTTTGATTTGGAATATCTTATCAAGTTCTTCATAGAATTCTTCTATCATTATCTTCAGCAGCTTATGTTGGTACATAAACTACAATCATTTTCATGGCAGTCTTTTAAGAAATATTTATCATTAGTAAGGCAACATTTAATGACAAAATATCCCATAAAATAATGTTTCTTGTTGCCTATGGGCATACGATAAAAACATTCTTCCAATTCCTTACTTTGTCTTTCTGAGGAGAAACTGAGATCTTCCATTCACATGCCTTTCCTTCTTTCTTCTAGTTCTGTTTACAGAAAGAATGTCAACATTAATATGATACAGAATCTCCAGCAACGTGTCTACTCATTGATCATGATAAAAAGATTTCACCTTATAGTACCAATAATTAAATCTAAGTTCAGTAATGGTCTAAAAACTGTGTGATTCTTAGCACCCTCTATCCCTTCCCCGCCCCCACTTTGTCACTATCACTTCAAAAGCAAGAATAGGTCACACAAATTTAGGAGCATGACCAGAAATTAGATTATGTCCTCAAGGGATTGTCTTTCACCTTTCCTTGTACCCCCAGCACTTAGCACAGTATCTGTCACATAGTAGGTGTTTAACAAATATTTATTGACTGACAGAAAAATAAAAAGGAAGCAAAGCCTAGACAGGTGGCCAATCTGCTGAGGATGTGCTTCTCAATAGCAACTAGATTGGTCCTCAGAAAACAACCTTGGACTGTTATTAAGGCTGTACTCAGAGCTTATCAAGAATGGCAGAATGTGCCAGATCAGAAGGAAAGCCGAAAATTGAGTTGACGGGGGAATTTTATAGACAGCTTCTCAGATAAAGGTCTCATATCTCAAATATATAAAGAACTTTGTACAATTTATAAGAATAGGAGTCATTCCACAATTGATAAGTGGTCAAAGGATATGAACAGGCAGTTTTCCAATGAAGAAATCAAAACAATCTATAGTCATATGAAAAAAATGCTTTAAATCATTATTGATTAGAGAAATGCAAATCAAAACAACCTTGAGATATCATTTTATACCTATCAGATTGGCTAAAATGACTAAAGGGGAAATTATGCAAAATTATCTTATTTTTTAAATCTTTCATCTATCTTTTCTATCTCATATTTGGCTAAGAATCGCCCCCAGCCATAGTTAGGGAAAATATTTCCATTAATTTTCCCCCAATTTTTAAAATAATGTTACTTTTGATATTGAAACAAAGTATGCATTTGGGGCTTATTGTTATAGACAGTGTAAGGTGATGGCTTAAATCTAATTTCTGCCAAACTGCTTTCCATTTTTCCCACTCAAACTTGTATGGAACTCTTCCTTATCTTTTTGTGTTCAACATTGTGTTTTTAAGTTCAGTTGTTCTAATAGTATCTTATATTTACTATATCTGTACCAGCTGTAGTTCTCCCAGTTGAATGTAAGCACTTTGAGGATAAGGACTATTTTTTTCCTCTTTTTTTCTTTGAATCCCAAAGACAGAGCATGACACCTTGTATGTATTAGATGTTCAATAATTGTTTTTTTTTTTAATTTGAGTTGCTTGTTAAGTCTATTCTCCTAAATCTACTTCTTTATTTTTTATTTAGTGCTAGGTATTGTTGATGATTGTTTATAATTATAATCTGAAGTTTGGAAGTACTATTCCTTGTTTGTTCTTCCTTTAAAAAGTTATTTCCAGGCAGCTAGTTGGTGTAGTGGATAGAGCACTGGCCCCGGAATCAGGAGGACCTAAGTTCAAATCTGGCCTCAGACACATGATACTCACTAGCTATGTGACCCTGGGCAAGTCACTTAACCCCGATTGCCTCATTAAAAAAAAAAAAAAGGTATTTCCCTTGAGATTCTGGACCTTGTGTTCCTTCAAATAAATATCATTTTATCTAACTCTATGTAAAATAGCATGGCAGCTAAGTGAAGCAGCAGATAGGACCCCGCCCTCTTCTCTCCCCAGAGTCAGGAAGACGAGTTCAGTCTCACCTCAGACACTGACTAGCTGTGTGAACCTGGGCAACTCAGCTTAACCCTGTTTTCTTCCACTTTGCTCATGTATAAAATGAGCTGGAAAAGGAAATGGAAAACCACTCCAATATCATTGCCAAGAAAATCTCAGATGAGGTCACAAAAAGTAGGAAAGGACTGAACAGCAACAAATGTAAAATACCCCAGTGTATGTACTTTGGTATAGCTCTAAATCTGTCTACTAATTTAGATAATATCATTTTTGCTATATTGACATAACCCAACTGTGAGTCATGAATGTTTCTATAATTATTAATCCAGAATTTATTTCTTTTTTTTTTAGCTATTCCAAATATTTTAATAATAGTTCTTTGCAAGGCATTTAAAACACCAGTTCTTAGGATAAACTCCATTGGACAGAGAATATGGAAAGCAGGTAGCCTAGGAGCTGAGGAATTTTCTTGATTTGGGACAGGATCTGAGAGTCCACTGTTTTCTGATCAGACTTGCCCTGTCCTGTAATCTCATATTTCTCTTTTTCTGTGTCAAAAGTCTCTCCTTCTTGGTGTCTAGGTTTACAGAATCTCTTCTTCTTGAAATAAGCATCAGTAAGATGATTCGGAATTTTTACAGCCAAAAGGTTAATCCTGGCAATGACAAATTTCTGATGGGTTCTTCTCAGAGGTCCAGTCACCAGATGCAAGCCACTAGCCAGCTGCTTCAGGAAAACCACTCGCTTGCCCGTGTGGTGGCCAGTGAGCATGATCATAACTGTGTTCGGGGTGATGCTAGCTCGAAGTCTCCTCACATGCTAGCTGAAGGGCTTTTTGCCATGACTTAGCAGCTTTCTAGGCACATCCTCAGTAGGGTAATACCCAGGCATTTTGAGAATCTTTACCACATGGGTTTCTCCATTCTTATCACCACCAACTGGCTTTGAGATAGTAAAAGGAACCTTCTCTTTCTTTCTCCTTTCAATTTGGGTTTTTGGTGCAGTGTATTTCCACTTGCACATGGCTTTGCCAGGAATACATTGCAGACCTTAAGTATCAACTGATCCTTCATGCCAGGACTGGGTTCCCACCACAATGCTTTGTAGGCTTTTTCACCACTTTTTCAGCCACATCTTCCTTTTTGGTCTTCTTTTCCTTTTTTTCCTTTCTGAACTTCTTTTCCTTGGGTTCTTTTTGGGATGGGGGGGAGCTTGACTGCCATCTTGAAAGAAGGGAGAGAACCAGACTTTATTTCTTTCAAGAATATTTGTAACTGCATTTTCACATATCTTAAATATGTTCTGGTAAACTGTTTTCCATTTATTTTAGGTAAATTGTGGTTGTTTTGAATGGGAGTTCTCATTTTATATTTCCTTCTGGATTTTGTTATTGTTACCTAGAAAGGACATTTTTTGCAGATAATTTTTATGGATTTACTTTTGTATTCTGTTACTTTCCTGAAGTTATTGTCTTAATTAGTTTCTTTGCTAATGCTTTGGATTTTCTAAAGAAATCCATCATGTCATCCGCAAACAAGTATAACTTTATCTCCTTTTTGCCGATGTTTATGCCTTTAATTTTTCTCTTTTCTTATTACATCATTAACTTTTTTAGAAATATGTCAAACAGTGGTGAAAATGGTTATCCACATTTGTTTAGCAGGTTTAGGTTAACACATTTGTTTATTGAAAAAATTTCTAGGGGCAGCTAGGTGGTACAGTGGATAGAGCACCAGCCCTGGACTCAGGAGGACCTGAGTTCAAATCCGTCCTCAGACACACAACACTCATTAGCTGTGTGACTCTGGGCAGGTCACTTAACCCCAAAACTATTTGCTAACTGGGTTTACTACAAGCTTATGTTTCCTGGGCCCTCCTTGCAGCAAGGCAATCTTTTTATATCTCCCTAATTGATTCACTTCAGCTTTTCCAAATCTTTTAATTCCCCCTTCAAACCTCTCACAGCTCCCATCCTCCCCATCAACTAAGAACTTTGCCTCATCTGACAGTGAAAAGATTGAAGTTATTTGCCAAGACCTCTCTCGTTTTCCCATTCTTAATCTTATATAAGATGACTTCTGCCATTATTTCCTCCTTCATTTCTGTTTTACATGAAGAGGTAGCCCTTCTCCATGCCAAGGCTAATACCTCTACATGCACAAGTGATGCTATTCCATCCCATCTTCTCCAGCAGATTGTACCCTCTATCATCCTTACTTTCTCACTAATCTTTAATTGTTCCTTTTATACTGTCTGCTTCCCTGCTGCCTACAAACATGCCCATGTCTCCCAATCCTCAAAACACCCTCCTTTGATCCATTCATCCCCACTAACTTTCATCAAATATCTCTTTCTTTTTGTAACTAAACTCCTCAAGATGGTCATCTCCAATAAAATGGTACCTCCACTTGCTTTCTTCTTATTCTTTTCTTAACTTTTTGCAGTCTGGCTTCTGACCTTGTTATTCAACTGAAACCACTCCTTCCAAAGTTACCAATGATCTCTTAACTACCAAATCTAATGGCCTGTTCTTGATCCTTTGTTCTTTCTGAACTCTGTGTGGCCTTTGAGATTGTAGATCACCCCTTTCCCCTTGATACACTATTCTTTTTAGGTTTTTGTTTCACTGCCCTTTCTTCCATCTTCTCCTACCTGTCTGACCCCTCCTCTGCCTCCTTTGCTGGATCTTCATCTGTGTCATACCCCTAACTTTAGAGGTCCCCCAAGGCTCTGTTCTGAGTCCTCTTCTGTTCTTTCTGTATGCCATTTAACTTGGTGATTTCATCAGCTCTCATCATTTCAAATATCATCTCTGTGCTAATGACTGTTAGATCTACTTGTCCAGCCCTAATCTTTCTCCTGACCTCCAGTCTTAAATGTCCAACTGCCTGTTAGGCATCTCAAAGTTCATATTCCATTGATAACTTCAACATTTATCTAAAATCCAGTTGAGAGGCTTTTAATCAACACATAGTACTAGCTCTTCAGTCACTCATGGCCTGAAACTGGCTGCACAAAATTCCATGTATTAGATTTGATTTCAGCAAGGAACATCTGGGCATTCTCTGTATAATCCACCAGGAAGGGGAAATTCAAGCCTGTTCTAAAGACTGATTGGGTCCTCATTGGCCAATCCCCATACTTCACATAAATTATTTCTTTTGATACTCACAACAACTCACGGAGATAGAGATGGTGCTTATTATTATCCCCCTTTTATAGATGATAGAAGTTACAGATACAGAAGTTAACTAAGTTAGGGCACTTGACAATGATTACATAGTTAGTAATTATCAAAGACAGAATTTGAATCCACACTGCCACTCCATGATTTACCTATCAACTTTATACATTCTAAAATATTTTGTTGTTGTTCAGTTGTATCCAACCCCTTGTGACCCCATTTGGGGTTTTCTTGGCAAAGATACTGGAGTGGTTTGCCATTTCCTTCTCCAGATCATTTTACAAATGAGGAAAATGAGGCAAACAGGGTTTAGGGACTTGTCTAGGGTCACACAGCTAGTAAGTGTCTGAGGCTGAATTTGAACTCAGGTCTTCCTAACTCCAGACCTGATACTTCTATACACTGTCCCACCAGGGAGCAAGTTTGAGCTAGAGTGTTCTGAGTTTGGATTGTTCAGGCTCCATTTTCATTCTATTTTTTTAATAGCGTATTTGTCCTTCTCCATTTCTCTAGTCCTTGTTCTGGGATACTTCTCCTATTCTTTAAGAGCTTTCAAAAATCACTGAGAGTCAGTTTTGGGGGGGGGGGTGGAGGGGAGGCAGTGTTGGTGCTGAAAAATTTATTTAAATCCTAGTGGCAGAAGACCCAGTTTCCCTACCCCCACTTGCTATTGCCCCAGGGGAGTAGTCAAGGAAAGGTGCTAAAGTCTGCGTTTATACAAACCAGCCGTAAGATCACAGTCATGCATAAGACTCTTTTTATCTGCAACAAATAAAAGCATGGTGATAATACTAGATAACTGAGGAAGAGATTTTTCATCACAGCCCAGAGGAAGCTTGAAATATTTCTACTAAGCTGCTATGTTCAAGAATGACAAAATCAAACCAACCAGCAAAGGGAATAATGGGGCATTATTGTCAGGTTAGGAAGATGTGGTTACAAACAGACTCCAGAAAGTATACATAGCAAAGAAGAAGCAAAGTCAGAACCAGGCTATTCAGCCACAAACAGGACAGAGGCTGGCAGAGTCAGGAGAGGTAGAGTAAACGTAATAGCCCAGGCTCACAGGATGAAACAGTCAAAGTAAATCCCTTGGCTGCCCCTCGGGGTATCTCCTCTTCCAGTTGGCACTTATCAAACTAGACCTGCCTTCCTCATGACCTATAAAAGGTAAGCGTATGGCCTGATGGAGAGGCAGTGTAGTATTGTGAAAAGAGCATTGGTTCTGGAGTCAGGCTATCTGGGCTTAAAACTTACCTCTGCTATTCCCTGCCTGCGTGGCTTTGACACGGGTTAAGACACTTAGCCTGCCTGGGCCTCAGCTCCCTCTTCTGTAAAATGATAGCTAGATTAGATGGCCTTTGAAATTCTTTCTTGCTCTAAACAGATGATCCCACGATGCCCACTAACTTGCCCATGACCACACGTAACCAGGCTGGAATGTGAATTTCTCAGACGCCCATTAACCAATCACCCCATCTTTGAAGGAAACATTTCATCTCCTAAGAATGGATTTGATGACAGATTCCAGTGGAAAGGTGGAGGGGATTCATGCCTACAAAATGTTAATTGCCTGAAAAATGCATGGACTTCCTCAAAGGAAAATGTTTTTGTTGCAAATTTGAAATATTCCCTTCTGCATTTCTTTTTTTCTCTGCAGTTTTTGGAAAAAAATGTTTTATTGATGCTCCATTTTTTTGCATATCTATCATTATCCACTAATCTATCTTGTCCCCATAGAAGTCTTCGGTGACAAATTTTTTTGTTGTTGTTCAATCATTTTTCAATTGTGTCTGACTCTTCTTGGTTTTCTTGTCAAGGATACTGGAGCGTTTTGCCATTTCCTTCTCTAGCTCATTTTACAGATGAGGAAACTGAGGCAAACAGGGTTAAGTGACTTGCCCAAGATCACACAGCTAGTAAGTATCTGAGCCAGATTTGAGCTCAGGTCTTCTTGACTTTAGGACCATCTCTCTATCCACTGTATCACCTGCTCTAATCATACAAACCAAACTATATAAAAGTTCACACTTTTCTTATATATCCCTCTCTTATTCTTCTCAGCATATTGGAATGTTTGTATTTATTTCTATTAGGTTTCCAATAAAATAAAAGATTTAAAATTTTCTTGTCCTTATGACCATTCCCTACCGCAGGGGAAAGAGTAGCTTGTGCCTATGTGAGGTACTTCAGGGAGCAGTACTTCAGTGTGGCAGGACTGAGGCCTTAGTTAAGTGACCACCTTCAAATCCACCAACATAGGTTCCCTCACAGCTCTAGGGCAAGGCAGCCCCAAATATAGGTTAGCTATAGGCACCCTGACTTTTTTTACCTCCAGGACACCTGTGATGGTGCAGCTGTGGAGATGGCATCATTTGCCTTTCCCAGAAAAATACCTCCCCCTGAATTAAGCTGCAGGCTCTCAGTCAGTGCCCCACTTACTTTGTTCAAGCCCTCATTCCTTCGAGCCAAGAAGGATAGTGATGCCAGTATCTCATCCCCGACACTGAGATGCTGCCTTTGTTTGGAAGGACAGCCCTGCTGTTGTACTCTAAATCATCTGTCAAAAGGTCTTCCTTGCCATTCTACAGTCCTGGCACTGCTGGGCCTACGGAGCAGGGGGATGGCAGGGGGAAGGCACCACAGCTCAATTAAAGGGCCTGCTCCCTATGGGAAGTGCAGGAGACACATAGCATGCGAAAGGCTCCAGGAGGGAAGATGTTCCAGGCTCTTCTAATGGGAAACAGCAGGAAGCACTATCCATTCTGACAAGGCTTAGAATGCATCTGCTTGCTGTGACACTAGTTAATGGTGCCTGTTGGTTCCACAGCTAAATATGAGAAAGTCCAGTGAGGGCAAATAGCAATTGAGTAGTGAATGAAGTTATTTTCTGGACTCCTCCAGTACTTTACTTTAGGTTTCTGGGAAAATCTTGCAATATCTCTGTTCCAGTTTTTCTTATCTGCAAAATGAAGATGGTATTAAATACTCACATGCCTCACCTGGTCCACAGAGTTGTTGGAAGATGAAAAAAGAGTGTTGATAAGGTTCAGTGCTATTGTGTATAGAGTCCTTAGCTTAGAGTAAGGAAGAAGTGGGTTTTAATCATTCCTCATCCACTAACTAGCTGTATGACCTACTACATAGGTATTTAATCTCTCTGAGACTCAGTTTCCCCATCTATGAAATAGGAATAATGACTCTATTACTTATATCACAGAGTTTTTTTGAGGCTCAAATGAAATAATGTATGTGAAGGTCTTTTCAAGCCTTAAAGAGCTTTGTTGTTAAGTCATGTCCGATTCTTTGTAACCTCATTTGGGGTTTTCTTGGAAGAAATACCGGAGTGGTTTGTCATTTCCTTTTCTAGGTCATTGTACAGATGAAGAAACTGAGGCAAACAAGGACCAATGACTTGCCCAGGGTCACATAGTTAGTATTTGAGGCTGATTTTGAACTCAGGTATTCCTGACTCCAGAGCTGGCACATTATACACTGTGCCACCTAGCTGCCCAAAAAAAGAGCTCTTAGATATTGTTGTTGTTGCTGTTTATCACTGGTGCGTTGCCACCCTGGAGAAGCTTCTCTCCTGCTTGGTGTGATTCCCTCACCAGGACTACTGTTTTAGGAAGAACTCAAGCCATGCCTCATCTCATGCTATCTTCATACTCTTCCTGTTCATCTGCTACACTACCCCCTCTTCAGATAATCTTATCCCATGTTACTAGCTCCTCTTCCTGTCCTGTATCATTATCCCCATTAGAATATAAGCTCCTTAAAGGTCAGGATTGTATTATTTGCTTCTATCTGTATCCTCATCATAATGTGCCTGGCAGATTGCTTAATAACTAATTAATAATAATGAATAAAAAGCACCTAATAAATACTCTATTATCTGTGTATCATTTATGCTTGATGAAGATAGATAGCTTCCTATACATATCCATATTTCTCCAATCTATACTCGGTTACCATTAATGAGGATGAAAATATCTTTAAACAATTAGACCCAGGTGGTCAGGGTAGTTAAAAGCATTAGAGAAGGGGCAGCAAATAGAAAGCTGGCCTTGGAGTCAAGAAGATTAAGGGTTCAAATTCCACCTCTGACATTTACTGTCTGACCCTGGACAAGTCATGTATGCCAGACCACTCCCTAGGACTTGGAAGGGTTATAATTGACCTTGGTGGAAAAAGTTTCCATACTGGGAGGTCACCATGTGCCCAATATCACAGATAATAAATGCAACACAGAAGAAATTATTGTAGAGAATCTTATGACAAATTCATAAGGAAAGAAAATAAAATGCTTCAGTGAATAAGAGTATTAAACAGACTGAGGATATTTAGCCTAGAAAAGAGAAGGCAGAAATATTTTAAATATTTTGAAGGGTAACCTTGTGAGAATGAGATTAAACTTTAATCTACTGGTTCCAAAGGAAAGAAGTGAGACTAATGAATGAAAAATATAGGGAGATAGATTTTAGTTTAATATATTAAAAAATTCTTCCTAACAACTAAACCAGTCCCAAAGTAGAAAGGGCTACCCTGGCAAATAATGAGTTCTCTCTCACTGGCGATATTCATGCAAAAGAGGCAAGTAAAAGATCTGAGTTCAAATCCAGCCTCAGACAATTATTAGCTGTATGATCCTGGGCAAGTCATTTAACCTTTGTCTGTCTTAGTTTCTTCATCTCTAAAATTGGAATAATGATAGCAGGGCTGGTTTGAAGATAAGATGAATTTGTAAACTGCTTTGCAAACTTTAAATTTCTCTATAAATGCTATTTAAAAAAAAAAAAAAGGTTGGATGATCTCTTTTAAGAAATTCATTCCCAAGCTATATCACCTCTGAGATCCCTTTGAACACTAAGACTCTGTTGTCATTCACTCTCCTGGAGTGTGAGACTGTACCTTTAAAATGAGACAGAAAGCACCACAGTATTCTGTGTTGGCCAAGTTCTTTGTGGGGGAGGGAAGAGTTGGGGATAATAATACGTTGTAGTGCTCCAGCCCTTTTCTTCTGCAATGCTGGAGAGCTTTGCAAGACATTAATTCATTAATCCTCCCAACATCTCGACAAAGCAGGCAGAGGATAATGATACCTGCCTCCTGCAGGGCTGAGCCTGACTCTTAAAGGTACAGTACCTCCAGTTAGGAAGGAACACTTGGAGGAAGACAGATTCCCCTCAAAGGCTCTTTACTTTTATACACCTGTGCATATTTAGGTTGCCTTTCTTTAAAAAAAAATGTTTTTATTAAGGTATTTTGGGTTTTGCATCATCATTGTCCCCAGCATCCCACCTCCTCCCAGAGAACAATCTCGTATGAGAGTATTTTTTGTTTGTTTTTTGTTTTTGTTTTTGTTTTTTGGGTGAGGCAATCGGGTTAAGTGACTTGCCCGGGGTCACGTAGCTAGTGAGTGTTATGTGTCTGAGGCCAGATTTGAACTCAGGTCCTTCTGACTCCAAGGCCTGTGCTCTATTCACTGTGCCACCTAACTGCCTCAAGAGTATTTTTAAAAAAGATAAAAAAAGAGGAAAAAATCAGCACAACCAATTGATACAATGGAAAAAGTCCCAAAAATATGTACTGTGAACATTACCTGTACATTTCCCTCCACTCAAGAAAGAATATGTTGGGAATGTCCTCTCTTATCTCTTCCTCGGAGTCACACTTGATCCTCATAATTTTGTTATGTTCATTTTTAATATTTATGTGTGTGGCTGTTGGTTCTGTTTCCATCATTGTAGTCATTGTGTGTGTTTTCTTAGCTCTTAGGCTGCATTTGAATCACCTCCCCAGTGCTAACCTTGTTCCTCCCTCCTGCCTCCACCCCTGCTTCCACCATCCACTTTTTAATCCATTCTGTGGTGAGGCAGCTAGGTTGTACAGTGGCTAAAGTGCCAGCCCTACAATAAGGAAGACTTATCTTCCTGAGTTCAAACCTGGCCTCAGACTCTTAGAAGCTGTATGACCCTGGGCAAGTTTTTTTTAACCTCAGTTTCCTCATCTGTAAAATGAGCTGGAGAAGGGGATGGCAAACCATTCCAGTATCTTTGCCAAGAAAACCCCAAATGGGGCCAGGAAGAGTAAACACAACTGAACAACTGTAGTAAAGCTAAGGTGTCCTTCTGCCATTGAGTCCAAGGAAATTCTATGGTATAACAATGGAGAGTGTCCTGGTTCTGGAGTCCAGAAGCTCTGAGTTCAGACACTGTTCTCTGGTCCTCAGACTCATCTATGAGAGGGTCAGATTAGGTGGTCTCTATGGCTCCATTCAACTCTCAGTCCATGATTCTTTGATTTTTCTAAATGCCTCTAAATGCTTCCAAATGGTTCCCAACATAGGGCTTTTTCATTCCATTTAATTCAATTGCATGTGTCAAGTACCTCTTCTGTGCAGAGCATTCTGCTAGCACTGGAGAAGGTCGGGATAAGACAGAGTCCTTGCCTTGAAGGAAACTGGCACGTAATAGGTGATTAATAAGTGTTTGTTGACTGTAGTCAAAGAAGGGAATAAGTAATTATAAAATAACTTTTTTCCCTCCCAGACCTGTGGTTTTATATGAGTGTTTGGCTGTGGAAAAAGAACAGGATTTTGAATTGCCAACCTTGGAGACCCAAGACTTAAGTTAAAATCCTAGCTCCTTTCTACTTGTGACCTTAGAGAAATCATGCAGCCTTTCTGAACCTCTGTTTCCTTTTCTGTAAAATAAGGAGGTTAGACATGAAGTTCTAAATCTATGATCACATTCATTGGTATAGGGAGGTCCCGATGAGGAAATTCCCTTTACCAATGAAGATCTATAGTTGTTCTGTAATTTATACTCCAAGAGAGTTGGCTGGGCATGGAAGGCTTAAATAACTTGCCCAGGATCATACAGCCAGTAAGTGACAGAGCAGGAACTCAAACTCAAGTCTTCCTAACTCTAAAGCCAGTGCTCTTCACATTAAGCTAGGCTGCCTTTCTATAACTTAATTAGAAATAGGGTTAGGAACTAGGTCTATGGTTTTATTGGCATAAGGAACTCCCAGATAAGGAAACTCCTTCTGCCAATGTAGGTCAGCACCTTTGTCTACCACTTTGGGTCTTGGAGAATTACCCAGAGAATAATGAGAAATTAAGTGGTTTGCAATGGATCACCCAGCTGCTACAAGTCTGAGTCCTTCACAGCTCCATATTTGACTATCTGCTATGATGCTTTACTACAATTAACATATTTCTGTTGCTATTATTTATGATTCCCATGCCCTCAGATGGGGCTATTCTAAAAGCAAGTTTTTCTTTTCTATCCTTTTTTTCTTGCAGATGATACCAAGCCAAAAGAATCACTCCAAGAATGTCTGGAGTTCTTACAGTAATTTTTTTCTTCTTCCATAAGCTTCCATGAGCTGTGCTTAGAAAAGTTTAAATTGAATTGAGGTGTGTTGGTAGGACTAAAGCAGAAGGAAGGAGTCAGTATTGCTTAAGAATTTCCCAGGGAATTTATTCCTCTCCTTTTCTCTCTCAGTCACAGGTTTTCATTGATTTTATAGATGGGAAAAATGGGACAAAGGGAAGCTACTTGATAGACCCATAAGTAGTTGATGTGAGAAGAGGACCCTGTGAGTGAGCAGAACCAGAATTCTGGGCTTTTCCTGGATTCCAACAGTACTGAGATTCTAACAGAGATATTGTCAAGTACATTGGGTTGTTGTTTTTCCACATTAACAATGCAAATAAATCGTGAGAACCTGTGTGTGGAACTTATATTGGTGCCCATAAGAGTGAAGTTAGAAAGGGATGATGAAATCAGAAAAGATCCAACTGAAAAATGTTCTCATCATAATCTGTCACTTATCAGATCTTGCCTTTTATCTGAAAATTGGCTGATCAGAGCAGCCACTAGTCCATACTTGCCCTATCTAGCTGGTGTTCTAACATGTTTACCATGAACCAATACATTTTGTTTTTATAGAGTGAATAATATCCTGAAAGAGAAATTTTAGTTTCCCACAGCCTGGTTTCAGAAATCTCAGCTGAGACTCCAAAGTAAGTCAACCATCACTGTCACGAAATAATAAATGTAATAAATAATAAATGTAAAAATTGGAAGGAATCTTAGGAGCCATTTAGTCCAATTTTTACTTGAAAGTAATCATACTAATAGCTAGGTTGTATAGAGAGTTTAAAGGTTTGGAAAGTATTTTACATATATTAACTCATCTGATCCTCACAAAAACCCTGTAAGGTATTATTATTATTATGATTATTATTATTACCATCATCATCTTCATCATCACCATTTGACAGATGAGGAAACCTAGGTTGAAAAAGTTCGAGTGACTTGCCAGGGTCAAATAGCTAGTAAGTGTCTAAGGCAGGATTTGAACTCAGGTCTTCCTGAGGCAGATGCCCCAATGGATAGAACAATGGGCCTGGAGTCAGGAAGATCTGATTTCAAATCTGCCCTCAGATACTTACTTGCTGGGTGACTCTGGGCAAGTCACTTAACCTCTATTTGCCTTCATTTACTGGAGGAGGAAATGGCAAACCACTCCAGTATCTTTGCCAAGAAAACCCCATGGACAATATTGATGTGTTATAGTCTAGAGGGTCACAAAGAATTGGACACCACTGAACAATAATTTCCTGATCCCAAATCCCACTTATCTTTTGTGCTACCTGCTTGACTAATAATAATAACTAACATTCACATGCTGCTTTAAGATTTGCAAAGCACTTTACATATATATTACCCTATTTTATAACACACTCAACAAGTGATCATCCAGTCTTTCCTTGCAGTCTTCCAAGGAGGGGGACCCTACTAAGTCTCAAGGCCTCCATTCCATTTTTGGACAGCCCTCATTATTAGAAAGCTTCTTTTTCCTGGTATCAAGCCCAAATTTGTCTCTTGGCATCTTCTACTCATTGGTCCTGGTTTATTGCTCTGGGACCAAACCTTTGACACAGAATAGCCCTTCAAATATTTGGAAGCGGCCATCATGCCTTCTCAGAGTCTTGTCTTCATCAGGCTAAACATCCCCATTCCTTCAGCTGAACAGTTATATTTAAAATGTCTTGTGGGATCTTTAAAAGCTCATAGAGAGGGGCAGCTAGGTGGCGCAGTGGATAAAGCACCAGCTCCGGAGTCAGGAGGACCTAAGTTCAAATCCAGTCTCAGATCAGACACTTAACACTTACTAGCTGTGTGATCCTGGGCAAGTCGCTTAACCCTGATTGCCCCACCAAAAAGAAAAAAAAAAGCTCACAGAGATGAGAAGACTTGAATTGGGGTTAGGGTAGGGCTTTTTCTTTGTTGCTTCCCAGAGTAAAGAATTACCTATGAGAAATGTGTACTAAAATTAAAATGGTTTTAATAAATCACTTTGAGCAGGGGCTCTTAACCTGTGTTCACAGACCATTCAATTGGCAAATTTCAGGTTTTTTGTGAACTTGGATAGAGAAAAAAAACACATATTTATCACACAATAATTGGTTTCTTCTGAAATTCTATATATCTTATTCTATGCATTTAAAACTATTATTCTTAGAAGGGATCCATAGGCTTCATCAGAATGCCAAAGAAGACCAGGACATGAAAAATGTTAAAAAACCTCTTCCTTAGAGGAAAATGAATTATTCATCTCCCTAAGACTTAAATGCATGGAGCCAGAACCCTAAGATCTATGGATGATACACAAAATCAACCACTGTTGAAAATGAGTATTTGTTAAGACTTTCTACAAGACATTTGTGAGCCAAATTTCTGTGAAAAATGAGCAAGTCATTTTGGAGACTCACTGTTTTATATACACAGAGGATGTTACTGCCACAAAAAGATTGGGACATCGGATTTTATACTTAATGCTGGAAGGAACTTTAGATGTCATCTAGTCCAACCCCCTCATATTATAGATGAAGAAACTGAGGCCCAGAGGTGAAATAATTTACACAAGATCATGAAGGTCATAAGAGGCAGAGCTAACATTTGAACTCTGGATATCCAACTTCAAATCCAGTACTTTTCCCACTGTTCATTACTGGGTTTGCTTTTACAATTTCATGAACTACCATTTCTGTAAGGTTGTGATAAAACAGAGGATTCCCCGCCTTGTCTGCCATAACTTGAGGCATGGAACACCAAAGGGAGCTCTCCTCTTACCTCCTGAATTCTACCTCAGGAGCACGGGGTTGACAGCCACATACTCTCAGGTTAGCTGGTTAGAACACACAGCTGCTACTTTACTATAGTTTAAGGAAGAACTTCTCAGAGTACAAACCAAATATAGGCAGGCAATGACTGACACATAGTCCAGCTTAGCAGATCAATCTAAGAGATCCTTCAGGTATCTAGTATTCTATCTGGAAGGCTCCTCAGAGATCATAGACTCAGCAATAAATTCAATAAACACGTATTAAGCAATGTTCTAGGTGCAAGGTACCATGCTAGCAATTCCATGGAATCCCAGAAGCTAGAAGGGACTTTAGGGATTGAGGTCTATATTAAGAATCACAGAATATCACAATTAGAAAGGACCTAAATCATCATATAATCCAATCCAGGTCTCAACATAAATAGCCTCTACACCATCCTCTTCAAGAGTGATGTTAGGAACAAGAAGAAGATGAGGGAAGCAATAGGATATTACTTGGGGTGGATGGGATGATGAGAATGAATGAAAGAATATAAAACTACACAACTCTTATTTTTCTTCTGTTTTTCTGTACCAAAAAGAATACTTTGGGGGCTGGGCAGAACAAAAAAAAATTATTAAGAAGGAATTGAAAGCCGTGGTAAATAAGGAGGTAGTAAAATGACATATTGTTGCTCACAAGGTTGCTAGATTCAGGTGAATTATATCCTGAGGTACTGAAAGAACCCGTCGATATGGTTAATGAATTGGTGTTAACTGTTCTCTGGAAAATCATAAATAAAGGAAGCAGTATCCCAGGACTGGAGAAAAGCAGATGTATTCCTTATCAAAAGGGGAAAGAAATTAGATTCTCCAAACCATAAACCTTTGAGCTTGACTTAGATTACTGACAAAATTCTAAAATGTGAATGTAATCCCAAGTTGCCAGGACACAGCATCACTGAGATATTGGATACTGATGTCAAGCGAAGTATGTGGCAGGCATTGTACTAAGCACTAAGGATACAAAGAGAGGCAAAAAATAGTCCCTGCCTTCAAGGAGCTTATAATCTAATAGGGGAGACAACATAGAAACAAATATATAACAAATATATAAAAAGCAAGCTATATTCGGAATATTTTTAATGGGATCACAGAGACATCAGAGATTTCCTGAGATCATAGAGAATTCTTGGGTTGTAGCATGGTAGGCATTCAGGAGAGCTGTCTCTTTAGTATTTTGGTGGCTTTAAGTAAGGAACTTGTGCCCAAGTTTGGGAACACCACGAGAGAAGGCATCTGTGTATGTCTTGTCACAGCAAGACATACACAGATTATGTATGAACCAGAAAGAAAGGTGAGTGGCAAAGGGGTGAAATGGAACTGAGACCAAGACAAATCAGCAATAGTAGCAGTTAGAGTCAAATCTAGTCAGCACACCTTTCCCTTTTCCCAGAGCACAAGGCCATCTCTGGCCCTGAGCCCCATTATTGCCTTCTATATCTTGCTTACATGGTTATCTTCATTTCTTTATTATTTGGCATTGCTAATAAATTGCACGACCATTAACAGTGATTTTGAATAAGCCTATGAGTTCATGGTTTGGGACTGATAGAAGAGAAGCTAGCCTATGGGAAAGAGAGTTTCTGCAATTTTGGCAATTATTGACAATATTCTAGACTAGATTTATAAAATCTAGAATTATTTTATAAATGTTCAAATTTATAAGATAAATAAATTGAATATGAATTTTTATAGGCAATTGTAAGCATATAAGGTTTTGCTGGACTACTTCTAGTTCTTACAGAATGTCCTACATAAAATATTTATAATTAGTTTATATAATTAGTTTTATGTTTTATATTTAGAGCTTTTATAATTATAGGAAGAATGACATTTTATGTTTTACAACTATATAATGTAAACTTTAATTTGGAGCTCTTGGGGACAAAAGTTATTGTCATTGTTGAGAACACTTAATGAATAAAGCTAAAATAATATAGGTAGTCACAGCATATTTTTGTTGTTATGTTGAAAAGGCTTCATGGAACAAAAAAAAAATGTTGACTGCCTTTGAATTTGGCAAGGGACAATAAGGAAATAAGCCAAAAACAGAGAGAAGATAGAGATTTGGTGTGGTTATACCTGAGACCATCTGAGAAATTGCTCAAATATATACCCATAATCCAAAGATCTCTACAACATTATAAGATAGTTGATGGTCATTTAGATTATCATTAGTGGTGGTGATCACCGGGAGTTAGCATGGGTTCATCAAAAATAAGTCATTCCCAATGAACATGGTTTTTTTGTTATACAAGGTTACTAGACTGATCCTCCAGAAAAGTCTTACTGTAATGTTTCATTATAGTGTCAAGGTGACCACGGATTCTTGGAGGCTATGCCAGAAGAGTATAATCTCTAGCAGGTTCTACCATGCTATAAAAGCTTCAAACATGATCCCAATGAAATACTATATACTTTCTGAGGACTAGCATAACCAAGTATCAAGACCCTCACCACTAGTGGGCTAGATACTAGGTGAGGAATTATTTTACTATAGAAGCCTATGAAACAAAGAAAATATAATACGTGTAGATACTTTTCACCTCTACAGTGGTGATGGCAGAGTGGTAGAAAATGGGGCAGAGGGTACTAACAATCATACAGTTTTTAGACCATCTAAAATCATTAATTTAATCATTAGTATCTTAAGTATGACCTTGTTTTTCAGTAACCAATTAGTAGACAGACTTCTTAAGGAAGTGAATCATATCAATATCAACATTCTTTCTATAAATGAAACCAAAAAGCTGGAAGGAAGTTGTAGTAAATGTTCACAGGTTCTTCTGGGAGAGGTAAATAGGATGGAATGAAACAATCATTTTCAAAAACACCTAATATGTTCAAGGAGCTGTACTAAGCACTTGACAAATATATTATTTGATTGTCATAACAACCCTAGGAGGTAGATGCTATTGTTATCCCCATTTTACAGAAGAGAAAACTGAGGCAGGCAGAGGTTAAGTAACTTTTCCAGGGTTATGCAGCTAATAAGTATCTGAGGTTGCATTTGAACTCAGGTTTTCCTGACTGCAGTACCAATTCTTATCCATTGTGCCACCTAGTTGCCTCCGAAAAAAAAATGCTGGACTTTATTTTGCCATTTCCTGAAATACTTGGTGATTTTATTTTATAACATTCATGATAAGCAAAAATACCACCATGATGATAATTGCAGCTTATATGTCAATGACTGTTTCTGAAGGTGAGCAGTTAAAGGAACTCTATCTGTGGTGTCTCTGAGTCAAATAAACGTATAACTGATGACTGATCTAAAGAAGCTATAGGAGAGCACGGCAAACAATATTGGAAAATATGACTGATGACTAACAAATAGAAGACATCAATGGCTTGTAGTCTCCACTGAAACCTCACATCTATAGAATGTCAATAATTCCTTCAAAAAGAAAATCAAATAGAATCAAGCATGATGAGCCGTAGCTAGGAAATACCTAGTTAATGAAGACATTTCCAAATCAGCTGTTCTGTGTGGAGACAGATCAAAGCTCCAAATCATTACCAAATTAGAAGAAAGGATGAAGATGAGAAGATCCCATCATGCCATCACAACTACCTCCAGATCTATGCCAAAAAGCTACTGATGATGAAAAATTGTCACTCAGTGATAACATTGGGTGATAATGGTTACAAAAGGCTGCTTGGAAGAGGTAGGTCTAAAGAAGATCTCCAAGTGAAATGAGTTGGTTTGATCTGGCACTGAGCAGCTAGTCTTAAGGAGCCTTGGCATCAACAAGAAATCCTTGAGACCACAGGGCTCATGAAATTGTGATTGGATATGACTTATGACTTTAATGCTGCAAACAGGGTGTCCCCAAACTCTTAGTGCACTATTTAAGTTTTAATAACTCAAAACTTCACTAAGACTTTGGGGACATATTGTATAGTATCCACTACACTGGTCACAAAGTAAAACTGAGTACCTTTCAATTACAGGTGTTTATTAAAAGGCAGTGTGGTACAATGGATAGAGGGCTGGTCTTAGAATCAGGAAGATCTGGGTTCAAGATCCATTGTTGACACATATTGACTATGTAACCCTGGGTAAGTTATTTAGTCCCTCCATGAGAAATTAAAACATCTATTTACGATGGTAAATTGCAGAACAGGTGCTCATCTGCATTAGAAGAGGGGAATCCTCCTATTGGGAATGCCCTACAGCAATAAAATCACAGGTAGAGATAAAAACAAATACAAAATGAAATTCGGAATTGGGTTAACTTACTTGAGGGTCAATATGGTTGTCTTGGAATATGAGTCAGCACAGAACAATCTTCACAATTGCTGAGTATGAAAATTGTCAAGTGACATTATCTATTGACATTTTACTCCTAAAATTAGCTATTGATAAGCCATTAATGGCTAGATGACACAGTGAATAGAGCGCCAGGCCTGTAATCATGAAAACCTGAGTTCAAACTCAGCCTCAGGCACTAGTTGTGTGACCCTGGGCAAGTCATTTAACCTTGTTTGCCTCAGTGTCCTCATCTGTAAAATGAGCTGGAGAAGGAAATAGCCAAAAAGATGCTTCAGTATCTTAGCTAAAAAAAAACCCAAATGGGGTCACAGAGTCAGACATGACTTAACCAGCAACAAACTTAGTAACTTTTTTCAACCAGTTAACTAATATTTATTAAGCATCTGCCATGGGCCAGACATTGTACTAATCACTAGGGGATACAAAGAGAGGTTTAAAAAAAGAACTCATGGTCTAGCGGGGGAGACAATATGCCAACAATTTTGTACAAACAAGATATATACAGGATAAATTGATTGTGGTTTCAGAGGGAAGGCACTAAAATTTAGGAGGACTGGGAAAGGTTTTTTTGCAGAAGGTTGGACTTTAGCTGAGACTTAAAAGAGGCCAGAGAAGCTAGAAGGCATAAATGAGGAGGTAGAGCATTCCAGGCATGGGAGACCACCAATAAAAATGCTTGGGTCAGGAAATGGACTGTCTTGTGTCAGAAGAAGCTAGGAAGCCAGGATCACTGGGTCACAGAGTACTTGGAGGGCAGTAAGGTATAAGAAGCATGGAAAAGTAAGAAGGGACCAGGTTGTAAAGGGCTTTAAAAGACAAACAGAAGGTTTTATACTTGATCCTGGAGGCAATAGTGAGCCACTGGAGTTTAATGAATAAAGAGTTGATCTTGTCAGACCTGCACTTGAGGAATATTAGTTTGATGCTTAGTGGAGGATGAATTGGTTGGAATGGAGAGAGCCTTGAAGGCAGGGAGGGCAAGCAGTAGACTAATAGTTCAGGTATGAGATGATGAGGGCCTGAAATAGGCTGGTGGCAATGTCAGAGAAAAGAACAGGATACAATAATAATAATAATAATAACAATAATAATAATAATAATAATAATAACTAACATTTCTATTTTGTTAAGTTGTTGTCAATTGTGTCTAACTTTTCATGAGCTCGTTGGAGTTTTTCTTGGCAAAGATATTAGAGTGGTTTGCCAGTTCCTTCTCCAGCTCATTTTATAGATGAGGAAACTGAGGCAAGCAGAAGTTAAGTGACTTACCCAGAGTCACACAGCTAGTAAATGTCTGAGGCTGGATTTAAACTCAAGTTTTCTTGACTCCAAGCTTAGTACTCTATTCACTGCGCCACATAACTGCCTGTAGAGATGCCATGCAAATAGATACTGTAGGTCTTAACAACTGATAGGTTATGGGGGATGGAAGAGTGAGAAATCAAGGATGACTGCTAGGCTATCAGCCTGAGTACCTGGGAGGACAGTGGTACCCCCAAGAGTAATAGGGAAGTTAAGAAGAAGGGAACATTTTTAGGAAAAGATGAGTTCAGTTTTAGACGAGTGTTCAAGTTATCAATGGAACATGAACTTTGAGATGTCTAACAGGCAGTTGGACATTTAAGACTGGAGGTCAGGAAAAAGATTAGGGCTGGACAAGTAGATCTAACAGTCATTAGCACAGAGATGATATTTGAAATGATGGGGTCTGATGAGATCACCAAGTGAAATGGCATAGAGAAAGAAGAGAAGAGAACTCAGAACAGAGCCTTGGGGGACCTCTAAAGTTAGGGGGTATGACACAGATGAAGATCCAGCAAAGGAGGCAGAGGAGGGGTCAGACAGGTAGGAGAAGATGGAGGAAAGGGCAGTGAAACAAAAACCTAAAAAGAATAGAGTATCAAGGGGAAAGGGGTGATCTACAATCTCAAAGGCCACACAGAGTTCAAAAAGAACAAAGGATCGAGAACAGATCGAGATTAGATTTGGTAGTTAAAAGATCATTGGTAATTTTGGAGGGAGTAGTTTCAGTTGAATAACAAGGTCAGAAGCCAGACTGCAAAAAGTTAAAAAAAGAATAAGAAGAAAGCAAGTGGAGGCACCATTTTATTGGAGATGACCATCTTGAGGAGTTTAGTTACAAAAAGAAAGAGATATTTGATGATAGCTAGTGGGGATGAATGGATCAAGGGAGGATGTTTTGAGGATTGGGAGACATGGGCATGTTTGTAGGCAGCAGGGAAGCAGACAGTATAAAGAGAACAGTTGAAGATTAGTGAGAAAGTAGGGATGATAGAGGGTACAATCTGCTGGAGAAGATGGGATGGAATAGCATCACTTGTGCATGTAGAGGTATTAGCCTTGGCATGGAGAAGGGCCATCTCTTCATGTAAAACAGAAATGAAAGAGGAAATAATGGCAGAAGTCATCTTATATAAGATTAAGAATGGGAAAATGAGAGAGATCTTGGCAAATAACTTCAATCTTTTCACTGACAGATGAGGCAAAGTTCTTAGTTGATGGGGAGGATGGGAGTTGTGAGAGGTTTGAGTAGGGAATTAAAAGATTTGGAAAAGCTGAAGTGAATCAATTAGGGAGATATAAAAAGATTGCCTTGCTGCAAGGAGGGCCCAGGAAACATAAGCTTGTAGTGAACCCAGTCAGCAAAAGTCAATGATTTTCTCCAGTCTTATTCTAAAGCACCCAAGCAGAGAACTCAGCCATTATGAAATATTTTAAATGTCGTGGTGGATGTGGGTATGTCTCCTTTGCACAACTAATAAATTGGCTTCAGTTCTGTGTATTTTTTTTTTAGGCAATTGGGGTTAAGTGACTTGCCCAGGGTCACACAGCCAGTAAGTGTCAAGTGTTTGGTCAAGTAAGGCCGGATTTGAACTCAGGTCCTCCTGACTGTAGGGCCAGTGCTCTATCCACTGTGCCACCTAACTGCCCCTGGTTCTGTGTATTTTTAAAATCGATATTTGGAGAAAAAAAATAAAGCATCTGAGTAGGAGCAAAGGTAACGGATTGTGAATGTAATCCAAGGCTGAGGTTTGGCAGAGCAAGATCTTTGATAGGACCCAAGAGAAGAGGACAGTGTAGAGTGATCAAGATGGGGAAGCGAAAAGAGTACAGCCAGGGCAGGGGTGATAGTCTGGGAAAGAACTGAGGGTTGGAGAGTTTGGAGGTTGTAGTGAGGATGAAGAACAGGGTTTGGAATTGTGAGGCAGAGGGAAAGGGAGAATAACAACAGATTAAGATCAGATAAAATAATTTCAAAGTTCATGAATATGGTTGTGAAATACTTGTGGGTAAGTACAAGATCAATGGTGTGATCAATGTTCTCTGTAAGTAGCTATGGTAGAGTGGAAGAATAGGTCACAGGAAATGAGTAAGTTGAGGAACTGGGAATGAAGAGTGTTAGAGGAAATATCACTATGTATGCTGAAGTCATCGAGCATTTGGGGAGGAGAAAAACACTGTGATTCAAGCACTATACTCACTGAGGAAAAAGGAAGAATGTCCTACAGGTCTGTCGACATCAGCTTCCAGAATCTTGTTTGGGTGATAAATACAGTTTGAATGAACTTCCAAAGAGAGATTACTGAGTGATAGCGGCAGAAGAAGATCATGGAAAAGGCAGTGGGGAGCAAAGAATGATCTAATTCTCCCACTATGCGACTAGTAAGTCAGGAAATATGAGTGAAAGAGCAACCAATACTGTAAATAGTAATCCATTTTCAACATAATCACTTGACAAGCAGTTCAAAATTCTACTCCTCTCCTCATTAGGAAAGTCACACTAAGTCACTCCAAAAAGGATCATTGATTTAAAACTGAAAAAGAACCTTAGAGGTTATTAAATTCATCTCCTTCAGTTTCTATGTGAGGAAAACTGAAGCGTAAGAAAATTGAGTTGGGGGGGGTGGGTAGGGAAAGGGGGATGTGTCAAACAGCTAGTAAGTGCCCAAGGCAAGATTTGAACTCAGGTCTTCTTGACTACGAAACCAACCCCTAATCCACTATATAACATATTACCTCTCCTGATACTAGATTGTTGTAGAAATATTTTAGGATAGCATTTTATGGTACTGAAAGGAAATGGAGAAATGAAAAAATATCCCGATTTATTTGGTGTACCTTGAATGGTATTGGCAGAGAAATGGAACCATATGAATGGAGAAAGGATCACTTTCTTTAGAAAACTAAGATGGTAAACAAAGAGTTAATTTGCTAGGATTACAAGCAAACTTTTAAAAATACCTTAAGTGAATATATTATTATTCCCAATTCCAGTATTTTTAAAGGCTAATTTCAGCAACTTTCAGTTTTATTTTCATTTCCCCCTTAAATTTGCAAACAAAGATGAAAATAACCCAGGAATCTTGGGAACTTGACTGATGTTGGTAAACCATTCAGATGCTCTGTATAAAGAAAGCATACACACGTGGAATAGCATCTGTATCTCCCAGCATCTACACCAACAGGGGCAGGTCCATCGGCAGCTACTTTAACTGCCAAGATATCATTTTACCAAAACAATGTTTTCTGGCTTTAAAATTCACCTTCTACTTCCAGAGCATAAAGATTTATCTGTTTTGAATTTGAGGAGAAATAATCCTCGGCATTCTTTCTTTAAATCTTTATGTAGCCTTGCAAAGAGACCTTCACTGACAGATATAGGCAGACCCAGACGTTCAAACAGACTATACCAAATTATTGTCAACAACTGTTCCCTCTGGAAGGGGGAAGAAACAACAAAACAAAAGGTGGTTTTCAGCTCAGTCACTTTGGATATTGGGTGCAGCTACTCTATTGTTTCTCAAGTCCTCAGATAAGAAGCATCCATTAGGAAGAAGAAAAGAAATAGTCCTGAACACCTTCTGCGGTTTCTTTCTTGATTATCTCCGATGCACTATGTATGTATATATATATATACATATATATGTATATATGTATATATATATATATATATATTTTTTTTTTTCTTCTTTACCTTGCAAATAGCTAACGGCTTCTAGCCAGAGCTAAACCCAGCCCTTTCATGCCCTGCAGTCATCGCTGCATCTTTAAGAGAAAACCGATTCTCTGGAATGCTGTGCGTGCACATACCTATCTGAGCTCTGCAGCCCACACCTGCCGAACAGGTAAACCAGATCCTCCGTGGGGCCTCAGAGCCACATTCCAGCCCAGCAAGCTATTACTCTCTAATTGTTACCTGTCAAACAGGTCAACTCAGCGCTTGGGCCAGGCCCAAACAAGCGCATGTTCCCACGAAATCCTAAACCTGCTAACCTTTGACCTCTTCTAAGTTTTAGCGATTATTTTAACCAAGGACTGATTTAATTCCTGACGATGACTTTTTAACTGGAGCAGAAGGTGGTATGCTTTTTCTTCTGCATCTCCTATGGCAAAACAGTGGGCCAGGAGCTCTGTGGGGAAGTCCTGAGACAGGCCTATCCATACGGCAGCATGGCTCCCTGAGATGAAACTCATTCTCTGACTTCCCAATATCTGTCTTCCCCTTTTGAAGAGAAAGGAAATTTCCCCAGGGTGGGTAAGGAAGCCTGGAGTTGTCCACAAAACAGAAGCTTAGAGTGTGGTAAACAATTCTCATTTTTGCTCTTTGCATATTGACATGTTTGTGTTTACCGACGATTTAGTTTGTTTAAAAAATAAAGGACAAATATTTAAAGAAGAGTACTGGTTACTAAAATTTTATTCCGGCTTCTCTTATTACCAAAACAACCACCAGGGACTTTAGAAACTAACTATCTAATCCAGCCTCTTCATGTGATAAGGAAACCAAGGCCCCAAAAGGTAAAACAATTTATAAGAGGTAGTAAGTTGTCAGAGGGTAGCATCGGATAGAGTGACAGGCCTAAAGTCAGAAAAACTCATCTGAGTTCAAAGCTGGCCTCAGACACTTACTAGCTGTGTGACCCTGAACAAGTCATTTAACCCTGTTTGTCTCAGTTTCCTCATCTGTAAAATGAGCTGGAGAAGGAAATGGCCAGCCACTCCAAGATCTTCGCCAAGAAAATCCCAAATGGGATCACAAAGAGTCAGACAAGACTGAACAACAACCACCCCAAGAAGACTCTTTTACACTTGAATCCCTTTCCGCCTTCCCCGTCAAGTCAGCTCTAGGACATCCCTAGGAGCGACACACCACTACCCTTCCAGGAATCCCAATCCACTCGGAGATAGCTTGTTGGAAGCTTTTTCTCTATATCCTGCCTTAATCTACCTCTTTTCAGGTGCCACCCTTTCCTCTTTGTTTCTCCTCTCTGGCGCCCAACAAGACAACTGTAACCCTTCTAACCCAGGATATATTAAACAAAGTTGACACTTGTATTTGACTTATACCCATTATCTCTTATTTTTTACCTTGGCTCTCCCTCCGTGTTTAATGAGCTCTGTTTTGTGGATTTTAGGGGATTGTTTTGCAACACTGATATTTACATGTGAGTAAAGGAGTTTTAGTAGGACCCCCATTGGATTTCTCACAATGGAGTGTATGTAGGGGGTTGAAACAAAAACGAGCTAGTCAAATTATTTGTAGGCTGGTCACTTTTGGGGAAGCTATTCCAAAAGCTTTTCCAAATAATGGAATTTCAATTATCCCAGCAACATACAGTTATGCCCAGAGCAGGTCCTGCAACATCATGTCTGTGGTAGAACATTGTTTGACTGAGCTGGGTTTTTTTTTTCCTTTCCCTCCTGTGGCTGAACAAGTTATTCTACAAAGAGCCTCAGATCTCTCTGAAGAGGTAAAACTGGCACTTCCTGTTCAGTTCATCCAGTTCAGGCTTGTTTCATACAGTCAAACAGGATGGGCCTGCTCCCGACGAGAGAATCTCCGAACCAGGCTCTGGTGATGGTGAAGACCTGAAGTCTGGCAGGTTTGTTTAGAAAATCTTGAGGAAAAGCAAAAGTGTAGAATGATGCAAATATGCGCCCAAGGAGGTCGAGTGTAATCTGAACTCTGTCTCGTTCGGCAGCCAGTAGTGAATACTATTAATTAACAAAGACCCCTTAGTGTCCAAGCCGTGTCCCCATGCTTCACAAACAAAGAGTGATAACCAACTTTTCAAAGTCTACACACAAATACAGAATGGTAAAAGGGGTTGGAGAGATCATCTGGTCCAACCTCCTGCTTTTGGGCAGGTATAAGCAAGCCATCCAGAACCAAAGGAGAGGCAGTTTCATCTCCCAACTCATCCTCTGCACAGCAGGGGCACACATCTAGAATACATTGGGTGCCCATCTGCCCCTCAAAGAATCCTTAGCTTCCCTCAAAGAACATTTCCAGTAGAACTTGCTACATGAGAACATTCTTGGTTCTTCTAGTTATTAGTACTTCCCCCTTTGAAATGACTTTGTATATACTTTACATACATTTTGCATTTTTGTATACGTGTATATACCTAATAGAAAGTTAGCTCCTGGAAAGTAGGGATGATTTCATTTTTGCCTCTAATCTCCATGGCCTTGCACATAATAGGTGCAAATAATAATATTAATAAATTTTTATTGAATTGAAAACACTTGATTCTCTTCTGAAAGATTTGGACAGAGACTACAATTTTAAAAAATTGTAAAGTATATTGATATATTATACATACTTAGAATTCTCCTCCCACCAAAAAAAAAACTGTTATTTTCACAAACATTCAGTTGGTCATGTTTTGATTTTTATAAAGACAATAAACCCTTATTTGCATTATTTTTCCTTTTTTTTTTTTGTTTTGCTTTTCTTCACTTTCATAGACTATTTTAATCTCCTGGTCAGTTCCTCTTATGATTATTTCACATACTTATCTACAAAAGCATTTCTGATTTCCCATAATATTCCTAAAATCAAGGTTTCTTCTTTGTCCTCCTTTCTTTGAAGAGCTCCTTCGTGGATTTTATCATCCTGACCATCAAAAAATTCTTCCCTATATTCCACTACAATCTTTCCTGTTTTGATTTAAGCTTGTTTTCTTTTGATTGATTCTTTATGTACATGGAGAATAAATGGACCACATCTCTCTCACACACACACACACACCCCTCCTTTTTTTAATTTGTCCCAGGATATAGGGAATGCAGGACTTGTGAGAAGATAACTTAAAATTCCCTGCACCTGGCAGCAGAATGACCCTCTGGAGTGCACCTATGCAATGTATTTTTACAAAGGAATCGCTTGCACTCATCATTTGTGACAGACAAATGGGGAGAAGGACTGGAATTATTATTTCATTGATATATGGGGGCCCAGGAGGAGGAACCTCTGCCTGTCTCCCCATACAAGTCAGCAGTTTGTCTGCAAGTTAGCCTTACAGAGTTGCCTATGGCAGTAAGAGATTAAATGACTTTACCCAGTTGTCATGGAGCCAGTACGTGTCAGGGATTTGAACCCAGGTCCTGCTGAGGCCAGCTCTTTATCTATTACACCATACTGCCTCTTGCCAAGTGCTAAAGTTTTTCCTGTTGTCATGCTATAGAGTGATATTTATAAGAAAATCATGATAACACTCAAACTACCAAAAAAAAAAATCTTTCTAAATAGAAATATTCATTCATTCAGTCAGTTATCCACCTATCAAACATCTACTGGCCACAAAACCACTAAGGCCACACTTGCTGCTACAAGACAAGCTCAGGACACAGATATTCCTGCCTCTTGGCCAGGCTTCTGACCCAACAACATTTTCTGGCTCAAAGAAGTCCCATTTGTGGTTGCTGAGAGACAGGCTGGGACACACCACCAATTGCCTCATCAAAATCACAACTTCTGGATATCCCAGTGGGCCACACCTCTGCCAGGCCTGCCGGGTCCTTTCCCCATCCAGCCCCAGGATCCAACAGCTTTTACCTGGTGACCAGAATCCATCCCTTTCTATTCATGCTTTCTGTGAGTCAGACTTCCAGATGCCTGTTAAGACATAGCCACACAGGTTACTGGGAAGTGGAGGATTGGAACCTCAAGGGTAGACCTTAAACCTTCTAATCACTTGGTCTTCATCATTATTCATCACTGATCCTCTGCCTGGACTTATTTCCCAATGCTTAGCATACTCTTACCCCTTCCTTCTTCCCCTCTCCTAGCAATACTGAACCCCAACTGCCAAAAAATAAGCTTTCTTCCCAATCCCAGCTGGCCACTCATTCATCACCATCCACTTCAGTATTCTCCTCCTCTCTTTCCTTCTATAAGTCTTCCTTCTTTAAATCTTTTGGCTACTTCCATTGTGCTCTCTGGAATTCCTGCTCCATAATTCACAAATGACCTTTCATTTTACACCATTTACTCTCTTGCTCCTTTCATCTTCTGGTACTCCCTGAAACCTGGCTGGCTTCAGATGGCACCAAATCCCTAACCATCCTCTTCAGCAATGATTGCTCTTCCCCCCTCCCCCACTCACTCTCATGTTGAAGTGGGGAAGTTGAAATATTCCTTGCTCCCTATTTCTACTTCTAGACTATACCTCTACCATTATCATTAAGCAACCTCTCCTCCTTTGTCATTCATGCAACCCAAATCTATTACCCAATTCATATTCTGGTAAGGACTACCAACTCCCAGGACATTCTCTTTTCTTTCTCAGTGAGTTCACACTCAGCTCAGAGTCTATCCACTGACACTACCTTAGACATCATTTTACATTCTTTGACCCTTCGTTTCTAAATATTAAAAGTTACACCATAAAAAAATTAGAGAAGAAACCAATAAACTGTATTTTATAACTTTGGCTAGTGGAAGAGTTCTTAACCAAACAAAAGACAGAGGTGATCACAAAAATAAACAATTTAAATGAGGGGAACCCTGAATATAAACAATTTTGGTCTTTAAAGGATACATAGGAATTCAGCAGTAAATAAGGAGGATGTTCCAGGCATAGAGGAGAGTATGAGCTAAGGTATTAAGGCAGGAAAATGAAGAATATGTTGGAGGATGAACACTGTCATCTAAGTCATTGGCTAAAATATTTAGCAGAATAAGACCAAGGGCAAGCATGTGATATTCTGTTAGAGAACTCATTTAAAGTTGATAGAAATCCCTGGATTGGCTTTCATTTAATCCAATTAGTCAACCATTTCAAAATCCATGTAACTATACAATAAACTGGTTCACCAAGATGCCATGAAAGACTTCATCAAATTGTCAAATCACAGAATCTCATTTCCACTTCATCAGGTCCCCCATACTTGTCAAAATCAGATCCAAAGTAGAAGATACCCCCCATTCCTCTAAAAGGTAAAAATCATCTATAAAGCAAGTCAATAATGTTTCAGTTGCTCTGCTTTTAGCAAATAAAGATGTCTGATAAATGTCCAGATAACCAAATTTCCCTTACCCCAATGCCAGCTTTGGGATGAGTATCTGGAACTCATTATCCATGTCCTCTAGCTACCCTGAAAGTTTATAGTATACCTCTACTCTAATGTCACTACTGTTTTCCCAACCTTAATTCTCACAAAAAGAAGTTCACTTCTGGGAGCCAAGATGGTGATATAAGCAGTAAATCACAGTAACTCTCCCTCATTCACCTCCAAACAATGATAAAATAGCACCCCAAAACAAATCCTGGAACAGAAAAACCAGCAAAAAGATAGGGTAAAACCATCTCTGAGCCCAAGAAACTTGGAAGATCAGTAAGAAAGGTCTGTTTCACTCAGGTAAAAGGGGAGTACAGACTAGGACAGGAAGCATCCCAGCAAGCCAGCAGCAAGCTCCACCTCAGCAAACTGGTGGTAGATCCTGAGCACCAGTTTGATGGAGCAGGCAAATGCCAACACCAGGACACCCCTCCTCCCATGTGCCTCAGCATAGCCAAGGGACCAGGCAGACTCTGGCTCTGAGAACTACCACATAAGAATCCACCAATCACCTCAGAAAAGAGATCCCAAAATAAAAACTCCAAAGAACATTATAGCCAAATTTCAGAACTATCAAGGAAAAAAGTACTGCAAGCAGCCAGAAAGAAACAATTATAATATCAGAGAGCCACAATCAGGATTACACAGTACTTAGCAGCTACAACATTAAAAGATCAGAAATCATGGAACGTGATATTCCCAAAGGCAAAGGAGCTAGGACTACAACCAAGAATCACTTACCTGGTGAAATTAAGCATAATACATCAAGGGAGGAAAAAATTGTCTTTCAATGAAATAGAAGAATTTCAAGCTTTCACAAGAAGACCAGAATTAAACCAAAAACTTGATCTCCAATATCAAGACCCAAGAGATGCATAAACAGGTAAAAAAAAAGAAAAGAAAACATAAGGGATTCAACAGAGCTAAACTATTTACATCCCCTGAATGGGAAGATGCTATTTGTAATTCTTAAAAATTGAATCACTAATAGTACAGCTAGAAGGAATATCCATAGATAGAAAGCACAGATATAAAGTGAATTTGAGGGAATGACATAAAAATAATTAAGGGATGAAAATGATAAGTGTACTGGGTGCAGAAGGAAGGGAGAAGTAGAATGGGGTAAATTATTTCACATGAAGAGGCATGAAAAACCTATTACAGAGGAGAGGAAGATGGGAGGCTGAGCAATGGGCATCACTTGAACTTTACTCTCATCAGTATTGGGTCAAGGAGAGAATAACATAATAATAATAATAAATTACCAATAAATATCAATATATCAAAAATATCAATAATAATAATAAATTATATTCCACAAAGGGCAGTGGAAAGATATATTAAAAATTAATTGGAAAATAAATAATCTAATCTTAAAGAGTAAGTGGGTCAAAGAACAAATCACAGAAACAATAAATAATTTCATTAAAGAGAATGACAAGACAACATACCAAAGATGTATAGGATGCAGCCAAAGCAGTTCTTAGGGAAAAAATTATTTCTCTAAATTCTGACATCAACAAAATAGAAAAAGAACAGGTCAATGAATTGGAAATGTGATTTTTAAAATTGGGAAAAGATATTAAAAATCCCCAATTGAGCACCAAA
The DNA here is from genome assembly GCF_900497805.2 of Vombatus ursinus. Taxonomy (NCBI): domain Eukaryota; kingdom Metazoa; phylum Chordata; class Mammalia; order Diprotodontia; family Vombatidae; genus Vombatus; species Vombatus ursinus. The sequence goes on from NW_020948739.1 coordinate 7,734,099, forward strand.
TCAGAAATCCTGAAAATCAAAGGTGAGATTAATAAGACTGAAAGTTTAAAAAAAAAATCCTGCTGAACTAATAGATAAATCTAGGGGCTTGTTTTATGGAAAAACAAATAAGGTAGATAAGCCATTAGTTAATTTAATTTAAAACAAGAAAGAAGAAAACCTAAAATCCAGTATCAAAAATGAAAAGGGTGAAATCACCACCAATGGAGAAGAAATTAAAGCAATCACCAGGAAATATTTTGCCCAAATATATGCCAATAAATCTGACAATTTGAATGAAATTGATGAATATTTACAAAAATATAAATTACCCAGATTAACAGATCAGGAAATAGAATGCCTAAATAACTCCATCTTAGAAAAAGAAATTGAACAAGACATTAATGAACTCCATAAGAAAAAAATCGCCAGGGCCAGATGGGTTCACAAGTGAATTCCACTAAACATTTGAAGAACAACTAATTTCAATACTACATAAACTATTTGGAAAAATAGGCAAAGAAGGAGTCCTAGCAAACTCCTTTCATGACACAAATATGATGCTGATACCTAAACCAAAAAGAGCTAAAATAGAGAAAGAAAATTATAGACCAATTTCCCTAATGAATATCAATGTAAAAATTTTGAACAAAATACTAGCAAGGAGATTGCAGTGGTATATCACAAGGATTACACACCTTGACGAGGTGGGATTTATATCAGAAATGCAGGGTTGGTTCAGTATTAGGAAAACCATCAATATAATTGACCATATCAATAAAAAAAAACAATGGAAATTATATTATTATTATCTCAATAGATGCTGAAAAAGCTTTTAACAAAATAGGGCACCCATTCCTATTAAAAACACTAGAGAGCACGGAAATAAAGAGAGTGTTCCTTAAAATGATAAGCAGTGTCTATCTGAAACCATCAGCAAGCATTATCTATAAAGGGGATAAGCTAGAAGCCTTCACAATAAAATTAAGGGTGAAGCGAGGATGCCTATTATCACCACTATTATTCAATATAGTACTAGAAATGTTAGCTATAGCAATAAGAGAAGAAAAAGAAATGGAAGGAATTAGAATAGGCAATGAGGAAACAAAATTATCACTCTTTGCAGATGATATGATGGTATACTTAGAGAACCCTAGAGCTTCAACTAAAAAGTTACTTGACATAATTAACTACTTCAGCAAAGTTGTAGGATATAAGATAAACCCACACAATTCACTAGCATTTCTTTATATGACCAAAAAAGCCCAGCAGCAAGAGATAGAAAGAGAAATTCCATTTAAAATAACCACAAACAACAAGACAAACCCAGGAACTATGTGAACACAAATAGTCTGATCTAAATAATTGGAAAAAAATCAGTTGCTCATGGGTAGGCCAAGCCAATATAATAAAAATGACAATTCTGCCTAAACTAATTTACTTATTCAATGCTATACCAATAAAATTACCAAAACATTATTTGTTAGAGATGGAAAAAATGACAACAAAATTCATCTGGAAGAACAAAATATCGAGAATATCAAAAAAATTAATGGAAAAAAATACAACGGAAGGTGGTCTAGCAGATCTCAAGCTATATTATAAAGCAGTAATCATCTAAACTATCTGGTACTGGCTAAGAAATACAGTAATGGATCCATGGAATAGATTAAGTATACAAAACACAGTAGTCAATGACCATAGTAACCTCGTATTTGATAAACCCAAAGACTCCAGCATTTGAGATAAGGACTCACTACTTGATAAAAAATGCTGGGAAAACTGGAAAACAATATGACACAAACTAGGTATAGACCAATATTTCACAATGTATACCAAGATAAGGTCAAAATGGGTGCATGATTTAGACATACAGGGAGACGCCATAAGCAAATTAGAAGAACAAAAAATAGTCTACCTGTCAGATCTATGGGGAAAGGAAGAATTCATGATCGAGCAAGAGATAGAGAGCATTATGAAATGTAAAATAGATCATTTTGATTATATTAAAATAAAAACTTTTGTACAAACAAAATCAATGTAACCAAGATTAGAAGGAAAGCAGAAAGCTGGGAAACTGTCTTCATAGCAAGTGTTTCTGATAAAGGTCTCATTTCTCAAATACATAGAGAACTGAGTCAAATTTATAAGAATACAAGTCATTCCCCAATTGATGAATGGTCATATGAACAGGCAGTTTTCAGATGAAGAAATCAAAGCTATCTATAGGCATATGAAAAAGTGTTCTAAATCACTTTTGATTAGAGAAATGCAAATTAAATAATTCAGAGGTACCACCTCACACCTATCAGATTGGCTAATATGAAAAAAAGGGAATATGATAAATATTGGAGAGGATATGGGGAAATTGGGACACTAACACACTGTTGGTGGAGTTGTGAACTGATCCAACTATTCTGGAGAGCAATTTGGAACTATGCCTAAAGGGCAACTAAACTGTGCATACCCTTTGATCCAGCAATACCTTTACTAGGTCTGTATCCCAAAGACATCATGAAAAGGAGAAAAGGACCTACATGTACAAAACATTTATAGCAGCTCTTTCTGTGGTGGCAAAGAATTGGAAATTGAGGGGATGCCCATCAATTGGGGAATGGCTGACCAAGTTGTGGTATATTAATATAATGGAATACTATTGTGCAATAAGAAATGATAAATAGGCAGATTCCATAAAAACCTGGAATGACTTGTACAACCTGATGCAAAGTGAAATGAGCAGAACCAGCAAAACCTTGTACACAGTATCGGCAACACTGTATGATGATCAACTATGAATGACTCAGCTCTTCTCAGCAACACAATGATCCAAGACAAGTACAAAGTACTCATGAAAGAAAATGCTATCCACATTCAGATAAAGTATTGATGTACTCTGAATGCAGATCGAAGCATATTTTTCATTTACTTTATTCTTTTTCCTGTTTTTTTTTCTTTTGATCTGTTTTCTCCTTTCAAAATTGTGACTAATATGGAACTATGTTTTACATGACAGCACATGTACAACCTATATCAAATTGCCTCCCATTTTCAGAAGAGGGGAAGGGAGGGAGAAAAATTTGGAACTCAAAATCTTGTAAAAAATGAACGCTAAAAATTGTCTTAACATGTAATTGGGAGAAAAATACTATTTAAAAAACTACATTAAACCATGCCTTAATGGCAAACAAAGATTGGGAATAAGGATTATTTTATTCTTTGTATTTGTGTCCCCAGCCCCCAGCACAGTGTCTGGCATATAGTAGGTACTTAATAAATGAGTGTATTAACTGAATGCTTAAAGGTCATGTATTTCTACACATAGTTCAAGGGGTTGTCCTAAGGCAACATCAAAGCACTCTATGAATGCAAACTATTTTTACTATTGTTATTTAAGATTCATAGATTATTAGAACTAGACGGAAGAAACCATCTAGTTTTGTGCCATCATTTTAACAGATAAAGAAAGCGAGGCTCTGATTCTTACAATCTAGCCAATAGCCCACAGATGCTCAGACTCCTTAAGAGTCTGGCTAATATGGCGAATCTTCAATAAACCTAGTTTTTGGCTGCAAGAAAGCTTGGGTCGAGTTCTTTCAGGCAGGACCCAGGTGTCATGAATTTGGGATTCCAGGACCCCTGACCTCTAGACCACACCACATGGTTCCCTGCACCTGGAAAAACTGCCTGTACCAAGCTCTTCACCAGCCAGGACTGGAAGACTACAGGCCATTCACCCACAGTTGGTAGCAAATAGTGAGTACCAGCCAATGTTCCCCATCATTCCTGGATGCAGCCTGTGCTCAGTTCCAGTCAACCTCCTCTTTGGGACCCCCTCGAGGCAGGGACAGCTGTACGCCCCTTGCCAACAGAAGCAGTTTCAGAAGCCGAGACCTTTGCCCCTTACTCCAAAAGAATTTGGGTCCCATTGTTTGAGGGGGGAATGATGGGGTTGGGATCTGGGCCCCAGAAAGGAAAAACCCTGGACTTTCCCACATGGCCAAATCTCTGGCTTTTGCCTGAGGCTATAATCCCATCAACTGGCCTTTCATTGTGGCTACGCCCAATCTCCCCTCCATTGTCTTGCCTCCTTATGGCCCCAGGCCACTTCCCAACCTTGCTAATTCTATTACCTCATGGACTACTTGGCCACTCCTAGATACCTCCCACAATCTTTCTGTATATAAAGTCCATCTTGTCTCCATTAAGATGCTCTGATTCTTACAATCTAGCCAATAGCCCACAGATGCTCAGATTCCTTAAGAGTCTAGCTAATATGGTGAATCTTCAATAAACCTTGTTTTTGGCTGCAAAAAAAAAAAAAAGAAAGAAAGCGAGTCCCAGAGAGGTCATAGCCCTTGTTCTAGCCTTTCTTCTCCCCGTCACCTTCTTCTATCTTTCAACTTTTTGACCTCATATCCCTGTCTCTTTGGGGGCATTTTTTTCTTTTCTTTGCCTTTTGTGTTTTTCCTTATTAAATGTTTTGTTCCATCTTCCCAGGGAATACTTCATTCCCCCTCCCATCATAAGCCAAATAATAGAAAGAAGTTCCTCTGCCTTTTTTTTTTCTTTTTCCTCTAGCAGAAACATCAACTTGCATTTAGTGCACTCACACTTTCTGACTGACTATAGCAAAAATATAAACAGAACATTATCTCTTCAGGTCAATGGAACATTGTTCTCTTGACCTCCATACCTGCTGCAATTGAGATCCTCTGTTATTTGCGGCTCCCCGGGCTTAACTATCTGGCTGCACAGCTTCTTTGCTGAGCCACGAGCTCTGTTGCTTCAATCTGTGGAATTCTGGTTTTCAAAGGTACCCTTAAAATATTCTTCTTCTAATCTTCTAGTCTCAGGTATGAACAATCAGTAATTGGTATACCCCTGCCAGAGTCCCAAAGCAAACTATAATTTCAGTCAGCATAGATCTTTGAAGAGCCCTGCTGAATGTCACTCTTTCCTCCTAAGCACCACAGTCTACTGTCTGTCTACTATGTTCTCTCTCTCTCTCTCTCTCTCTCTCTCTCCCTCTCGCCTCTTCCCTCTTTAGTGTAGAAACAAGCAGTAATTTTCAGAGGAGACCAAAGGTTCAAAGGAGATTGGCATGTAGTCAGGATAAGGCTTTTCCAAACATAGAAATGTAGGGAGTGGCATTCAAGTGGCATTAAAGAAGGCACAGACTTCGGGCTAGGAGAAGGAACCTGAAGGAGTGGAGAAGAATAAAAGAAGACTGAAAGGAATGTAAATATGGTCAAAGCAAAAGCCATGAGAACCACCTACATCAGAAAAGAGAGTGTGAGCTTGATACAGGACCAGGAAAGAAATCAATCAATCCATCCAGGCAAGGACTAATACTGGGATGTGTCTGGTTAGAGAGAGGGCAAAGGAAAAAAAATACCCGGAGGGTAAGCGCCATAAGTTGACTGAAAAGGACAAAGAAAAATGGGTTCTGAGAACTTCTAAGAAAGAAGAATTAGAGCAATTACTGATAAAGACTGGGGATAACGGAATTTCCCCGCATGTGGCTTGGGTAGTTCTGATCCTTTGTTAGAACTCTATTTCTGAGACCTTCATCCACGCTTACTCACCTCTTCCCCAGTTTACCATCTCTAATCACAAATTATATATCTTGGAGCTAAAAGGGACTTCAAAAAAAATCAACTGATCCAGCCCCTTACCCCCAAGTAGAAAGGGAATAAACACTGTACTTAGCTAAATCCTATAGTTATAAATAAGCATGAAGTGAATACCTAAGTTTGAAGAGAAGTATATCTGATAAACTTCAATCTGATATATTTGATACACACTTGGAATGGTGGATAGAACACCATGCCTGGAGTTAGGGAGACTCCTCTTCCTAAGTGTATATCTGATCTCAGACACTTACTAGCTGTGTGACCCTGGGCAAGTCATTTAATTCTGCCTCAATTTCCTCATCTGTAAAATGAGCTGGATAAGGAAATGGCAAACCACTCCAGTATCTTTGCCAAGAAAACCCCAAATGGGATCACAAAGAGTCGAACACTACTGAACAGCAATATATCTGATACTTTTTTTGTCTTTTCTCTCTTTCTCCATCCCCTGGTATTAGAACACATCATTCACATTGACCATGAGGACTTTGGGGAGGCCATCTTCCTCTCATATATGACTCATCTGCTAATAATCTCCTGACTGCTGAAGTGAAAAAGCTATTGATACAGGATGCCACACCTGGTAGAAGATGCAGTTAAAAGTAGCCCAACAGGTGTGATTTTTGTGAGAGATGAAGGATTACCCTTCCTTGCCGCAACATAGTGGCAGCAGAGATTGCCACCCCGCTTGTGGAGTACAGACTCGACTACTGGGTTTATAGCAGGCTCCTGGTGGCCTTTCCCTGTCTCATGTGATGCCTTTCATTAGCATTGATCTTGTGAGCACCAAAAGGTCTGGAGGCACTATCTTCTTCCCTGGCACTCAAACAGCCTAAACAGTGACAGGAATAAATTGTTGCCAAAGGAAGAGTCAGTATTAGAGGTATCAAGCTTAGTTGTTTTAACTGGATAATATCAAGGGAGGTAAAATACAACATGGCCAGTTAGAATCCTTCATATTATGCCTATCAAGGCTTGAATGCAATTCCTGTAGTAAAAAGGCAAAATACTGAACCCTACTTAAATTGATATGTTAATACAGATAGTAATTATTTTATGGTTATCATTGCTTTCAGTATATGAATAAATGCATTTTATTTTCCCCCTTTTTGGAGAAATTCTATACAAAAACCAAAATTAGAAATGTCCCCCAGAGTATCAGGGGTGGTTTTGATGAGACAATAACTGTGAAAATGGCAAGCCTATTTCACATCCTGAGAAGTCAGGTATCCCCTGCAATGAACCCAGACAAATCATAATAGACAAGGACCAATACAGGTCCCCAGTGTTGGGGGTCTTAGCCTCTCTCCTAGACTTTATAGGAATTGCCATAGCTGCCATGTATTCAAGGCTTTGGTTTCTCTTCTAAGTAGGAAAAAATTTGAACACTGAACCAAAAGATCAAATGAGATTTAAATGTTTCAAACCTTGGAATACCTTGTATCTCAATCATGAATGAAGGGTGTAGAAAAAAAAAAAAGCAGGGGAAATGAGGAAAAAACAAAAACAAATCCAAAACAAGATTGAGAATGAGGAGGAAATAAAGTGCTGTTGCTCACAAAGACAGAATACACAAAGAATACAGAAATAAACCCTGCAAATGAAACCAAATCACCATGAGCACAAGAGAAGGGGGCAGAAAAAGCAAATCCTTCACTCACAGATGGCCCCTGACAAAGAACAGTAAGCTCATGAGAACAACTCAACTTCTGCTTTAGGGCTGATAGCTTAAGAATGTGATGGCCACATCCCCTAAGTGGAAAGCATTACTCATGTTTGTGGAAGCAATGTGTTTTAACTTGAACGTCAGTAAACTACCTGAATCAATTAGCTGTTGAGTGGAACAATTGAATTGCATCCAAGTTTTTAACCTGTAAGAGGTAATGGTGTTTCATGGTAATGTATGATAATAAGACACGATGGTAATCCAAAAATAAACACAGAGGCAGAAAATAAATTGTTAAAAAATTGTTTTAAAAAGGAACTTTATTTTGTTTTGAACTACTGGAAACACAAAGAGGACCTATTGTATTCTTCTACTTCCAAAAGAAATCTCCACATGAAGGAAATGTGGAGATAGGTGCACAGAACAAACTGATGCTGACTTTGCCACTGGAAGTGATGAAGAAGAGAACAAGTGTGTATACTACTGGGGGTATATTTCAAAACAGGACACCTAAAAACAAATCTAAACTTTTTGGTGAAAAGAAGATGGATCATTATAAAAACTTCCACATATCCAAATTGTTATTGAGTCTTGCTTATAAGCCTTATTAAAATAGCACATTTCCATAGCACTACTTCAGGGTAACCAAGTAAGATGAATTGGAAAAATTGAGCTCAATGAGCATTTGTCACCCTGTTGCATATTTCAAGGGAATAGAAAAGAGGTCCCAAGCCTATGACTTCTAAGCTAGGTGATCGAGAGAAAAAGAGATTTAAATGACATCAGAAAGCAGTCTAAGAATGCAGTCAAATCCAAGTTTGTCTTTTGCCTTTCTTCATATGTGCCTGGCACATAGTAGGCACTTAATAAATGTTTATTGACTATTGGTTGACTGACTGAAAGAAATAAATGCTATAGGAATTCAGAAGAGGGAAAGTTATTGTGGGGGGGACGTCTTTGGGGTCTTTTTCATTTTTGTCTTTGTAGCCATAGTCCCTGCCCTCAAGAAACTTGTATTCTACAGGGAATGTACAGTATGTACACAAATAAGTAGATACCAACTGTAGCCAAAGTAAATTCTAAAGGGAGAGAATACCAAGTGGGATAGAGTAACCAGAAAAGCCTGATGTAGAGGATGGTACCTAGGTGGTGTTTTGCAGGAAGCTAAGCAGACATCTGAAAAGCCTAATTGTTCAGTATGAGCATTTACACCTTAGAAATCCATAAGCTGTCCAAGTCAGGACGGGATTTATTGTTTTGTTGATTGTATAGACTTAAGAGTTGGAGATAATGTAAATAATGCCCCTTAAACTTGTGGTCCATTTGCAATTTTTTTTTTGGAGAGCCAGTTGTTAAACATTTACCAGCACTAATTTGAAGCTGGGTGTTCTATAAGGCAGAAAGGTAAGTGAGTATGGAGCACAACCAATACCCAGAAAGGACTGGAGCTACTTAACCAGGAAATCCTTTGTTCTCAGGTTAACTATTGCAGTAAAACATGGAAAACAGGGCAGGGAAACTCCTTAAGGAGTAAGTTCCTAGAGGACAGGGACTTCTGAAATCCCTCACAAACCTGGCCCCAATTTACTTCTCCGGCTTCCTTAGGTGTTATTCCCCCCCTGCACTCTGTGATCCAGTCAAACTGGCTTTCTTGGTCTTCCTCACATAGAGCACTCTCTATGCCTTTGCACTGGTAGTCATTGGGCAGCTGGGTGGTGCAGTGGATAGAGTGCCAGGCCTGGAGTCAGGAAGGTTCATCTTGAGTTCAAATCTGGCAGCAGACACTTACTAGCTGTGTGATCCTGGGTAAGTCACTTAACCCCATCTTCCTCAGTTACTTCATCTGTAAAACTAGCTGGAGAAAGAAATGGCAAACCACTCCAGTATCTTTGCCATAAAAACTCCAAATGGGGTCATGAAGAGTTGGACATGACTAAAAAAGACTGAGCAACAACTTCCTTCAATACCTGGCTCAACCATTATCTCCTGTATGAAGTCTTCTCTGATTTCCCCAAGCTACTAACATCTCCTTCCTACACTACCTTGTATTTATTTGTATGTATTCTGTGTATATTTCTATATGTACAATATGAACATTGAGTTTGCCTCAATAAAATATAATTTTCCTAAGAGCAGGATTATTTTGTTTCTGTCTTGATATGTCCCCAGCAACTACCAAAGTGCCTGGCACATATAGATGTTTAATAAGTTAATTGATCAATTGATATGTGCATTGTCCAAAGTGAGCAATTTATTTTAAGATATTTCTAAGTCACTTAATGCCACCACACATGTTTAAAAAAAAAAGCCAAATTGCTTAAATCATCTTCCAACATTCCATTCAGCTTATGATGTTTATAATGAACATACTTTTGGCAAGGTATCATTCCTTCCCAAATCGGAACTTTTGATTCTGCCTAGTTTTGTCAAGAAAGGTTAGATGTGTGCAATGGGATTTCCTGATCTCCATTTACTCTGGGCCCCTGTTTAACCTGTAAGAAGGATGGAGTTGGTCTTTCCCTTGATCATTAGCCCTTTCTGGGAGAGAGCCAGTGAGTGGGACCTTTTTGAAGTCATCTGGGATCCCTCTGGTAGGAATCCACTAGTCTCTGCAGAAGGGGAGTCTCTGTGATCATAGCCCTTCAAAAGAATCCAGTCAGACATTTAGAGGTAGTTACTCAGTTCTCAAATTTGTTTTTGTTTTTGTTTTTGTTTTCCTATAACATTGGGGATGTTCTATACTGGTTTTTGTTTTGTTTTTGTTTTCATAGCAGGCCAAATATGTCATTGTTATGCCAGAAATTATAAATTAAAAAAAGAAACAGCAATTATCTTTGGAAATATTTTCCTCCACTCATTGTTAAACAACTGTACCTGAAGTGCCAAGGATTTTTGAGTAATTGTACCAAAATATAAATAACCCAAGAGAAAATGTACACTTGGCTGAGTAATTCTTATATTTCCCATTCATGGAAAATTAATTTACGTCTGTGATTGATGGATGCCAGGCTGGGGCTCTTTCTTCAGCTCAAGATAGTAAAGGACACACAGTGGTTATTTAAGCTCCTGGGAGGCTCTTCTCCCCTGTCTTCATACTTATTAATTCATCTCTCCATTTCCATGCCCTTATTTGTAATATACTCTATTGGACACGAAAAAGAGAATTTCCACATATGCTCATTTTCCTCTTAACAGATATTAATTTCATTAAGAGCAAAGGATCATCAAGGATGTTGAAAGAGGAAAAATATGCAGCATGTGATGTGTTCAGCCAATACCCATCCACATATTTATTTATTAAGACTTTTCTACTGTTGGGCTCCCCCTAACAAAAGAAGAGAACAGAGCCCAGTAATTAAGGACCCATATTTCTCTGAGGTAACAGGCCCAAAGATTGCATAAGGGCTTGAAATTTCCTCTTAAACCCGATCTTCCTTCTGGCTTCACTTTTTTCCCCTGCGGCACCACTATGGACCAAATCTTCTGACATGACCCAGTAGAAAAAACATGGTATGGGAAGTCAGCAGACTCGAATTCAAGTCCTGACTTTTTTACTTCTTACCTCTATGAACTTAGGTAAGTCCCTTAAACTCTCTGAGCTTCAATTTCATCATATTTAAAATAAAGAGTTGGGCTTAATATCCCGTAAGGTTCCTTCTAGTTCTAAATATACGATCTTATGATTTTTGGCTCTTCTCTCTCCCTCACCTCCTGCCTTATGTGATATCCCATGAAAGCTGGGCTAGGTTTTTCATTAAAAGGCAATGAAACCACCCTTGAGACTTAATTGGTGCAGGGAACCAAGGTTCAAACTATTGGTGAGGCTTCCTGATTGCCTACATTGGATCTCCTTGGATTTGATATACCTTACTAAACAGGCCAGACATGATGGAAGCTGAGCACGGCTGAATCAATGCTGTATCCTTGCTGAATGTCTTTTACCATGCTATTGTTAAATAAATCTCCTTTTTGTTAAAAGTCCAGTGGTCTTCAAGTATATCATTTCATTCCAATCCCAAAACTGAATCAACAGGCTGACCTATGACAGGCCTTGCCCAGAACACCTGTCTGACCCTAATCAGTTTAATTAATTTATCTCTCTGGGTCTCAGTTTCCTCATCTAAATAATAGGGTGTCAGTATCATCATCTCTAGGATTTTTCCCATGATGATTAACCTGAGTGGGGAGATGGGGGTAGGTGGGAGGAAGGGAAGGTTTAACTGAACAATAAAAATACAAAGAAAAATGTTTTAAAATAGAAAAGAGAAAGAATTCGGGAGGGGAGGGGAGGAGGAGAGTCTAATCAGACCATCCAAAGGACTCAGCCTGAGCAGGGGAATGTTTGTTAAACACCCAGACAGAACTTGCAATCTTTGCCATCTAAACAAGACAGCCTCGTTAAGGCGTCCCCAGACTAGGGACTTTTTCCAGATCACCAGGGATTGAAGGGTTGAAGAGAATAATAACACAAGGATCTTTTTTAACAGGTACAGCCTGAGGCAAAATTGTGAAATAGGAAAGGTTCATCTTTAGTTTACCCACACTGTTTTCTCCACCCTTTCTCCTCCTCCATGGGGCACCCTCTTGTACTTTTCAGATGCCCCAGAACTTTCTCTCTCAACTTGACAGAGCAAAACTTGCTTTTTTTTTTTTTTGGCAGGAGTGGGGGAGTGGGGTGGGAAGTGAGGGGGAAGGGTGGAGTTTTGATTCCAGTAATGTATATCTCAGAATCAATTAAATCAATGCACATTTAAAGCCTTATTATAAAATCACAGGATTTTTAAGCTGGAGATTTTACTCAAAATTAAAAGAGTTAAAGAATATAGAAGCAAGTAGAAGGAACTTTTTTAGAGGCAGAAAGTCCTTTCTAACCATGTGAAATCACATGACCTATTCAATGGTCTGCTTCATTTTTACATAAGAACTGTCTTAAGCTTTTCTGAAAAAAATTCTTAAATCATGACTTCATCAAGAATTCCCCTACTAATGTCTCAAACTGACAACTAATCTGTAATCTCTGGTTTTAGAGAACTGCCTAGAGATTGAGAAGTTAGAGACTTATCCACGGTCACATAGCTAGTATGTGTCAAAACCTGAACCCAAGTCTTCCTGACTTCAAAGCTGGCTCTCTATTCACACTATGCTATTCACGCTTTCCTCTTATGCATACATAAAAATTTAAAAATTAATTTTGATTTTTTTTCTCCCCCCCCTTTTTTCCATAAAGGAGAAATAAGGAAGACAGGTATGGGATGGGGAGGGTGAGGGTATGTCATTGGTAGAAAATAAAGGAAATGAGAAAGATGAGAGGGAAGATAAAAATAATCAGAAGAGGGTGAGAAGAAAGTGTAGAGAATAAATAGAGCAGAAAGAGTAGGCAAATTTCACAATTCCAGATGACAAGATGGTATTTTTAAGAGGGCCTGCAGGGCCATAATTAGCCATAACAGCACGCAGGGCAAATTTACTCTGCTGGATAATGAAATTTCAGAGAGAGGTGGTGAAATTTGCCGCCTGACTGATGCAGTCACTTCAGTAGGGACAAAGAGCAGGATGGTGACAAGACACTGGGGACAGCAGCTAGAGACAACTCTGCCTCATCTCACAAGAGAACCAGGAAACAAGGTATGGTAATAGCAGTCACAGCAAAGAGGATGCAAGTGAGTCCCCCTCAGGAAGCAAACACGCCCCACTGGGTGTGGGCTGCCAAAGACCAAGCCACATTCCCTTCAGCTAGTTATCCTCTCTCGGGGCCTGACAACTGCCTTTTGGTTGTTCAGTTGTTCCAATCACGTCTGACTGTTTGTGATGCCATTTGGGGATTTCTTGGCAAAAATACTGGCGAGGTTTGCCTTTTCCTCCTCCAGCTCATTTTACAGATGAGGAAACTGAGGTCAAAAAGTGACTTAAGTTACTGGCCCAAGATCACCCAGCTAGTAAGTGTCTGAGGCTAGATTAGAACTCAGTCTTCCTGATTCCAAGCTCAGCACTATATCTACTTCACCACCTAGAGAGGCTACTACTTGTCAAGTACCATACTAAATACTAGAGATACAAAGACAAATACAAGACCGTCCCTGCCCTCAAGGATCTTACATTCTATTGAGGGAAATAACATGTACACAAACAAATATGTATGTGTGTGTGTGTGTGTGTGTGTATATGCATATATATATACACACATGTACATACATATATATCTATATGTATACACACATTTAACACCTTGTATATATATATGCATATATATACACACACTATATATATATATATATACAAGGTAATATACTAATATACTTCAGGGAGTGAAATTAGTAGCTAAGTAGATCTGGAAAGAACTTCATATAGAAGATCACACAAGCTGAACCTTAAGCAAAGCTAGAAATTCTAAAAGGAGGAAATTAGCAGGAAGTACGTTTCAGACACTGGTAGCAACCAAGGGTCAAAAGCTGGGTACCAGAGGTAGAATGTTGTATGTAAGGGGCTTATATTAAGTCAATTTGTACTGATATACTGGATCCCTCCCTCTCCCCATCACCACAAGATCCATCTCATATGTGTGTGTGTGTTTTTTTTTAAAGAACGGGGGGGGGGGGGGGAACGGCACAACCGATCAATGCATTAATAATGTTCAAAAATATGTGCAATGTGTAAGGTGTTTTTTTTTATTTAAAGATAAGGAGCCAGTGGAAGTTACTAGCAGTGGAGTAACATACATGGTCAGATCTGTGCTTTAGAAATATCAATTTCTTATTACATAGGCTTTCTTAAAATGGAAATTTATTGCTATATATTTTAAGTCCTCTCATATTCTACTGTGCACAACATTTTTTCTTTTCTTATTTGGAATTTGTTTTAATATTTAAGTTCATAATGTTTCTTTTTCTTTTCTTATTGTATATTTAAGTTTTAGTATTTAAATATAAAATTTAAAAAAATTTAAAAAAAAGAAATATAAATTTTCCTAGGAATGAAGCAAAGGACAGTCTGAGGTGGGTCAAAATCATTAATGGCAGATAAACTGAATCCCATTGGGTCAGGCCAATGGTATTGAGAGCCTGAGTAAACTAGAACTGAGAAGCTTCTAAATATAAATGCCTGTTAAACATTTGATAAGTGCATGTTGACTGACTGAATGAGCTTTGTTGTTGTTGCTGTTGGTTTGTTGTTATTGTTCATCTTTTGTTTTCTTTCTTTTTTTTAATTCTTTCTTTTTATTTTTAGTTTTCAACATGTACTTCCACAAGATTTTGAGTTCCAAATTTTCACCCCATCTCGCCCCTCCCCCCACCCCAAGATGGCATGCATTCTGAATACCCCTTCCCCTAGTCTGCTTTCCCTGCTTTCTCTCCCCCCCTTCCCCTTCTATTTTCCTGTAGGGCAGGATAGATTTCTGTACCCCATTTCCAGTATTTCTTATTTCCCAGTTGCATGTGAAAACATTTTTTTTTAAACATGCATTTTTAAAACTTTGGGTTCCAAATTTTCTCCCTTCCTCCCTCCCCACCCACCCTCACTGAAAAGGCAAGCAACTCAATATAGGCTATACGTGTGCAGTTATGCAAAACACTTCCATAGTAGACATGCTGTGAAAAACTAACTCTATTTCCCTTAATCCTATCCTGCCCCCCCAATTGATTCTATTCTTTTGACCCTGTCCCTCCTCAGAAGTATTTGCTTCTGATTACTCCCCTTTCCCAATCTGCCCTCCTCTCTATCGCCCCCCTACTCTCTTGTCCCCTTCCCCTCCTATTTTCCTGTAGGGTAAGACAGATTTCCATATCGAATTGAGTGTGTATGTTATTCCCTCCTTAAGTCAAATCCTATGAGAATAAGATTCATTCATTCCCTCTCACCTTCCCCCATTTCCCCTCTACTGTAAGAGCCTCTTCTTTTCTGTTTTTTTGTGAGATAATTTACCCTGTTCTACCTTTCCCTTTCTCCTTCTCCTAGTATAATCTTCTCTCACCCCTTAATTTTATTCTCCAGATATGACCCCTTCATCTTCAACTCACACTGTGCCCTCTCTCTCTCTCTCTCTATGTGTATATATATATATGTATATATATATATATATATACATATATATATATATATATATATACATACATATAATTTTTTCCCTCCAACTACCCTAATATTGACAAAGGTCTCATGAGTTACAAATATCATCTTTCCATGCAGGAATGTAAACAGTTCAACTTTAATAAGTCTCTTATGATTTGTCTTCCCTATTTACCTCTTCATGTTCCACTTGAGTCTTGTATTGGAAAGTCAAATTTTCTATTCAGCTCTGGTCTTTTCATCAAGAATGCTTGAAAGTCCTCTATTTCACTGAATGACCATTTTTCCCCTGAAGAATTATACTCAATTTTGCTGGGTAGGTGAGTCTTGGTTGTAATCCTATCTCCTTTGCCCTCCAGAATATTATACTCCATGCCCTGCGGTCCCTTAATGTAGAAGCTGCTAAATCTTGTGTTATCCTGATTGTGTTTCCACAATACTTGAATTGTTTCTTTCTGGCTGCTTGTAATATGTTCTCCTTGACCTGGGAACTCTGGAATTTGGCTACAATATTCCTAGGAGTTTTCCTTTGGGGATCTCTTTCAGGAGGAGATGGGTGGATTCTTTCAATTTCTATTTTGCCCTCTGGTTCTAAAATATCAGGGCAGTTTTCCTGGATAATTTCTTGAAAGATGATGTCTAGGCTCTTTTTTCTGATCATGGCTTTCAGATAGTCCAATAATTTTTAAATTCTCTCTCCTGGATCTATTTTCCAGGTCAGTTGTTTTTCCAATGAGATATTTCACATTGTTTTCTAATTTTTCATTCTTTTGGATTTGTTTTACAGTGTCTTGATTTCTCATAAAATCACTAGCTTCCAATTGCTCTATTCTAATTTTTAAGGAAGTATTTTCTTCAGTAAGCTTTTGGACTTCCTCTTCCATTTGTCCAATTTTGCTTTTTAGGGCATTCTTCTCCTCATTGGCTTTTTGGACCTCTTTAGCCATTTGGGTTAGGCTATTTTTTAAGGTGTTATTTTCTTCAGTATGTTTTTAGGTCTCCTTTAGCAAGCTGTTAACTTGTTTTTCATGATTTTCTTGCATCACTCGCAGTTTTTCTTCTACTTCTCTTACTTGCTTCTCAAAATCTCTTTTGAGCTCTTCCAAGGCCTGGGACTGATTCATATTTTTCTTGGAGGCTTTAGATGTAGGAGCTTTGACTTTGTTTTCTTCTTCTGGTTGTATGTTTTGATCTTCTTTGTCACCAAAGTAAGATAATATAGTCTGACTCTTTTTGCGCTGCTTGCTCATGATCCCAACCAATTACTTGAGTTTTAAACTCTTTGTTAAGGTAAGAGTCTGTTTCCAATGTGGAGAAATACTGTCCCAAGCTTTGGGGGTTTGTACAGCTGTTTTCAGAGATACTTCTAGGGACCTGAAAAGTGTTAGTTCTTCCAAGGTGCTATGATAAGGGGCGAGGTGTTTCCTCTCCACCGCCACAACAAGCTCCTTCTTGCCCCAGGACTGCTCCTCAGAACTGTGACCCAGATCCAAGCATGAGCAAAGCAAGAGATTCCTGCCTCAGCACTGGCAAAGAGATTCCTGCAAACCCCCTCTGTTCAGCCACTTGATTCCCTCTCAGTCTGTGAGCTGGAAGCTCAGAAGCCAGCCGCTGCCCTCGGGGTGGCTGAGACCTAGCTTCTTCTCTCACCGCAGTCACAGACTTTTCCCACTGACCTTCTAAGTTGTCTTTGGCTTTCTGGGTTGAGAATCTGGAAACTGCCACAGCTGCCCGTGATTCAGTCCTCTGAGGCCTGCTCTAGGGTCGCCCACTCTGAACTGCGCTCCTCTTCCCGCCCAGCGCGATATACTTTTCCAATCAACCATCCAGGTTGCCTTGGGCTGGAAATTTGTTTTACTCTGTTTTATTGTAGGTTCTGCTGCTTTAGAATTTGTTTAGAACCATTTTTTATGGGTATTTGGAGGGGTTTGGGGGAAAGCTCTAGCAAGTCACTGCTTTCCCTCCACCATCTTGGCTCCGCCTCTCGTCTTTTGTTTTCAAAGAAGACCAATGACATCACAGGAGATGTTTCTGTTAGGCCAAAGAAGGGCTTCAAGAAGGGAGAAAGGTAGAATTATACAGTATCACTTTCACATCTCGACTTTCCCCACCATGGTTTTGATATATCGCAGGTCATCATAAGAAATTAAATGGGAATTTTGGGGGAGTTTTGCAGAAGCCGCAGATGACATGCAAAGGCCAGCAGATGAAACAGAAAAAGTTTAGAAACTCAGAAATGCATGAGATATATGTATAGTATTGTATAATATCAACATATTTTATCTTTTAATACTGTAAACACTTCACAAAAGAAAAAGACAAAATTCCTGTTTCTTCTCTAGTACAAAGGGAGGGCCAAAAAATTTTACAAGGATTTTCTAGATCTCAGGGGTCCCCCACCTTTAGCCCCCGTGCTGTGGGAGGGATAACTGTAGAATAGCTTATACATCTGATCCAGATATTCAGGGCCTGTATGTGTAAATGACGAAATAAGGAGGTGGGGAGGAAAGGTTGTCAATGCTCCATTTTAAGGTATTTGATGAAAAAAAATGCTTTCCCTGTATGGTATAGGATTTCTCTTAACAATGGCAATGGATCTTGATTGACTAAAACTGGCCTGCTCATTTTCAATTTCCATTAAGTAGGCATGCCTCGGAGCACAGTTCCAGTGAGAATTAGCTACTAATCCCCCAGGAATGAAATTCCTCCACATCATCAGGTATCACTGAGAGACTTTCCCAATTAGCATCCATAACACCTGAAGCTTTGAACGGTGACTGTATATTTATCTTTCTTTTCAAGTTCACTGTGTTGGTATTGCCAACCAGCCTTGTTCAAACAATCCTTCAGTCTGGCAGCTCCCAAGGCAGCTCCTCACTCCTGCCTACCCCCAATGCAAATGGCAGAGGTATACACATGCATACATGCAAAATAGTTATAATCACACACTTAAGCAAGGAAGGTTGTGGGGATTTCTCTGTGTGTTCTCATTTTCATTCACTTACTATAAACTGTGTGCATTTTTTTTCAAGTGCAAGACCTGTAAATTTTAACCTCCTTCCCTACCCTCCTCAAAACAAAACAAAACAAAACAAAAAACACTCAAAATATCTGCTTTGTAGAATTAGTAGACGAGTTCAAATCCCAACTTTGCTACTTAGTATCTGTATGACCGTGAGCAGGTCCCTTTACTCCCCCTCCCACATCAGTTTCCTCTTTGGGTGCTTGATTTATGGAAACATAGCACAGTAAAAAGAGTATTGGACTTGAAGCATCGAATATAGAGTTAGTCACAGGACCTGAGCTCAAATCCCAGCTTTCCTACTTGCATGAGTAGGAAAAAAAAGCCCAACTCAAATCCTATATCCTTCAGGAAGCCTTGTGTCATTCCCTTCCTCCTGCCATTGGGTTACCACTTTCCTCCTACCTTTCAGGCTTCCTGGAGAACCCTGCTTATGTATTGCTAGTGCATTTCTCCTGTATTATTTTGCATTGGGCTTTAAAGGAAAGAAAGAATTCAAAAGGCAAAGACCAAGAAAGAGGAACTTTGCACACAGTTTCCATCCATAAGGAGCATTATGAATAAAGGTACAGAAGGAGAAAATCACAGAGTATGTTAATGGTCAGAGAATAGTGTAGTTTGGTTGGAATGCAGAGTCCATGGCAAGGAGGTGCCACTTGATGGGCAGCCATCCTTGAGAGTCAGGGGGAGTGTCTGTTTTACTTGGGAGGCACACATTTGCTTTATATTGAGCCCACAAATCTATGTGATGTTTCAGTTTCGAAATCCTAGCTAATCCTTAAGGCTCAAATGCTTCTTCCTCTAATGATCCCTCCAATGTCAAATAATCCTTCCCTCTCTGAATTCCTATAGAATTGTTTTTATTTATTTCATTTTTAATTTATGGAATAAAACAAGTGCTTCCATAACATGGTATAATTGAAAAGATGATTACCCATGAAACTACAAATCTGTTAGGTACAACTTGCATTCTTTTTAAATATATAATAAAATTATTATATAAATTTCTTTTTTTTCCTTCCCCCCCACCCCTCCCTAGAGATGGCTACCATTAGACACAAAAAATATATATATGTATACATAAATATATTCTATACATCTATCAGTTCTTTCTCTGGATGCAGATAGCAATTTTCTTCATATAAATTTTAAAATACATTTTTATATTTATATTTTTATATTTCTCTTGTGAAACTATGATCTTCTGCTTTGTTTTATAGTTATATGCATAATAGCTATGTCTTATCTCTACTACTAGACTCTAAGCTCCATGAGGAGACTGTCTTATTCATCACTGCATTCTACACAGAACCTAAAATGCTTTGCACGTACTAATAGTAGCTCAAATTCATCTAACTCTGTAAGGTTTGCAAAGCACTAATTATCTCATTTGATCTTCACAATAACCCTGTGAGGTAGGTGCTATTATTATCCTCATTTCACAAATAAAGAAACCGAGGCAGTCAAGGGTTAAGTGTCTTGCTCAGGGTCACATGACTAATACGTGTCAGCCTGGATTTGAATTCAGGTCTTCCTGACTCCAGGTTCAGCACTCTATCCACTTCACCACCAACATTCATGAATGTTTGTGTAATGAATGAATGAATGAATATGACATTTTAGGTGATATCCTAAGAATTGACAATAGTTCGAATAGATCAAGAGTGGGGAACCTGGAATAGATCTTATCTATTGCTTTTTTTTAGTATTAGAAAGACAATGCTCTTTTTCCCTTCTTTTGACATTTAATTTTTATTTTATTTTGACAGTGTTCTTTTTCTATCCAACAGAAAAATACCTGTTCTGCTAATCTGTAAATAAATTTGTCAAAAAAAAATAGAGGCAAGGAACTCATAAAACTCCAGTCTACCAAGGCAGATTTAGAACCTGCCAGAAATCAAGAAGACCTGAGTTCAAATATAGCCTCAGTCACTTACAACTTGTGTGATCCTGGACAGGTCACTTAACCTCAGTTTGCTCATCTATAAAATGCAGATAATAATAGTACTTATGTCACAGGGTTATTGTGAGAATCAAATGAGATAACTACAACAATGGACAAATCATTTCATCTCTCTTTGCCTCCATTTTCTCATCTGTAAAATGGAAATAATAATAAAAAATAAGCCCACTGGTATGGGACTCTCCCCTTATTGGTGGAGATGAATTCCTTGCCCTGCCTGAGGGGCTGGGTGAAATTGTGAGAGGTAAGAGCACCAGTTCTTGACCAGTCCTCTTTTTGGGGACTCTTCCAGTGGAAGTACCCCTTTGGGACTCTCCAAGTGACAGTCTTTCTTCCAGTATAGCAAGCTAGGAATAAAGACAAACTGAAGACTCTCTGTTCCTCTCATGTCTTCCCAGAGTGTTTTCCACCAGCAACCTGAAGTGGTGCTGACCTCTTCCATCTTCTCTCTCCAACCTAGAAATCAACTGTACGACACGCTCCACGAATACTCTAGCTTGGAGAGCACAAAGTTAAGACTGACAGAGAACTGAAGCTTTTGCCTCTCACAACTCTGCTGGCCAAGCCATTCATCTTCACCAATAGGGAGGGAATTCCATGCCAATGGACTCTCAGTCAGGGTTTTTTGGTTGTTGTTCAGTAGTTTCAGACACATCCAACTCTTCATGATCCCATTCAGAGTTTTCTCGGCAAAAACACTGGAGTGGTTTGCCATTTCCTTCTCTGGCTCATTTGACAGATGAGGAAACTGAGGCAAACAGGGTTGAGTAACTTGCCCAGGGTTACACAGCTAGTAGGTATCTGAGGTTAGATTTGAACTCAGGTCTTCCCAACTCCAGGTCTGGCATTCTATCCACTGCACCACCTAGTTGCCCTGTTACATTCTTACAAGAATAATAATAATAGTACCTAGATCACAGAGGAATGATGAGAAAAGCACTTTGTAAACCTTAAATTGCTATACAAATGTGAATTACTGTCTTCTTTTATATTCTAATTTTATTATAATTATTTGTGTACTCATCTTGAGGGTGAGCACTGATTAATTTTCTAATTGTTAAATTGAATGACAGTTTGGGTGAAGTATTTTCATTGAATCAGAATTTTAGAGTCTTGAGGGAAATAGGCTTTCAGAATTAGAAAGGAAGTTAACAGGTCACCAAGTTCATCCCTGTGAGAAGAATTACAGATATTATCCCCATTTTGCTGATGAAGAAACTGAGGCTCAAAGAAATTAAACTGACTTGCTCAAAGTCACATAGTCAGTTAACAAGCATTTAGTAAGTGCTTGCTAGGTGCCAGGCACTGTATTAATCAACAGAGATATAAAGGCAAAAACCAGCCTTTGCCCTCAAGGAGTTCACATTCTAAAGGGGGAAACAAACATGAAAATAACTTACGGCATACAGTGTGTCCCAGAAGTCCTAGTGCCATTGTTGGCTTTAAAGACTTAGAAGGTTTAAAGTATTAATGCTTAAACCTGCACTAATACTTTTGGGACACCCTGTGTATAGAGTAGATGGAAGGCAATATCAAAGAAGCCGCTAGCAGCTGAAGAGAGCAGAAAAAGTCTCCTGCAGGAAGTGGGATTTAAGTTCAGTCCTGAAGGAGGTCAAGGAGATGAAGAGTTGGGCTAGCAAGTTAGAAGATAGAGGACAGCCAGTGCAAAGATAGAGTGTCCTGTGACTGGAACAACACATAGTCCAATGTGGTGGACTGCCAGATTGTGAGGAGAGGAGCAAAGTGGAAGATTGGAAAGAAAGAAAGGGGCCAGGATGGGAAGGGCTTTAAATGGAAAACAGAAGACTTTATATTTATCCAGGAGGTAACAGCAGTGCCCACATCAAAGAAGGCTCTGTGCTTTGTGAGCAAAGCAGAAGTATAGTAGCTCAAAAGAAAGAAGACATGTGCAAATTTAGACATCTCTAATGATCATATAGATTATTTGTGCCTGAACTGTGGTAGAGCCTTCTGAACTTGTATTGGTCTCATTAGTCACAGTCGAATACACTGTACCTTGACCCCAACATAGTGATGTTACTTTGGTCCTCTTCGAGAAAGAAAGACAACTAGCAACAAGAAGCCATTGGAGTATGTTGAGTAAAGAGATGACATGGTGAGACCTATACTTCAGAAAATCAATTTGGCAGCTGCGGGGAGACTGGATTGGAGTGGGGAGAGACTTGAGGCAGGGAGACCAATGAGAAGGCTATTGCAACTAGTTCAGCAGTTGGGGATAAGGACCTGAACTAAGGGAGTGTCGTCAATGACAAAAAGAGGAGGTATAAGAGAGATGTTAGAAAAGTGGAAGTGACATAATTTGGCAATAGATAAGATAAGGAGGTGGGGCATTGATTAAAAGTGAATAATTGGGGATGACACAGAGTTCAAGCCTGGATAGCAAGTGTCAAAGATGGACTATGACCCCAGGTCTTCTTGACTCTATGTCTTACATGATTGCCACTCTGCCATGGTGAATCTTTGGACATTATAGACCATCTAGTTCAACTCCCTCATTTTACAGATTAGGAAACTGAGGCATCAAGAGATAGAAGTAACTAGCCCAAATTCAGAGACCAAATTAATTAGCGGCAGGGGCAGAAATAGGATTGTCAGGTATACTGAATCCTTATTCTGTACCCCTTGCATTGTATCACATTGCTCTGAAAGACACTTATACCTTATTTAAGGGATATACCATCACCAACCCCAAGTAGCATCTCTACTCTACTCAGAATTTCCCAAAATGTCTTTTCCTAAACACTGAGTAATGACATATGTTCATTGATGTTGTCCGACCATTTCCACTTGGTAGGCTATAGTGTCATCCCCATAAAGGATGGCATACTTGAGTTGGAAGGGGCCTTAGAAGTCATTTAGTTCAACCCTTACACAAATTCATGTTAATCCCTGTATGGTGGCTATCCACTCCCTGCTTGAATAGCTCCAGTCATGAAGAGCTGGATATCTCATCTCATGAGTCAGTCCATTCCATTTTCAGATAGTTCTAATTGTTAGAAAGTTCTTCACGTTCAGTCAATGCACTAGGGTCCCTTCCAGTTATACAAATGTTCTGAACTGTAATTCAATAACTCCTATGCAGTGATCTCTCTCTGACCTTTTAAATAACAAAACAGATGATCTTTTCTCAATCTTCATCTTTCTCTCGACGTCTCTGTGGCTTTTCATACTGTTGAACATCCTCTCCTCCTGGATACTCTCACCCCTCAAGGTTTTTGTGACATTGTTCTCTCTAGGGTCCTCTCCTACCTCTCTGACCACTTCTTAGGCTCTTTTGCTGCTCATCAACCCTAACTCTGTGAACCACAGTTATGTCCTAGGTTCTCTTCTCTTCTCCCACTATGTTTTCCCTAGACAGCCTCATTAGCTCCCATGGATTTAAATCATCACTTCTATGCAGATGCTGTTGCAATAATCAATGTGAGATTGGATGAGGGCCTGGACTAAATTGGGAACTGGGTTAGTGGAGAGAAGTCAAATGCAAAAAAAAAAAAAATCTATTTTAGAAGTAGAAACAACAATATTAACAATTGATTGGGGGAGGGGGAGAGAGAAGAAATGAGCATTTATTAAGAACCTTCTATGTGCTGGGCACTGTGCTAAGTGCTTTACAAAGATTATCTCATTTGATTGAATATGTGGGTCAAGGGAAAATGAGTAGGAAAGAATAATGGCAAGATTGTGAACCTTGGAGAGTGCAAAGATAATTATGTCTTCTACAGAAATAAGGAAATCTGAAAGAGGAAAGAGTTGGGGCAGCTAGGTGGCACAGTGGATAGAGCACCAGCCCTGGAGCCAGGAGGATTTGAGTTCAAATCCAGCCACAGAAACTTACTACCTATGTGACCCTAGGTAAGTCACCTAACTCTGATTGCCTCTCAAATAAATAAATAAAAGGGGAGAGGGTTGGGGGAGGGGAGGTAATGTGTTCTGTTTGGGACATGTTGAGTTAGAGATGTCTCCAGGACATCTAGTTGTAAATGCCCAATTGTTGTTCATTCATTTTCAGTCCGTTCTGATTCTTCATGACCCCATTTGGGATTTTCTTGGCAAAGATACTAGAATGGTTTGCCATTTCCTTCTCCAAAATGATCAATTAGCAATTGTTGATACATGACTGAAACTAAGTAGAGAGAATGACGCTAGAGATACATAAGCATACATACACACATACAAATATACATATATTGTGCTTATACATATTTATATATGTACATAAGTACATATATCATTACTAGGAGGGGAATGATGCATATACAGAGAAGCATAGGTAACAGTGCTGGACTTGGAGTCAGAAAGATCTGAGTTCAAATTGTGCTTCAAGCATTTGCTAGCTATGCTGTGTGACCTTAGGCAAGTCATTTAGCAACTCTATGCCTCAGTTTCTAGTCTTTATCCTCTATGATCTACCCTCCATCTGTCCGTCAAATAATCTTCCTAGTGCACAGCATATAATATCCTCATTCAAAAACCTTCAGTGACGCCCTATAGTCATCTCTAAAATGAGGAGCTAGACTCAATGTCCTCTGTGGTCTCTGTCTAGCTTTAAATCCATGGTCCTATGATCCTATGTATAACACAAGGCAGGGTACGATGGGGGAACAAGATTGTTGTTGTTTGTCTTTCATTCTCAAAGAGGACCATGGCATCGGGAAGGTGATGCCATGACTTGCAAGTGAGTTGGATTTAAGTAAGGGAGGGCTGTGCAGAGAAGTACAGACAAAGTGTACTGGAAAAGTTTGAGGAAAGAGAAAGCATTTGTAGCTGGGGGAGAACTGGAAAGGCTTCATAGAGAGAGCAGCACCTAAACTGAGTCTTGAAGGGTTTCCGTAAGTATCTATGAGGGGCAAGTGCATTGTAGGCGAGGGGAATGGTCCGTGTCAAAACAGCATGTGAAAAGTAAGGAGCAGCTAGCAAGCTGCTACACCTGAATATGAAGTAGACAAAAGGGATAGGGTTTGTGAATGCTAGGTGGCATAGTGGATAGAGTGCTAGGCCTGGAGTCAGGAAAACTTGAGTTCAAATCCAGCTTCCTTATCCCCCCTCCCCCCCAAAAAAAGAAACTAATAAAAGGAGATATTAGCAGTTGGGGTGAGTCGGGAAAGGCCTCAGGTAGAAAAAAAGGATGCATCCTGAGCTGAACCTTGAAGGAAACTATAGTACCTGTCCTTGAAATATCTAGGAGTGTTAAGTTTTGTCTAAATAGTTTTTCTTTGTCTCAATCTGGAGCTTCCTTTTTTCACTCTAAAATCAAATCAGCAGGTATTGATTTAGTGGCCTTCCGCTATGTGCTTGGAGCAAAAGAGAATGACCGGGGCCAAGAGGATAGCCAGGCCCTCTTAGCATTAGAAAGGGGAGGGGCAAAATGCTTAGGGCCTATCTGCCATGTTCCTGGCAAATCAGACAGCAGGAGTTATGTCAATAAAGCCAGTCCTAAGAATGGGGGGAGGGGAAAGGGGGGAGATAGAGGAAGTCTGCCTGAGAGTTCTTAAAAGGGGTGGGGGGTGGGAAGCTGTTTGGCCTGGGTCTCCCGGACTAGCCCCTTTCTCCCTCAGGCTAGGAGGAGAGAATGTTGTGTAAACAGAGGGCCAATGTCTACGCCCAGCTCCTGCTGAAAAATTCCAAGGATAATTAAGCCTCTCTCTGACTGTGGTCTGGAGTATAAACAGAAATTTACTATTGCTAGCTGAGAGTGTTTGGGCACACACACACACACACACACACACACACACACACACACACCCCCATACCCTATATGTACTATGTACCTGAGAGCAGATGTTGGTTCCAAGGAAATTATTAAATCTAGTAAAGAAGGGAAAAGGAGTCTCTTGAGACTATATTCTATTCCTTGTTCAAACACTGACTTAATATGTGTGACCTTGGGGAAGTCACTTAGCCACCTCACTGAGATAGAGGACAAATGCAATAAAAAATAGGAAAACTTTGAAAGTTAGAGGGCTCTGTAAATGGAAGATATGCTTATTACCAATAGAAACAGGGCTGACCTCCCAGTCAGAAAGACTTGGGTTCAATTCTGACTTCTGACTCATAATGACAGCGTGACCTTGGACAAATTACTTAACCTCTCAATGTCTTAGGCAACTCTCTAAGTGTATAGGTCGCAGAGGAATTGACCACCTATATTAGTCAAGTCAGTAAGTAAACATTTCTTAAGCACCTACTAAGTACCAGGCACTGCAATAAGGGGTGGGGAACCAAGCCTTAAAAAGAGGCACAATACAGTACCCTCCTAGAGGAGCTCACAATCTATTGGAGGAGACAGCATGCACACAAACACGTACAAATGAGCTATATACAGGATAAACAGGAAATAGTTAAAAGAGGGAAGGCACAGGAGTAAACAGAGTTTGAGAAAGACTTTTGTAGACAATGGGATTTTTGTAGGGACTCAAAGAGTCAGTGGAAGAAGGTTCCATGTTGGTAGTGAAATCTGAAGGTATAGTCCTCTTCCCCTCCCCCACCCCAAACACTGTTATTGTTGTTATCATTATAGTATTATTTTATGTTGGGGGGCAGCTAGGTGGCACAGTGAATAGAGTGCTGGACTTGAAGTCAGGAAAACTCATCTTCCTGAGTTCCAATATGGCCTCAGATGCTTACTGGCTGTGTGACCCTGGGCAAGTCACTTAACCCTATTTGCCACAGTTTCCTCATCTGTCAAATGAGCTGGAGAAGGAAATGGCAAACCACTCCAGTATCTTTGCCAAGAAAACCCCAAATGGGGTCACAGAGAGCAGGACACAACTCAACAACAACAACGTTATTTCATTTTACACTGGGATTAAACTAGGATTCACAATAGTATTCAGTTGTTCAAAAAACCTTTAAATCCCTGAATTTTCAAGATGAAAGGAATCTTAAAGATTGATCCTGGTGCCATGGAATGAATCCTCAACGTGGACTGCTGTGTGACCTTTGTGACCTTGGGCAAGTCACCTAACTTCTCTGGGCCTCGATTTCCTCGTCCATAAAATGAAGTGGTGGTGGTTGTGTCATATCCCATCTCTCTATAATCCCATTTGGGGTTTTCTTCGAAAATATGCTGAAGTGGTTTGCTATTTCCTTCTCCAGCACATTTTACACGCGAGGAAACTGAGGCAAACAGGGTTAAGTGACTTGCCCAGGGTCATACAGCTACTAAGCATGTGAAGACAGATTTGAACTCAGGAAGATGAGTCTTCCTGATCCCAGGCCCAATGCTCTATGCACGATGGCACTACCTCGATGCCCCATAAAATGAGGAAGGGGTACTAAATGACCTTACAAGGCTCCTTCTAATTCTAGATCTATGATCTTATAATTAATTATCTATTCTAATCCAGGCTCCTTGATTTTTAGGTTACAGAGTTAGAGTGTTAAGAGTCAAGAGATCTAAAAAATAATTTATCCCTAATGGTGGAATTGTGGGCACCAAGGTCCTCTGTAGGAGAGAGACTATGAGGGAGTATGGCCTTCCTGCAAAATCATAAGGTAAAGGTCCCTCACCACTTATTCTGTCTACATATGTGGTTGGCCAGTCACGTTTTCACCAAGTAAAATCAATGGGTTTTTATTGTTTGTTGGGAAAGGTAACCCCACCCCCAACTCATGCTCACTGAGACGACTGCAGACTCCTTCTTGATACTTGGAACATAGTGAGAATATTGGATGTGGGAGGCACAGGGAACAGGAGATACTGACAGAGGGAGGCATGAGGAGAGATAGGAATAGTCACAAAAAGGAAAGCGGCACCAACGATGGGCTTCACACCTTTGCTAAGAGACAGCCTTGATGAAAAACCAGCAAATAAAAGAAATTTTTCTTGACCTTCATGAATATATGAACATGGCTGCCACAATGCTGAGTAATTCTCTAAGCAAATGGAACAGATGCCTGGCCTTTTTGAAGAATGTAAACTAGGGAGAGAGGGAGATTATATATTCTTCCCCTGAAAAGCCACATCTCCCAGGAACATAGGAGTAAGAAGGGATCTTAGAGGTCACCTCATTCAAGTGCATCAGATGAGAAAACTGAGGCCCAGAGAGGGTAGGCAGCTTGCCAAAAGACACACAGATTGAGAGTGTTTGGCTTCCCCTCAAAAAGGGTGACCAATGAAATACTTCAAACTGGAGGCTCAGTGGAGGTATGTGATTTGCATCTAGTACCAAGGGGCAGTTGGTATAGTGAATGGAGCCAGGAAGATCTGGGTTCAAGCTGTGCCTCTAACATATACTAGCTGTGAGACCCTGGACAAGTCATTTTACTTCAGTGCTCTAGGGAGCTCCCTAAGATTACATGTGCAGAGAAGGTGCCAACCTGCCTTAGTAGAGGAAGTCTCAGATGAAATCACAGGTCTACTCTATATCTCTTTCCCAAGATTCAAACCCAGGTCACTAACTAGTGTCCTTGTTATCGTTCAGTTGTTTTCAATCGTGTCTGACTTTTTATGACCCCATTTGGGGTTTTCTTGGCAGAGATACTGGAGTGGTTTGCCATTTCCTCCTCCAGCTCATTTTACAGATGAGGAAACTGAAGCAAACGGGGTTATGTGATTTGCCCAGGGTCACACAGCTAGTAAGTGTCTGAGGCCAGATTTGAACTCAGGTCTATCTGAGGCCAGATTTGAACTCAGGTCTTCCAGACTCCAGGCACAGTGCTCTATCTACTGTGCCACCTAGCTAGTAGGTGGCAATCCAACAACAAGCATTTATTAAGCTCCTATTATTTGACAGGAACTGCGCCAACTACTGGAAAATACAAAGATGGAAATGAAAGTTCCAGCCCTCAAGCTTAAAAATTCAGGAGGAGATGCTAGCAGCTAGAGGGCGGTGGGAATCAGGAAAGATTTCATGTAGATGGTGGTGCTTGAGTTCAGTCATGAGGGAAACTAGGGATTTCGTGAGGAGGAGATAAACAGTGAGCGCATTCTAGGTATAGGGTATAGTCAGTGCAAAAGCTCTGAGGTGGGAGATGGAGCATCATGTATGAGAAACAGTAAAAAGTCCAGTTGGGCTGCGCCATAGAATCTGTGAATGGGGAGTAATGTGTAAGAAGGCTGAAAAGGTAAACTGAGGTTCAGCTTGTGAAGAGTTCGGCTATTTCCAACCCTTCATTTTATAGATGAAGAAACTGAGGTTGAGAAAGTCAAAGGACGTCGTTGCAGAGCCCCGATTCAATTCTGGATTCCCTAACTCCAAATCCAAAAGGATCCTTCCCCTTTTGCCATAGCACCTCTTAACAAACAAAATTAAGCATGTGACTTTTGCAGGAAGAAGAAAATATATATAGCCCCAGTAGCTAGGGGAGCCCTGGACTCTGACAGTTCAGTGGGAGGGAGGGGCTGCCTTAGTTGATTTTATAGTATGCAATGTAACATCTTACCCTGCCCCTCCTTTACAGCTGTGAAAAATGACCTGGTGACTTCAGCTCACTGTCATCCCTCTCAGGGATCACAGATACAGATGCCTGTGCTTTCCCTTGTCTCCAGAAAGGGTTGGCAGCAGCTGTGAGGATTGGTTAAATTCTCACCACCAGTAATGCCTGGATTCTAGAAACTTGAGGGGGGAGCCCAGGTGAGCCCCAACCCCCGGGCTCCCAGGGAAGCTGTAGAAATAGCTCTTATTGCCATCAAGTGTAGACACACCCACTTTCAAACAGTTTGACTTTTCCCCCTCTTTCCAGCAGGTCTGATAGAGTTGTGACAACAGACTTTCACAATACCTGGTACTGAGGAACTGTTCTCTCTGCAGTTAACCATGTTGAGCTACAGAGGAGAGCTGAGTGGCAAGAGTAAGCAGATGCAGAGAAGCCTACCTCAACACCTAATGAAAGCATCCTTGACAAGCTGAAAACTAGCTTCTGCCTGAACACCTCCTGAGATTGGAAACTCACTACCTAACCTATTCTATTTTCAAATTATTCTGACCATTAGGAAAAATGAACGGCTCTCAAAAAGAGACCTGGGCCAGAAGTCAGGAGATAGGGGATCTCGGGGAATAGATCTAGAAAAACTATGTAACCCCTTATTGTGCAGTGAAGGAAGGTAGGGTGCAGGGAAGGTGAGCTACTAGCCCAAAGTCGTACAGATAGTAGGTATCAGAGGCAGGATTTGAACCTAGGACTTGAATTGTAGAGACATTGTTCTTTCCACTTTTTCATTCTGGTTCCATTTCTAATATGGAGTAGCCAGCCACAACTTGGCACAAGTCTATACTTCATTCTTCTCATCTCTAAAACAATGGAGTTGGATACGATGACACCTCTAAGGTGCAGCCTTAAGGACATAGAAGGCCTCATGCAGACTCGAGGCTGAAGGCTCCCCACTCCTGGATGGCGTCATGAAGAGTCAGACGTGATTGAAAATAACTGAACAACAACCTCAGAGTGTTGTTATGAAGATCAAATAATAAAGTATAAAATGCTCTATTAATGCTAATTCTTATTATTATAATGCTTAGGGGAACAGCTTCTCCAGTGACATGGAAGTAATTTCTCTGTCCTACTGAATTTTATCGTATGAATTGTGTGATCATCAAAAAGCATGTACATTATTGGTCCAAATATAGGTCACATTCCTCCCCTCTCCCACAAATCCAGTCTATATAAAACCAGAGACAGTCTATAACTGTGGTTCATTTTACCTACCATTTGTTTTCCTTTCAAAGAGATAATCATTTTAGGAGTCCAACCTATACCTGGACCTGTGGTCGATTCGGCGCCCACCCACATGGGTATTTATAGTGAGGAAAACCAATAAGAAATAGTCAAGGGGATGATGTTGGGGTAGAAAATGCAGAGGAACACGCAGTCACACCCACACCTGCAGCTATGTAAACACTGACAACATAAAGTGAACTCCAGTAGAATATGGGATTTCAATTAGACTAATCCAAGTGCTTTTGTGCGGCAAAAAGTGAAATGTGAAACTTTTCTGGTATGTCCACCGAAGGGATGCGTGAGAAAAGTCTTATGGAACAACTGTCTAGGGCCACTACTCAGTGCTGAGTAGTAAGTCCCCATATCTGGAATTCATTCTGTCCTCAACTCTTGTCCCTAGCTTGCTTGTACAGAGGTGTTTATATAGTCTATCCCCCACTTGACTGCAAACTCCCTGAGGGCAAGGACTGTCTTTTGCTTTTCTTTGTCTCCCTAGCACTTAGCACAGTGCATGACACATGGTAAACATTAATAAATGTTAATTGATTGACAAACTTAACTCCATCCCCTAGAGACCACATCTCCTTCAAAGCCCTACTCAGGTGTACCTCCTGAGGAAGTCTTTCTTAAGCACACAGGTGTTTGTACTCGCTCCCTCTTGTAATGACTTTGTATTCCTTTTTCTTTACAATTCTGTTACATGTTTTATCTGATTCTCCACCTCCCAATAGAAAATAAGCTTGGTGAAGACAAAGCTTGTCTTCTTGTCCCAACCTAGCAGAAACTTTACAAGTAAGTAGTAGGCACTTAATAAGTGTTTGAATGGAATGGAATTATGAGGCACTATTTGAGAACACTTCCTTAAAACTGTGTTCACACCAGCCAACTTCCCCTCTAATAGGCAATTAACTTAGAAAACAACTGTAATAACTATATCCTACAAAATGGTTGTTAAGAATCCCATAAAGAAGGTGGCAAAAGGAAAAATGGAGACCTCATTTTTCTGTTTCCAGACAAGTTCCTTCTTTTAGTTCTGCTTCTCATGTCCCCTAGGAGAGGAGGAGAGTGCCCTGGCAATGTAACATGAACTGATTCAATATTTAAAAGTGTCTTTACATGTAGTAGAAAAAAATAAAATACTTTTAAAAGAAAAAAAAAAGACGAACTAACTCATAGGGAGAAAACACGGTACGGTGGAAAGAACATTGACCTTTAAGTCAAAGAATCTGGATTCAAATTCTACCTCTGATGCTTATTGCCTATATCAGCACTTCTTAAACTGTTGGTCATGACCCCATATAGGGGCGTGAAAAATGTGGCAACAGGAAAAGGTTTCTGAATGTGCAATGACCAAAAATTAATTAAAAATCAAACATGTAATGAATCTGAGGTGTTTCCAGCAGCACTCGCCCATGTTGCACCAGGCAACTTCACTGCCGCCTTGGTTCTGAACACAAAGCATGCGTGCTTTACACTGCGCATGCTTTCACGTCACACAATGCCAAGGAATGCTACAGAAACTTGAATAGCAGTCTCAAGAGGAAAAAATTTAAGAAGTCCTGGTCTGTATGACTTGGAGCAAGTTATGTAAAAATAATTATGTATAATGCTAAAGTACTTTACAGACATGTCTCATTTGATCCTCACAACAACCCAATGAAGTAAGTTCCATTGTTTTCTCCATTTTATTACATGTTTGAGAATGGATTTGAACCCAGGTCTTCCTAACTCCAAGTCCACATACCATGTTGGGCCTTGGTTGGACTGGAAGGACTCCAGGGACACTTCCAGGTCTGTTATCCTATACCATTCTTTTCCACTTCAGCTGTCCATGAAAGGCTCATCAAAGGGAACTAAAGAACTTCGGATGGTGCCGGTTAGTTACCAATTATAGGGGAAGTTGACTGGCATGAACATAATATTGTCTAGTGCTAAAAAGTTCATTGGTTCCTGGGAACCAGGAAGCTGAGGCTCTGGCTCTAATCCTTCCACTAACTGGTTGTGTGACTTTGGGCAAGCTACTTCATCCGTCTGAGTCTCACTTTGCCCATTTGTCAAATGAGAAGGTTGTACTAGATGATGCCTATGCTTCTTTCTCTTTCTAAAATCCTACTGCACTGTAACCTTCAGGCAGTGGGCCCATTTCCTGAAACTCTCCATTGAAATGGGATCGTCACTAGAAAATAAGAGAGGCCAACTGACATTTGACATAATTCTTGTATTATTTTGCTAATCTGGGTATCCCTTCCGTCAGAGCATATTACAACCCCTCAACATCATGACAGATGGTCTTTATGGGTTGTTACGCTCCTAGGATTCTTTACCTCATGGCTAGCTTGCCCGTGAAGCTCTTGGAACTTTGGTTGGTTCAGGGATAAGAGATGGACAGTCCACCAGAGGACCTGTATTTGAAGCCTTTTTTGGTTCGTTAGTACTTATCAAAGTCCAGTCAGTCAACAAGCATTTACTGAGCACTTGTGGTGTGCCAGGCTCCGTGCTAAGTGTTTGGGCTACAAAGAAAGGCAAAAATTGTCCCACTCCTCATGGAGCTCAGATTCCAATGAGAGGGACGACATAAATAACTACGTACATTCAAGATATATACAGAGTAATCTACCTGAAGGTAATCTGAAGGGGGAAGGTATCAGGCAGAAGGTGGAATTTGAGCTGAGCTTTGGAGAAAGCCAGGAAAACTAAGAGGTAGAGGGCCGAGGTCAGAGCATTCTGGGCAGGGGTTTCAGTGAGTGCAAAAGCCTCAGAGGCAAGTAGGTCAGTATAACTAGGTGGTGGAGTATGTGGAGGAGGGCAAGGTGTAAGAAGACTGGAAAGGTTATGAAGAATTTTAAGCAACAGAGGACTTCATAGTTGATCCCATATTTTATGAAATAGAGGCCCAGAGAAGTAGAACGATTATCTCATTTTTCTATTTGTATCCTCAAGTTTGTAGAACATACAAAGTACTTGATAAGTGCTTGGTTAGTGATTGACTAATTGATTGTCCACAGTCACCCAGCTAGGGTAGGGGGCAAAATATGAACCCAGTTCTCTTCTGACCCTCCCAATCCAGAGCTCTTTCCACGACATCATCATCAACCATCATCAATAAGCATTTATTAGGCATCCACTATGTGTCAGGCACTGTGCATATGTACACATGTGCACGGTGTAATGGGGATATAACGAAAGACAAAAACATGGTCCCTGCCCTCATGGAGTTTACATTCTAACAGGGAAACAGAATGTAAAGAGCTAGGTACACACAAGGTATATACAGAGTAGAGGGGAGGTGGTCTCAGAGGGAAGGCAATGCTATCTTTGGGAAGTGCTTAAGAATCATGTCTACTGCTTATCTTTATAGTAAGTGTTTTATAAATGGGTGTTTGTTTTTTAAATCATTTAGTTCATGTCTTTGTATATATCAGAACAAATTTTGAAAAATATTTAGGTGGTATAGTGGCTACAGCATTGGACCGGGAGTCAGGAATACCTGGGTTCAAATTTGGCCTTAGATTTTTATTTTCTGCAGGACTCTGGAGCAATTCATTTCACCTCTGTCTCAGGTTCCTCAACCATAAAATAAGGATAATAATAGCATCTACCTCACAAGGTAGCTAGGTGGCAAGTGGATAGAGTTCATGACCTGGAGTCAGGAAGACCTGAGTTCAAATCAGACCTCAAATATTTAGCAGCTGTGTGACCCTGGGCAAGTCACTTAACCCTGTTTGCCTCAGTTTCCTCATCTGCAAAGTGATATGGAGAATGAAATGGCAAAGCACTCCAATGTCTTTGCCAAGAAAACCCCAAGTGGGGTCAGGAAGACTCAGACATGACTGAATAACAACAAAAACCACCTCACAAGGATGTTGTAAGGATCAAAGGAAATAATATTTGTAAAGTGCCTTGCAAACTCTAATGCTAATGCTGCCCTCCCTTCTCTTCTCTCATATCCCCTCCCCCCCCACGCCATTGTCCAGTTGGCATGTGTAATAGGCATTCATTGGCCAGGACGTCCTCATTTTGGCAAACTGAGCAAGCGGCCCAGCAGTTCATCTGGCTATATGCAGGAGTTTCTCACTCAATAGGTGGTCCTTTCTCAACAGGATTTTGGCATCTTAGCAAAGGGAGGGAGTCAACCCTGCTGGTCTTCTCTTGTGCTATTTATTCATGTGCATAAAGAGCTTCCTGTACACCAGGCTTTATCCAGATATTTCACAAGCCCTAAATGCAGGTAAAGAGGCCG
The DNA here is from genome assembly GCF_900497805.2 of Vombatus ursinus. Classification (NCBI taxonomy): domain Eukaryota; kingdom Metazoa; phylum Chordata; class Mammalia; order Diprotodontia; family Vombatidae; genus Vombatus; species Vombatus ursinus. Next base: position 7,769,343 of record NW_020948739.1, read on the forward strand.
AGGGAGGGGGAGGAATGACATGCTTTTCTATGTATGTTGGCTTGTGCCCGTCTAATTCACAGTGAGGTGGCACTGGCAAGCTACCTGATTTCAACACACACGGCTCCCAGCCGGCTACCTCTTCCCACACTGGCTTGCTAAGGCATGCAGTCTCTAAGGCGCTCGCTTGGCCTGCTAGTGAAAATCAAGCACACAGTCACACACACATACACACACAGACCCACAGACACACAGACACACACACACACACACACACGCACACACGCACACACGCACACCTTCCCCAGGCTGATTTTGTTATCAAAAGGTAAAGTTTGGGTAGAAATGAGAGAAAGTCTGAGAGGAGAGATAGTCAGCCCACCTGCCCTGGGGGAAATTGCTAAGGTGTAAGAGTTGAAGACAGAGCAAAAGCGAATCCTTAGAGCCTGAGCCCCTCCTGCCCATGGGCACAAAATCAACAAACAGCCATCTGAAGCACTCAGGTTTTCTTCTTAATTTCTTTCATCTTCCCCTCCCTCTCCCCCCATAACAAAAGCAGTATTTTGTGATGTGGTCTTTAGGATCCGAGGTCTATGAAACTGGGATTTCTCCAATTGAAATTTGTCAGCCTGAATGGGTCAAAGATGAAAATGAGAGGGAGGAACACCAAAACGAAATGTCTTCACAAGAGATCCGTTGGAGGAGGTGGCTCTGGAGTGAGAGAATAAGCAGAACCGATTTAAAACAAACGAACAAACAAACAACCACAAGATCTAGAACGTGCAGGCCTCCAGACTTGTCCAGCCTCGGGCAAGATTCTACCTTCCCCAAGATTGGAGAGGAGATCCTGGAAACAGCTGTGATTTTCTTAGGGTTCCCTCTTGCTATAGACCAGCCAATGAAGATAGCCTCGTTCTCTACCCAATTTGATAAGCAATAAAGATGTGCAAATCATTCTTTGTAGCTTTTGTTGTTTGGTTGTTTTCACTGGTGACTGAAAACAGGGTCTTTGTGACCCCTTTTGGGGTTTTCTTGGCAAAGATACTACAGTAGTTTGCCATTTCCTTCTGTAGGTCATTTGACAGATGAGGAAACTGAGGCAAACAGGGTTAAATGGCTTGCCCAGGGTCACACAGCCAGTGTCTGGGGCCAGATTTGAACTCAGAAAGATGTCTTCCTGACTCTAGTCTGGGCACTTAGTCCACTGTCACCTAGCCCTTTTTGTATCTAACAGACAACAATAAAGAGGTTGAAGGTAATTTAATCCAAACCTCTGCGAACTATATAGAGACAGAGAAAGAGAGGGAGATAGATAGATAGAGCTAGAACTCTTTTTTTTTTTTTTTTGCCTAGGCAATGGGGTTACGTGACTTGCCCAGGGTCACACAGCTAGTAAGTGTTATGTGTCTAAGATCAGATTTGAACTCAGGTCCTCCTGAATCCAGGGCTGATGTGCTATCCACTGTGCCACCTAGCTGCCTGCCTGGATGGATGGATGGATATATATATATATATATATATATATATATATATATATATATATATATATATATATATAATAGATTTTATGTTAAAAACCCTTATGATAATGAATAGAAAAAAATGGTAACAGCATGGGATTATAGAAAGAGTGCTAACCCTGGTGGTTCAAATCCCACCTCAGCCAGTAACACCTGTGTTATGTTAAATAAATCACTAAAGTAAACAAGCGTTAATTAAGCACCTATTAAGCTCGAGGCCTAGAGTCAGGAAGACCTGAGCTCAAATTTGACCTCAGATACTGTGTGACCCTGGGCAAGTCACTTAATCTTTGTTTGCCTCAATCCCCTGGAAAAGGAAATGGCAAACCACTCCAGTATCTTTGCCAAGAAAAGTCTATGGACAGTATTGGTGTGCTGTGGTCCACAGGATCACAAAGAGTTGGACAGGACTGAATGACATATGCCAGGCTCGTGCACACTTAACTTCTCTGAGCCTCAGTTCCCTAAACGGTGAAATGAAGAGTTCAGCTAGGTGACACCTAAAATCTCTTTCAGTTCTCATTTTACAATCTTCTCCCATTAGACTGTGAGCACCTTGAGAACAAAGACTGTATTTTTTTCTTTTTAACCTTTCTTTATAGGCCCAGCCATTTAGCAGAGTGTCTATTATACAGTAGGCACTTAATAAATGCTTGTTGACTGACTGACATAACAGTCAAGCACTTTCACTAGGACAGAAGCACAGAAATAACTCTGAAGTCATGGTGAATCTTCAGGAATCCCTCCAAGCCCACTGACCTTTTCCAGTACCTGGTTCACCTTCCAGAACACTGAATCAGTAGGGTAGAAATAGTTATTGTTCTTACAAAATTGGACAAGTAAAATATTTCCAATCAAAATGTGATGACAAGTCAAATGACATGGGTCCCATTTCCATTATAAAGATCTTTTAAAAATGAGTTCTGCCTGCACAAGATACTCAGTAAGATGTAAGCTCTATCAAAGATGGTTTTCCCCTCCCCCAGGCCTTCATCGGAGATAGCATCTAAAGCAGGTAGTCTCCACTTTTCTCTAAGGTGGAAATCCATGAGAAGAGAAGCAGATTGAACTAAGTGATAGGAAGATTGCCCAGCCTTCTTTCCTTCTCAGTCCTTTTTAATTTGTTTTGCCTATTCATTTGCATGGCTCTCCTCCGCTGACAATCGGGCAGAACCCTTTTATATGCATTTTCACAAAATGATTCTGACCTCTCTAATGTAATTCAGTATTTATTTTTACTACCTGGTTCTTTGTTTCTATACAGTCCAACCTCTTACTCTCGTTTTTTTTTCCTACCTGCCTCTGGGACATTCTGCTATTAAGAACCATTTCTACATACTTTGCACCCAAGAGTCATGACTTTTAAAAATAGCAGCTGACATTTATATAGCATTTTAAGGTTTGTAAAGCATATCCATGGTCTCATTTGAACCTTACAATAACTTTGAGATAAGTGCTATAGGTATTAAGCCCATTTTGTTCACAGATGAAAAAACTGAGGCAAATATAATTGAAATGATGCCTAAAATCATACAACTAGTAAATGTCTGGGTTAGAAGGTCCTAATTCAAAGTCCAATGCTACCCAAGTAAATGAAATAAGTGGGTGGCGTTATTTTTTTTTTAAAGCGATTAAAGGGAGTTTGACAAATAACAGTAAACTAGGTAAGAAGCAGTTCTATAACTTCACTGCAATGTGTGGAAAGAAAGAGGGAGAGAAAAGAGGAAAGCAGAGGAGAGAGAGAGAGAGAGAGAGAGGGAGGAGAGATCATGGGCAGGAGATTGGCAACTTTTATTCGAATGTGATTTAAGGATATTGTTAAGGCAAGAAAAAGCACATTCCTGTGAATATTTTGATAGACTGATAAAGGCTTGGTTTCCTAAAAGCTCTCCTCAACACACACACACACACACACACACACACACACACACACACTCACTTTCAACCCTTTCCTCCTAATGATAAACCCATTGATAAGTGTAGAGAAGGCCTGGTCTAAAGTGGCAACAAAGGATCAGAAAACTTTGAGTAGGAGAGTAAAACTTTGGAAAACAGTTATCTGGTTCTAAAGTTCTTAACTTTATTTTTTTTTTCCTATCAGGGACCCCTTTGGCAGTCTGGTGAGGGCTATAGATCTCTTCTCAAAATGATTTTTTAAAAAATATCTATTTTTTGCAGATAGAAGCATACTATTTGTTCTTTTTTTTTCCTCTTCTGTTTTGCTTTGTTTCTTCTCCCTTGTGGTTCTTCCTACTGGTTCTAATTCTTCTTTACAACATGACTAATGTGAAAATATGTTTAATAGGAATGTATATGTAAGGCCTATATCAGATTGCACACCATCTTGGGGAGAGACTGGGAAAGGGAGGGGTAGCTTATAGAAGTGAATGTTGAAAACTAAAAATAAATTAATAAAAAAAGAATAAAAAAATTACCAACACAAAAAATATATATATTTTTTCTTGCTAGGCAATGGGGTTAAATGACTTGCCCAGGGTCACACAGCTAGTAAGTGTCAAGTGTTTGAGACCAGATATGAACTCAGGTCCTCCTGATTTCAGGGCCAGTGCTCTATCCACTGTGCCACCTAGCTGCTCCAAAAATATTTTTAAGTTTTTTTTTAATTTTGAATTCCAAATACTCTCACTCCTTCCAGCTCCTCCACCACCCATTGAGAAGGCAAGCAATAGGATATCGATTGTATGTGTGAAATCATACAAACATATCTCCATATTAGCCATATTGCAGGAAAAAAAAGCAAAAAAAATCAAAGAAAATGAAAAAGTATGCTTCAATTTACACTCAGAGCTCATCAGTTCTCTTTCTGGAGGTGGATAGCATTTTTCATCATAAGTACTCTGGAATTGTCTTAGATCATTGTATTGAGCAGAGAGAATAGGTGAGTCACAGTTGACTATTGTTACAATATTACTGTTACTGTATAAAATACAGAATAAGATTTTTAAATGCATAAAACAAATTGCGTAAGATTACAAAGAAAACCAATTCTATTGAAATGCAGTTATCAAGATTTTTTAAAAAAACACAAGCTCAAAAATCCCAGGTTAAGAACCCATGATGTCCAACCCCCCTCACCCCCCTCATTTTACACTCGAGCAAAATACAGCCCAGGGCACTTAAGTGATTTGGCTAAGCTTATATTTCAAACTGTGATCCTTTGATTCCAAAACCTGTCCTGAAATCTGGAATCCCAGAGGTGAAGTGAAAAATAAAAGGCTTCTAGGTTTCCACACTCACTTTCTCTTCCACTCATTTTTAATTCTCCTCTTATAATCCATTGTGACATTAATTTTCAGTTCCACCCATCGTAATGTGTGTATATATATGTGATGTATATATATATACAATGTGTATGTGTGTGTGTGTGTGTGTATTCCCATTGAGCAGAAATTTTCTCCTGGTGATAGAGGCTGGGCTGCTATCTTCCTGCCTTGTGGTTGGACTATATTCCTCTCCACTTGGAGCACACCATCCTCCAACTTCCCTCTTCTCTTTTTCTGTTTCCCTTTCTCTACCCCTACCCTCAGATATTCCCTGGGAGTAGGGAATGGTAGCAGCCTACAGAGAAGGAAACAATAAGGTTAAGGCTGAGGCAGGCCCCTGAACAGTGTCCCCTTCCTCCACTCCCATGGTGTGTACCCACCATGGCTTCCTCAGTGGCCACACTTTTAGCAAGGTCTTGGACAGGGCTGGAATCAAGAAGAGGGCAGGGAGCTGTTGTAGCTTGTTCAGAACCTGTGGAAACCATAGAAGGCTCTTTGGTCGATTTTTGAAATTATTGATCCCAACCTTTCAGTTAAAAAAAAAAAGTTTAAAAAAAGTCAACTCAACCTTTCAGTTAAAAAAAAAAGTCACTGCAGGCATGAAGATTAAGCACCTGTTATGAGCCAGGCACTGAAACATGCATTGAAGATAAAAGTCAAAAGTGAATCAGACCCTGGTCTCGAGGTGTTTACATTCTAAGAAGGAGACAAAGTTGACAAATGTAAGTGTCCATGAAACAAATACAAGGTAATCTGAGGAGGGGAAGGCACCAGCAACTGGAGGATTGGGAAAGGTCTCCAGTAGGAGGTGGTACTCGAGCTGAGTTTTGAAAGAAACTAGGGATTCTGAGACGGTGGAGTTAGGGGAGGGAGTGTATTTCAGATGTGTGAGACAGTTTGTGCAAAGATACATGGAGATAAGAGTTTCGTGAGGTAAAACGAGGTCTGAAAAATAAGGCAACAGGAGGTGGGATTTGCAGTGTTCACCCAAGTAGAAAACCCGAGTCTAATGACATTGCATTAAATTAACACAGGGGACGACAGGGGAAAGAAAAGGAGAACCAGTAGAAAGCCTTTCAGAAAGGCTGAAGCTATAACCATCTTGGGTGGCATATTTGCCCAACAAGGCAGTTTGGATTTAGATCTTTAACCCTTTAAAACTGGGGGGAATTCTTTCAGATATCTTTTCAGATAGGAGAAGTAGTCTCCCGCCACTTCTTTGCAGAGGCAGAAAGTTGCTGAGTATAAAACATCACACACACTCTCTCATACTCTTTTGATGTTCTAATTTATTTTAATGACTTTTTTCTTCTTCCTCTTTTTCTTTTCTTAAAAAAAAGAGTCTTTGTTATATAGAATGACTTTCTGGGAGGTGGAGGGATGCTGGGAGGGATTTTGACAATGTAAAGACAGAAGATATCAATAACATTTATTAAGAAACTGATGGGGGAGGAGAATTTTGAGAGAGGATAAATGGAGAGGATAGAAGCTGGTGCCCTTTCTCATTCAGTGACATTTAAAAAAATATCAGGAGCAGGGGGAAAGCATTATAGGCACAGCCAAAGCAATGCTGTTGAGGCTGAGCTCAGAGAAACTCATTCTGCCTTAATGCAGCTACCTTCTGTTTTAAAAAAAAAATGGCCTGCACAAAGAATCCTACCCTATTAACATCTAAATGGTCCCAAACAACAATTTGATTACCATATCTCAGCAATACCCACTCTGGAAAGCAATTATCTATCATTATCAATGTATTGCCTTACCTTTTTAATTAGGATGATAATGTCCAGTGTAAATAAAGCCCTCTTTGCTAATTTCAATTGTGCTGAATGAAAGGTCGCTCTTTTCTTCTTCTTCTTCTTTCCCCTAGGGCTCTTTGGACTGAATTTACTCAGGTTCCTGAAGTGTGGAAAAAGTAAATAAGCTTTTGTTTAGATTTCGTCCTTCATGTTCTCTGGACTGAAAGACTGCAGAGTGCCGGAAAGTATCTCGATTAAAATGACTTCATGGAGGGGCTAGGATAGAAGTTTCAGAGCATTCTACCTGAACAAAAGGAGAGCCATGGAATTACTATTAAGAGGGTTGTTTGGGAAAATGCTTAGCCCCCCCACTGGCCACGTTAAATCCACCTGAATTTTTTGAAATGTACATTTAAATTTAAAATTAAATGTCAAATGGGAGAAAATAGGTTTTGAGATTTGAATCACCAAATACATGTTCTACAACCTGGAATGTATCAATATATATTGGATATTAAACTAGTAACAGATTAAAAACTGTATTTTTCAGAAAAAAAAGTTTACAACTAAACACTGCTGATACATACAGATGATAGTCAGATTTGGATTAATAATTCAAAAGTTAAGAAAAGTGAGCTCAAACAAATTAAATATCAGTATTAATAATTTAACATTTTACAGTTATACATTGGATAAGATACATTGATAATAATCAAGGTATATTTGCAAGAAGCACAAATCAATAATAAATCACAAGTCAATAAAATATAATTTTCAGCAGTTAGCAAGTCAACAATACAAAAGTCATTCATTAATGAAAAATAATCCATTCCTCAGTCATGGCTACATTAGTGCCATATCAATATCACAGACTTACCACTTTAGCACGCCATAGTTTGTACAAAAATTGCCATCCATGTCTTCAACACTCCAACTAAACACCGAACTGCCTTAGCTAGGTGACAGGCCATTTGATCTTTGCTAAATGACCCAGAAGCAAGATGTGTGTGTGTGTGTGTATAAATATATAACCTAATTCAGTGAATTAAAACAATACATTTAAAGTGTGGGAAGGAAGTTGAGGCTTAACTAATATCAGCTTTTAAAATGTAACCTATAAATTTGCTTGTCTTATTAAACAAAGCAAAATCCTGGGAGAAGTTTCAGTGGTTTTTAGAGTCTGAGCAATCAGCAGTAGGTGGTTTATTTTTTTTCCCTCAGAAAAAAATGTTTAGCTATCTACAAATACTCAGCAGTCATATGTTAAAATTGACACATCCAGGAAAATACAGGGACTGTAGTGTGTTAATCTGGCATTTATTATGTGAGATTATACCAACTACACTGGACCTGCAGTTGAAACTTGAATTCTAGCTTTAGTTTTGTGTCTTGTTCTTCATCTACCCAATAACGATAATAATGCCAACAGTGCCTCTCTCAAAGAGCTATTGGAAGGGTGAACAGAGCACTGGACCCTGATTCACTCCAGCTTCAGACACTTATTAGCTGTATGACCCTACGAAGTTACTTAACTTCTCAGTTTCCTCATCTGTAAAATGGGGATAATAAGAGCATTTACTTTTTTTGTGTGAGAATTAAATGAGTTAGCTTATGTAAAGCACTTTGTAAACCTTAAAACATTTATAAATGCTTGCTATGACTGTTATTATTATGATTATAATGAATACTATTATTATTATCATCATCTCCTCAGTCACCTCTCTTTCCTTAGCAGAGGGCCTGAGACAAAGTTAAGTCCTTAACAAATGCTTATTGGTTAAGTAAAATGGAATAATGTCTGGAAAATGGTTAAGAAATGATGCTGTACAAATGGGCAACAATATTTTTGTAAATCAAATCCTTTAAAAATGTATTAAAAATAAACTTGCTAGTTAAGGCTCTCATACTATACTAATACCATAAAGTTCTTGTACTTTAACTCTGGATACTTTGGTGGATTTACATTTCCAAGGATATTGGTATTCCTTTCAATGGGGCACATTGTAACCTTATCACATATGACTCTTTTCCATGCCTTCTCATAGGTCTTCTCTGACTTTTCTCTAGACATTTTAACATTGTGGGGGAATAAGTAGCATTGGAACTCCTTATGTTATCCCTCCCTTTTGTCATGGCCAACCCACTTCCTTTTTCATTTTTAGGTTTCCTGAAAATATCTTTTATGCTGTTTCTCATACATCTATGTCATCATTAGTGATGCACTGCTTCAGTCTGCATGCAGCTATTTTCATTGACCTTTGGCTTACTGGCAATTTTGATTCTTTGGAAATTGTGGGGTCCCTTTCTTCACAGGCATATAGATTGGTGTTAAAAAGATAGATTTTTTTGTTTTAGGGGACACTTGATCAAGGGAAGCACTTCACAATTTCTCCCAAACCACTCCCACCTACTTTCTTCCTCTTCTTTAATTTTGGATCAAGCTCAATGTCCATCTATAATACCTATCCAAAATTTCTATATTGAGAAATCAATGCAATGGAGTTACTCATCGGTATTATAATTCAGTCAGTGGGCATTCTTTGTCCATTTGGCTTTTCCCCTATGTGTGGTTAGATGGAATCTTTGGTCATTTAGGAGACTACAGTATTCCAAAACAAGGGAAGGAAACAAACATTTATCAATTGCCTACTATGTAGATGTCTAGAACTTGACCCAGTCCATCATCAGTAAACAGAAGCATCTGGTGGACCTCACGTTCTATTAAAAAAATCCTCTCTTCTTGGACTATATGCTATACAGCCTCCATGACAGTAACAAACACTTTTGATAAGCACATGTCTCCCTGTTTTATGTTTCAGTTCATATGAATAATCAGAAAATATTTAATTCTTTGGGGCTTCATCTAGGAGAGAATCTACTATGATTTTAATATATACATGGGAGACACCTTGTTGGAAGAAAACCTTTAAGGCTGGCTTTCACTCCACCAAGTCAAATGCTTTTTTATATTCCACAAATAATACACACAGTAGGATCTTGTATTCTCTGAACTTTTCAGTCAATCATGTAGATTATGAAGATATGGTCTGATGGAAGAAATTATCTGCTGACATCTGCATGTTCCTTGATCATATTTTTATCAACAACCCTCAATGTATGCAGAGAACACTGTTAGAAAGATTTTGTAGAAATGAAGAAGTAAATAGATGGGATGGCAATTATTCATGTTCTCTCAATTACCTCTTCTCAATTGTAATGCCACTGGAGATTTATTTTCAATTTCTTTCCCAGCTTTTGATAACTTAAGATACAATGTCTTGATGTTTTCAAATCTGTGTGGTCTCCAGCAAGGATTTCTTTCATTTGTACTTGAGAGGCACCATGGTATTGCAGATGTTGTGCTGGAGAGGAGTAAAAGACAACCAAGGTTTGAATGCCTGTTGTTCTCTAAGCCTGGATGAGTTATTTAACCTGTCTGAGCCTCCATCTCCTCATTTGCAAAATCGAGATAACTATTGTAGCACACATTCACACATCTGTTGTTAGAAGGATCAAAATGGGACTATATGTATAAAATACTTTGCGAACCTGAAAATACTATATCAGTGTTAGTTATTATTGTTTTGTCAAGTCAAGCTGCTTTTCCCATTTTCTGCATTGACTAAGGTTTCTTAAAAAAAAAGAAAAGAAAGAAAAACTATTCCTATTATCTAAAGGGGGAAGCTTCCTGATTCCAAGTTTGTTTCCATGGCAGGAGCTGGGTATGAGGAGGAACTTCTAACTCAAACTCATGCAATAGTTTGGATTTCTCATACACCCCTTTTCTAGGGCTATTCCAAGCAAGAAAGAATACACACACCAGAGGTCTCAATTCTTGTTCTTACCATCTATCTAGCACTCAGCTTAGCTAGATACTACTAGGCTGAAGCCACAGGAGTTGGCAATCTTCAACCTTTGCCAATTCCTACCCTCATTGCTCTGGGGTTGAATGTCTTCTTTATAGGAGAACTAGGCTCCCAGTGCTCTAATTCCACACCTACCTCTGATTCAGAAGAATTTTGTTTTTGTCTCTAGTCTAAGGTGTTTTTCCCAGCAGTATGAGGAAGCTAAATGGTGCCCAGAGTACACACATGAATCTGACATGAAACAGTTTTATTCCCATACAGAAAGGGGAATGCTAAACAATAAAAAACCAGAGAGTTATTACAGTTGAAAAGCTAACATGGAAGCCTCATTGGGACATTTGTTTTTTCAGTTTTATTGTTCCTGTGTTTGGTTGTTACATTACACTTACCTACCATTTCATGAGAGATCTCTTGAAACAAAGTAAAACAGTTAAGTAAAACTAATAATACATTGACCTCATTTTAAAGTGGATGCAACTACTCCTCCTACCACTAAATTTTTTGAAAAATTATTTTTTGCTACATTTTAAGTTCCAAACTGTCTCGTTCCCTCCCTCCCCAGCCCACACTAGAGAAGGCCACCATTTGACACACATGTATACACATATGTGTATATATACATATGTGTATACATATATGCATATGTATATACACATGTGTATAAAACCATACTATGCATACTTCTATATATAAGTTCTTTCTCTGAAGGTGGACAGCATCTTCCTTCATAGGTCATTTGTAGTTGATTTAAGTATTTATAATACTCAGAATATAACTTAATTGTTCACAGTTATTCTTTGAACAATATTGTTGTTACTGTATACAATGTTTTCTTGGCTCATTCCACTCTTCATTATTTCATGCCACCACTCAATTTTTAAAAATTTACAGACTTCCATTTTCTTTTCTTCCTATCCCCACCATCTTGAAAAAAAAAGAAAAGAAAAACAAATTTCCTTTAACAAACATTCATAATTAACCAAAACAAATGCCCTCAATAGCTGTATACAAAAATATACATTTTATTCTGTACCTTAAACCTATCACCTCATTGTAAGGGATAGCATGTTTCATCACTGGTTCTCTGGAATCAAGAATAGTCATCATATTGATCATAGTTCATACAACTCTCAAACTTATCTGTTTTGTTTTATATACAGTGTTGCTGTTATTAAACAAATTGTTCTTCTGGTTCTATTCATTTCATTCTTCATCAGTTTACTGCTCATTAGCTATTTTACAATTCAGCTCCACTAAGTATAGCCCAATCAATGCCAAGTAGGCTCTTTTCTCTCCTGTGGTTTCTTTGAATATGGACATTTTTTCCCCTCTCAGCTGATCTACTACTATTTTTCCCCTGTGTTTCCTTCAGATATCACTACTGTTGTAACTTCTCTGCTAGCCAGTAATTTTCTTCTCCAGTGCACGGTAAGGAAGATACCAGCTACTTTTCAAGATCTCTCAAGGTCCTGAAAGAGGATACAAGCATGAAGTGGTCCAATCCTAGACACAGGCTTGCTGTGCGCAGGCTTACCATTGAACTCACGGGCTGATCTGATTTGGGGCTAAAGGCATCCCCACACTTCTGAACCTTAGGAGCTCAGAAAGTCACCCTCATACCTTGAGGTCAGCTGAAAGAAGCATTCTGAAAGATGGAGATTTCCCCTTAAGAAAGTTCATAGTCTTCTGGCTCAGTAACCAATCAAATAAGTCCTCATGGTGAAACGGAAGGATCCTCTCTTTCATGTATCTCCCGGGGACACAGTAACAACAACAACAACAACAAGAAAAAGAGCAGTTCCTAACCAATACTCAACTCATTCTCCAGCGGCACCTCAACCGAAGCCTGGCTCTATTGAAGACTCCAAAGGAATTGAATGGAAGAACACTCTTATTGGCAAGCTAATGGGGAATAATGCAAAGGGAACTGGATTGGGAAGACCTGAGTTCAAATGCTGACTCTACTGTTTCCTAGTTGTGTGACCTTATGCAACTGACTTCATTTCTCTGACCCTCAATATCCTTGTATATCAGATGAGAGGGTTGGATTAGAGGGCCTGAAAGGTCCACTAGATTTCTTAATGTTCTATGTTTCTTACGCCTCTTGGTTCAGACTGAATCTGTCTGGGCAACAAAAAGATTGACTATACCATGAAATCTTTGGGGCACTGAAAGGTTCCATAGCTTGGACCAAAGCCTTCTCTTCAAAAGACTGAGACAACTGGCCTTTGTCTTCTGTCATTAATTGCTCTGTTGCCACTGAGCCTGATTTTCTGATTGGGCTGGGAGTGGAAGCCTGTGGCTCTAGCACTGGACTAGTCAGGAGATCCTGGGTGCCAGCGACACATGAAGATTCAAAGGATGGTAATAGGGCACCCATGGGCCATCATGTATAGTACATTTTTCCCAGAGCCAGAACTGAAAACATTGATTTGGGTTAGAAGGCCAGAACTGAGCTAGATCTCGTTGACTGAGATCCTTTAACCCAGAAATGTTTACTTCCTTGTTTTCTGCATCTCACTTTCCTCATCTGTAAAATGTAAATATAAAATATAAAACTCTATCACCCAAAAAGTTGTTCTGAGGATCAAGCAGATAAAGTATGTAAAACACTCCGAAAAACTTCGAAGTGCTGTATGATGGCAGCTATTAAGAGTAGGAGGAGGGAAAGGAGTGGTAGTAGTAGGGTTTTCTTCATTATTAGTGCATTGCATATGGAGGACAATTAAAATATTAACTGAGTGAAAGACTGCCATCTGAAGCTCCAAGAAAAACCAAACTCATCAAAATTATGTGTAAGCAAGTCATTTAACCTCTCCAGGTTTATATGTATTGTCTCCCCAATTAGGATGTAAGCTCCTTGAGGGCAGAGCCTGTCTTCCTTTCTGTATTTGCATCCTCAGTGCCTAAGACAGAGTGCATTCTGATTGGGCTAAAGAGTGAAAGTAAGTGCTTCAAAAATGTCATTCCCCCTCAACTCATTCAATGCTTTCATTCATTCAGTTTCCTCCTCAATATAATGGGATAATAATAGCAAGGCATTTCACACGGTTGTTGGTTGTGAGGTTCAAATAAATTTAGACAGTATATATGAAACACTGTTGGAATAATTAGCTTGTTTTAAGCCCAAGGATAATAGATATAATGGCCCCTTATATTCATATGCTTCCCTCCTCTGTTGCTTTGAGGAGTTTATTTTAGATGAAAAGTTAGAAATGCCACCACAGTTGCTCTAAGCCCCCATTTAAAAAAATCTCTAACATTTAAGTAGAGACATTTGTGTCTCAGATTTAATTTATATTTATATTCCAGGCTCTTTGGGACTGAAGTAAAATAATAAATAAAATACTAATGAATAATATTATATTTCATATATTTATATATATACATTTATATATATAATAAAATAAAAAGTAAAAATGTTACTAGAAACATCTGTGTAATAAAACCATATGTGTGTATATGTATATGTATGTATGTATGTATGTATGAATGTATATGTGTGTATATATGTATTGTGTATGTATCTATATCTATCCATATCTTAGTGTTTCTTCATAGATATGCTCAAGGAGGGGAAGTTGAAGAAAGAGAAAACTTTCTCTTGGAACTTCTCTCAGGTCATTAGAAGGTGGGTGCAATCAATATGTGGCATCAGCCTGAATCTTTTGCTGAGATTCCTGCAGGACCTCCTCCATATTTCTCTTTTCTTCCAGAGCTTAGTCCTAGTTTCTCTTTTTTCTTTGCTGGTTGCCCCATCCTAACAATTCTTCCTGACTCAGCTCTTGATGTCCTCACTCTTTCCTCTATACTGCCAGATGCTTGTAATCTGTTCTGAGGTATTTCCTCTTTTTATATAAATCCCTCAGGATAGTGAACAAATCCTTCACCCAATGCCTTTGATTGACTCAAGGAGCTGTCCAAGTCTTATTTACATCTAGTTCTTACTGATCAATTCATTCAAGAAGTGTTCTTACCTTAGAAAATCAATCATTTTTTCAGTGGGTGGAAAAATCAACAGAAATTCACTTTTGCCTACATAAAGCATTTTGAACACCTTAAAAAATTGTTAGTTATTGTTATTATTATGATAAATGGAAAAGTGGACGTGATAGTGTAGCACATAGCAGCCATAACATTCTAAAAGATGATGACCAGGATGGTATGGGAGCTTAAAACTATGGGATTGAAGGATCTAGGGATGGTTAGATAGCCTGAGGAGAAGGTTTAGGGGATTGAGTGGAAGGGAGAATACATAACGATGGCCTTCAACTTTCTGAAAGGTTGATGTGTAAAGGAGCAGTTAGATTTATCCTGTTTGGCCCTTGGAATAATGGATTAAACTTAAAGAGAAGTAGATTTCAGTTCATTCATTATGAGCAAAAACTTCCTGATAATTAAAGATATCCCAAAATGTAGCAGATTGCCTTATGGGGTAATGAGTTCCTTGCTACCAAAAGGAAAGAGAAAGTCCTATATTTGCACAAAAATATTTATAGTAGCTGTTTTTGTCATAGCAAAGAACTGAAAACTAAGGGACTCTATCAATTAGGGAGTGGCTGAACAATGTATTGTATATGAATGGAATGGAACACTATTATGTTGTAAGAAGTGATGGAAGGGATGGTATTAGAGAAACATAAAGACTTGTACTGATGCAGAGTGAAGTGAGCAGACCAATAGAATAATATATGAATAATATCACATTGTAAAGGCAATGAATAACCATGATCCCAAAGAGATAATGGATTCAAGATGAAAGATGAGATATACATTTTACAACATGGCCAAGGAGGGAACTTATTTTCCTTGACTATACATATTTGTTACAAGGGTTTTTTTCTCTTCATTTCAGTAAATGGGGAATGGGAGAAAGAAAAAATAATAGATGGTTGTTCATTGAAAATGAAATAAGATGAAAAAAATAGCCCTAGGAGATCCCCACTAACATATATGTTTACATACACATATATGTATATGGGTGTGCACATATGTGTATAAATACACATGTATGTATGTGTGTTTGGAAAAGTCAAGAAACTTGCTCAGAGACCACAAGTAAAAAGCAGCAGAGTTAAACTCAAATTCTAATTCTTATGACTCTAAGACCAATTTGTTTTCCATTTATAGCCCAGGAGCCTCTCTCATTGTAAGTGGGCTCATGCTTTAGATAGGAGCTGATCTCAATGAACACTGAGGTCTCCTTTGATTCTTCAACTCTATGAAATCTAATTGGCAAGAAATAGAACTTCATCCATTGTCAAGTAAATTTAAGAAACAAGTGAACAATGCAAATATTCTAACACCTCTTTAAAAGACAGAATTTGACTTCCAATGCTCTTATTATAGCTAATTTGACATGTTATGAGCAGATACAAACACACCTACACAGTTCACAAGGTTCCTGACAACTCAAACCACCAGACATATATTTTTATAATCCATTTTTGTTTTAATAAGTTTTAGCATAAATAAGTCATTTGAAGATTTGCAATTCACCCATTACATAGGAACAAAGATGTTTGTGTAGTCAGAATTACAACCACAGTTTCTAAAAATGTTACTTCTCATTAGTTGCTTATGTTGAAATCCTAAACCCTCTTTTAAACCAAAAGATTAATACTAAGCTTTACATGTCACAGAATTATAGGTAGCTTTAACTCTGAATATACTGCAATTTCAGGAAGCGTATAATAGCATAGAAGAAAAATGAGGTAAAATCCTTATAACTTAGAACTATTTCTGTAGTTTTTTCCTTTTGTTTGAGCTTCTGCTATTATCAGTTCTGGTGAGAAACCTAAGAAGCAAAATATCTGCAAGAGAGATAGCAACTTCTTAGACCTCCCCATTCTATTGTCTTCCTTCTTCTTCCTCTTCTTTGTTGTATGTGAGGCAGCCTGCTGTAGTAGATAGATATGTGGCTGGCAAGCCAGAAAGACCTGAGTTCGAGTCTAGCCTCTGATTTCTATTGGCTAGGTGACCTGGTCAAGTCGCTAAACTTCTTGATCTTTTAGGTAACTCTCTAACCCTATAAATAAATTGGTAGAGGGAATTTCTTCACCTGAAAGTTCCTTATATTAATGACATGATTGGTCTGGTACCAATCACTATTCTATTGTAGGACTATAGATTTAGAACTGACTAGGCTTAGAAGTTCAGAACTCCCTCATTTTTGCTAGTGAAGAAACTGGGTCCCCAAGAGGCTAACTGACCTAACAAAGGTCATACAAACAGTAAGTGATGGAGTTGGTGTTCCAACTCAGGCTAATTCTAAATCCAGGATTCTTTCAACTGTGCTACTTTGTCCCACTATTTTTTTTAAATGGTGATGACCCCAAATGTTGATTCGTTGTTGTTTTCCTTAAATGAGGTTTTGAAGCCAAGGTGGGGAGAATTGATTCATTGAGCATTTGACACGTCTGTTTATGGGGAAGAGGAGTTCAGACATTTGTCTGGGTACTCTTTATATGAGGTTTGTGAACCTTTATGAAGGAAGGAGCTCTTTCTTGGTTCAGTCCAAGCTCCACCGAAGTTGCCAGAGCTCAGGTACTCAGATACTACCTTTGAGATAAGGGAGAAAGGAATTGTTAAACTCCTTTGTTCAAAGGTAAAGATGGTGTAGAAAGGCTGTGGCTTTTAATCAGATTCATCAATCAATAAACATTTATTAAGTGCATATTCTGTGCTAGCCCTGTGATAAAGAAAGGCAAAACACAGTGCCTGCTTTCAAGGAGCTTACAATCTAATGGGGGAAGCAACATGAAAACAAAAAATACAAAGGAAGCTATATACAGGATAATCAGGAAATAATTAATGGAGGCAAGGCCATAGAATTAGGAGGTGTTGGGGAAGGCTTCCTGTAGAATATGGGATTTTAGTTGGGACTTAAATGAAGCCAGAGAAGTCAATAAGTGAAATTGAGGAGGGAGAGCATTCCAGGTCTGGGGAACAGTCAGAAAAGATGTCCTGAGACAAGAGATGGAGGGCTGTTTGTTGAATAGCTAGAAGGCCAGTATGTGTCAGGGAATAAGGTTTAAGAAGATTGGAGAGGTAGGAAGGGGCTAGGTTGTGAAGGACTTTGAATGCCAAGCAGATGATTTTGAATTTGCTCCTGAAGGGAGCAGGAAGCCACTGGGGATTATTCAGTGTAGTGGGGTATGTTTGTGACATGACTGAACTTGGGTTTTGGGAAAATCACTTTGGTGGGTAAATAAAAGATTGGAGTGGGAAAAGACTGGAGGCAGGTTGCCCCTTTGTTGTTATTGTTCTGCATTTCAGTAGTGTCTGACTCTTCCTGGAGTTTTCTTGGCAAAAATATTGGAGGAATTTGCTATTTCCTTCTCTAGCTCATTTTTACAGATGAGGAACTGAGGTAAATAGGATTAAGTGACTTGCCCAGGGTCACACAGCTAATGTCTGAGGCTGGATTTGAATTCAGGAAGATGAGTCTTCCTGATTCCAAGCCCAGTGCTCTATCCACTTCACCAGCTAGCTGCCCCCAGGACAACCCACCAGCAGGTACTGCAATAGGCCAGGTGTGAAGTGATAAGGGCCTGCATTAGAATGATGGCAGTGTCAGAAGGAAGATGTTACTGAGGTGAAATCAAAAGTCTTTGGCAACAGATTGGCTCTGTGAGTGTGTGTGTGTGTGTGTGTGAGAGAGAGAGAGAGAGAGAGAGAGAGAGAGAGAGAGAGAGAGAGAGAGAGAGAGAAACTAAGGAATTGAGGATGATGCTTAAGTTGAGAGCCCAAGGGACTGGAGGATGGTGTTGTCCTCTACAATAATAGGGAAAGTGTCTGATATCAAAGTAGTTTTCAGATTCAATAATCGCTAGAGAGGTAGTGAGAGCATAAGATTGTGTGAATATGTCTCTGAAGCCTTCCCCAATCCCTCTTAATTCCAGTGACTTCCCTGTTTATTATTTCCTATTCACCTTGCATATAGCTTGCTTGGTATATATTTATTTGTATGTTGTCTCCCCCATTAGATTGTGATCTAGGGATGTGTTTGTGTCAGAGATCCAGATATGATCACTGAAAGTTTCCAAGTAGAGGAATTTTCACTGTGGAAGAATTGAACATAGAGGATTCCAGCAAGGGCAAGGCAGGGGTGCAGAGGAGGAAACAAATTGTCAAAAGCAAGACTTATGGATCTCAGTGCGCCCCCCAAAATGGAGGATATTTTTGATTACAAGAAAGTCTGCTCAGACATTCCAGGGGGCTGCTGAATCCCATGATTGCTTCCAGTGAGAAGATGACCCTATGGCCTGGGCCTTCTGTGTGCAAAGTTGTGACTACAACTCCCAGTGTATCCACAGCAGTGGGATTCAGCAGCTACCTGGGTGTCTGAGCAGCCTTTTAAGAATTGCACTGTTCACCTCCTGGAATGAGGAAGGGGCTAGAAAAGGTGCCCTAAAAATTGTCTGCTTATCCATCTCTAACCTGATTACTGAGACAGATGGGGATCCCACCCTGTGGTTGAAATACAAAAAAATGTACAAAAAGTTCTGCAAAGATGATCCCACCCACCACTGGTACATGAAAAAGCTCTTGTGAGAGAACTCATAAGGTATCATGTTCAAATAGCAGCCCTGTCTAAAACAAGACTGGCAAATGAAGGCCAGTTTACTAAAGTTGGAGCAGGGTATATGTTTTTTCTGGAGTGGCTGCAGTGAAGGGGAGTGCCATGAAGCTGGAGAAGATTTTGCAATCAAAACTAATCTAGTCAACAAGCTTCTATGCCTACCAAAAGTAGTGAATGACAAGCTCATGACAATGTGATTGCCACTTGCAGGAAAATACCATACTGCCATCATCAGTGCCTATGCTCCCATAATGACAAACCCTGATGAGGTCAAAGAAAAATTTTATGAAGATCTGGCAGGGAGTCTTTGGGAGGAATGGAGTTGGAAACAGCAACAGCAATGATCACTTACTACTGAAGACTTGTGCATTTCATGACCTTCTCACTTTTACGTTTACCTAAATGCAACAAAACTTTGCAGATGCACCCTCACAGCAAACATTGGCATTTAATTGACCATGTGATTGTAAGGAGAAGAGACAGACAGGATGGGAGAGTGATGAAGGCAATGTGTGGCACAGAGTGCTGGACTGATCATAGACTTATCCTCTCCAAGCTAAATATTTGCTTTCAACAAAAGCAGAGGTCTCTAAGGTAAAATGACTACCAGAAGTCTTAATGTCAACAGATTAGAGCACTTCTCTGAATAGGAACAGTTTGTCCCTAACTTGGAGGGAAAGTTGAGCCAGTACACAGTTGGCAACGGTGAAACAGAAAAGGAGTGGGCAGCTTTCAGAGATCTGGTGTATAGCACTGTGTTTGCTCATCTGGGTCAGTACACTTGCAAATATCAACACTGGTTTGACAGAAATGATGGGGAAATTCAGAAGCTGCTAAATGAAAAATGAGAACTCCACAGGGTTTACCACCAGGATTATTCATCCATCTCTAAGAAGGCAACATTTAACTCCATCAAAAATAAAGTACAAGAGAAGCTTATAGATATGCAGAATTCTTGGCTCCATAAGAAGGCAGATGAAATTCAGTTTTATACTTAACAATCCAAAGCACTTTTATGATGCCCTGAAGGCTACTTACGGGCCAAAACCATATGGTACATCTCAACTACTCAGTGCTGATGGAGCTACATTGATTAGAGATAAGGACACGATCCTGGAAAGATGAGCTGAACACTTCAATAGTGTTCTCAACAGACTATCATCAGTCAATGCTGAAGCCGTTGACTATTTACCTCAAATTGAAATAAGTCTCTAAACAAATTTCGAACAGAAGAGATTTTGAATACTGTTAGGTTCCTCTCCTGTGGCAAAGCACCTAGTGCTGATTCTATTCCAGCTGAGATTTACAAGGTGGGGGGTCTATTGCTCATACCAAAGCTGATTGAAATTTTCTGGGTTATATGGCAAGAAGAGGTTATCCCCCAGGAGTTCAAGGATGCTTCCATTATCCATCTCTATAAAGGTAAAGGAAGATTGTCCTATGACAATCACAGGGGGTCTCTCTTTTAGTCACTGCTAGCAAGATCGTTGCCAGAGTCCTCCTTAATAGGCTGATCCTTCAACTTGAAGATGATCATCTACCTGGGAACCAGTGTGGCTTCAGAAAGGGCTGAGGAATGGTTGATATGGTGCTTGCTGCCTGACAACTCCAGGAGAAATGCCAAGAGCAGAACAGAGATCTGTACACAATGTTTGTAGATCTGACCAAGGCCTTTGATACTGTCAGTCATGAGGGCTTACTGAAAATTATGTCAAAATTTGGTTGGCTAGAGAAGTTCATCAGTACTGTATGTCACTTTCATGATGGCATGCTTACTCAGGTTCTAGATAACGGACAATGCTCTTGAGCTTTCCCAGTCATCAATGGAGTGAAACAAGGCTGAATCCTTGCTCCCACACTTTTTAGCAAAATGTGTTCAGCCATATTGTCAAACACCTTTAATGAAGATGAACACAGCATCAAGGTCGGCTATTGCACTGATGGTAAATTCTTCAACTTGAAAAGCCTATAAGCCAATACCAAAGTGAAGGGAGTGTTAGTGCGTAATTTTCTGTTTGCAGAAGATTGTACACTCAGTGCAGCCTCTGAAGCTGAGATGCAATAAAATATGGATTGATTATCTGCTACTGGTGCTAATTTTGGCCTAACAATTAACACCAAGAAAACATGGGTGCTCCATCAGCCAGCACCACACTATCCATATGTGGAACCATTGATTACAAATGGAGAAGTTCTGAATGCTATGAATAAGTTCACTTACCTTGGCAGTATACTTCCCAGGCATGTACACATTGATAATAAGATTGACACAGGAATTGCTGGAGCTAGCTCAGTGTTTGTGAGGTTCTGAAGGAAAGTGTGGGAGAGAAGATATTAGACTGACTACCAAACTGAAGGTCTACAGAGCTGTTGTGCTGACCTCTTTGTTCCATGCCTGTGAAAGATGGACAGTATACCAATGCCATGCCAGCAAACTGAATCACTTCCATTTGAATTATCTTAGGAAGATTCTGGGGGCAGCTAGGTAGTGCAATGGATAGAGCACCAGCCCTGGGTTCAGAAGGACCTGAGTTCAAATCTGGCCTCAGACCAGACACTTAACACTTACTATTTGTGTGACCCCAGGCAAGTCACTTAACCCCAATTGCCTTTAAAAAAAAAAAAAGAAAAAAGGAAGATTTTGAAGATCAGCAGACACTGAGGTCCTTTCTCAAGCTAAAGTGCCAAGCATTCAAACTCTAATGCAGAGAGTGAAACTCTGATGAGCTGGCCACATAGGTCGAATGCTAAACATATGCTTGCCTAAAAGACTATTTTATGGAGAGCTTACACAAAGCAAGAGCTGACATGGTCATCAGAAAAAGTGATACAAGGACACTCTCAAGAAATTTGGAATTGATGGGAGACTGCCCAGCATGGCATGCCTTCATCTGAGAAGGTGCTGTGCTCTATGAGCAAGCAGAATTGAAGTAGCTCAAAAGAAACATGAGATACTCAAATGTTCACATGGACTGTTTGTGCCCAACCTGTGGTAGAGCATTCCGAGCTCATATTGGTCTGATCAGTCACAGTCAGACACACTGAAACTTGACTCTAACATAGTGATGTCATTTTGGTGCTCTTTGAGAATGAAGGACAACCATAAATAAGTCTAGAATAGGAAGATTGGTATAGGGATACAATCTGAGATGAGATTACAGTTTGCAGTCAGGTGGTAGAGAATCTAGCAGGTTAAGAACTTTGGTACCACAATGTAGTAGTAGAATACGTATACTAGTTATGTGACCCTGGGCAGAGCCCTTAACTCAGCCTCAGTTTCCTCATCTGTAATATGAGAGGGGGGAGGAGTTGGACTCAGTGGCCTCTAAGGTACCTTCCAGTTCAAAATCTATGAACCAATTAACTCTGTCATTAGATTTGGAGTAAAAAGGCCTTGATTCCAGCTTCACCTCTGAGACCTTAGATTTAAATCTCTGAGTCCCAATTTCCTGTTGTCTAAAATAAGGGGGTCAGATTGGATGGCTTCCAGGGTCCATTTCAGTTATGACTTCACCTTACAGGCAATAGAGAACAATTGAAAACTTTCAAATAGGTCAGGAGATTGTTGTAATCATTTTAGATATATGAGAATTTTTTTTCAGGATGACTTTTTTTTTTTTGGAAACCAAACAATGAACCTTCCCTGTCGAATGCTTCTGAGGGAATATTCTGTTCTACTGTGGCCCGATTTCTGGCCTCTGGGTTCTCATTTTGACTCTTCTCCCTAACTCGCTGTGTGCCATTGGGCCAATACTTTTTTCTCTCCCAGCTTCCACTTTGTGATGAGAGTAATAACATTAATCCAGCTTAGAGTAAATTAAAGAATTCCAGTGTTAGACCTCTGTGGTCCTAGGTCAGGGCTTCTTAAACCTTTTCCACTCAAGACTCTTTTTTGCATTTTGGCAGCATTCGTTGGCTTTGCACGGCATGTTGTGCAGAGCAAAGTGCGCCTGCTTTGTGTTCAGAACCAAGGCTGCAGTGAAGTTGCTTGATATACGGGCAAGTACTGCCAGAAACACCTCAGATTCATTACGGGTTTGATTTTTAACTAATTTTTGGTTGTTGCATATTCAGAAATCCTTTCCTGTTGCCATATTTTTCACCATCCCATATGGGGTTGTGACCCACAGTTTAAGAAGCGCTGTACGCATATGTACAAAAGAATCCCTTCTGCGCCACTGACCCAGCCTCTTTGTGGACGGTTCTGTGTTTGGCTGTTTTTCCTTACATCAAACCTCTATGTGTCTCTTTGCATCTTCTGGTTCTGTTTTTCCCTGGGGCCACGCAGAACTAAGCTAATCCTTCTTCCTCTTGAAGCCCTTCAGATACATGAATACTGCTATCATTCTCTTGGCTAAGTCTTCTTTTCTCCCGTCTAAACAAGCCCAGGTCTTTCCTAAATCCTCATATGGTGGGGAATTGAGGCAGTACCCATCACCCTTCTCTGAATAGTCTCTAGTTAATCAAATGTTGTTATTGTTGTTGTTGTTCCTTCATTCTCAAAGAAGACCATAGAGTATTATAAGGAATGCAGAGAAGATAAAACAGATACATAGAAATCCAATCACACATTTTAGTCCGAGGACTAAAAAGGAAAAGGGATTACAATACATTGCTGATTGGCATGGATGGATTGTCCTTCCCCTTTCCCTCTCTAAGTTAAGCCCATTATCTTCTCTAAACCCAGTGTAAATCTTACCTCTTAAAAGCAAGAATCTAGATCTGGAAGATCAGATAGGTGCTATTATTACCCCCATTTACAGATGGGAAAACTGAGGCAAACAGTTACGTGACTTGTTTAGGATCACACAGCTAGTGTCAGATTGGATTTGAACTCAGGTCTTCCTGACTCCAGGCCCAGCATACTCTATCCACGTGCCACCTAGCTGTTGAACACAAGCCCTTTGATTTTCACTGTACCATACTGCCCTTTCCAAGAAGCCTTCTCTGACTAATTCCACTATGTCCACTTATATAAGCACCTCCCCCTCCCCATACCATGCTATGTAATTTTATGCAGCACATAGTAAGCACTTAATTATAATAGCTAGAATTTTGTAGTGCTTTAAGGCAGGCAGAGTGCTTTACAAATATGATCTTATCTTAACAACACTGTGAGATAGGTGGTATTATCATCCCCATTTTATAGAGGATGAAATTGAGGCAGACAGATGTTACATGACTTCCCTAGGGTCATATAGGTAATAAATGTCTGAAGCTGGATTGCATCAAGATCCAGGGCTATACCCATTATGTCACCTATCTGTCTCTAAATGCATATTGATTAATTGTATTATCTTGCATTTGTTCATATTATTTTGTAATTGTTTCAGGGTGGAAGTTAAGTGGCACAATGGATGGAGTGCCAGGTCAGGCCTCAGACACTTGCTAGCTGTGTGACCCTGGGCAAGTCACTGAATCTCCGTCTGCCTCAGTTTCTTCATCTGTCAAATAAGCTGGAGAAGGAAATGGCAAACCACTCCAGTATCTTTGCCAGAAAACCCCAAATGGGGTCACAATGAGTCAGACATCTCTGAAACAACTGAGCAAGGATGAAAATTGTTTTATTTGCATAGACATTTTATTTTTTATCTGGTTCTGTGATTTCTTTAGTATAAGGGATTCCTTGTCAGGAAACTCTTACTCCTTATGCAGAGCTGAAGTTTATATTCTTAGAGATTTGCCTGGGGCATAGAGAAAGGGCACTTTAATGACTCACTCATGGTCACACAGCTGGCATGAATCATGGGCAGGGCTAGAAGTCAGGTCTTCATGACTCTGAGATTAGCTCTCTGTCCACTATACCAGGTCATCCCCTTGCATAGAAATTACCTAAGATAATGAGAATCACAATATCTGTGTTCCTAATGAGAATAACTAATGTTATACAAGGATAGGTATCACGTCTTTCACTTCTTTTGTATTTTCTAATGCATTTTAACAAAACAAATAAATGCCAGTGGATCCCTGTTGCTGCCAAGATCAAATATAAAACACTCTGCTTGTCTTTTAAAACCCTTCACAATCTGGCCCCCTCCCACCTTCCCAGTCTTCTTACACCTTACTCTCTGATCCAGTGACATGGGCCTCCTGACTGTTCCTCATAGAAAATACTCCATCTCCCAACTACATTTTGGCATTTTGTTGTTGTTGAACATAATGGTTCATTTAGAGATTACAGAGTCAATTTGTGTGTGTGTGTGTGTGTGTATGTGTGTGATTTTTGTTGTTATTGTCCTTTTTGCTCATCATGACCAATGCCATCCAAGTCTCTTCTGGAAGACAATATTCATCACTTACAGACATAAGGCTTCACTATGGGAATTTTCCGTGACTGTCCCTTATGCTTGGAGTACTCGGTCTCTTCTTCCCCACCTTCCTTGCTTCCCTGGCTTCCTACAAGTCCCAGCTAAAATCTTACAATCTATAGGAAGCTTTTCCCAGGTCCCCTTAATGCTAATGACTTCTCTCTAAAATTATCTCCAATTTATCCTATGTCTTTTATTTATATTTATTTGTATGTTGTCTCCCCTATTAGACTGTATGCTCCATAAAAGCAAGGATTGTCCATGGCATTTCTTTGTATTCCCATTGCTTAGAGCAGTGACTGGTACATAGTCAATCAATATGTCAATAAATATTTATTAAGCACCTACTATGTACCAAGCACTCCACTAAGCAATGGAGCTACAAAGAAAAGCAAAAGAAGTTCCTTTCCTCAGAGGACCTCTAAATCATAAAATTGTGCAGAATTATTGTTCAGTTGTTTCAGACTCTTCATGATCCCATTTGGGGTTTTCTTGGCAAAGATACAAGAATGGTTTGCCATTTCCTTTTCCAGGTCATTTTATAGATGAGGAAAGTGAAGCAAATAGGGTTAAGTGACTTACCCAAGGTCACACCCACTAGTAAGTATCTGAGGCAGGATTTAAACTCATGAAGAGGAGGAATCTTCCTGACTTCAGGCCCCTGGAAACTCTATCTACCTAGCTGCCTTGCTAGTAAATGCTTAAAAAATGATTGTTGATTGATTGAGAATTGAGAACCTACTTTGTGTCAGAGATCCTGTTGGTTAGTTAGCCAGTCAATGAACACAATCAGAAACTGTGAGGGAAACACAAGAATTAGTAGGATTTCTCTATTCCTAGAGGAACTCGTGTGGGTGTGTGGGGATTCCAGGCATACATACACACGATGAAATAGGTAACAGGTAAGGCATATTTTCATATGATTGGTTTAAAATGAGTGGTCCAAAGTAGCTAGTACAGCTCAGCATATGTACTAGTTGAGCTTTGACACTTCCAGAGGCTCATGATTCATTAAGGTGTGTGCTCCCTCCATACAGATCATAACTTCTGTAAACCTTTATAACAGTCTCCAAGAGTTAGATTTCCTTAGCCAAGGAACTCCTAGAAACAACTCGAACAGCAATAGATTTTAACCTATCTTACCAGTCAATCAGAGCAGCTAGATGGTGCAATGGATAGAGTGCTGGCCCTGGAGTCAGGAAGACTCTTCTTTATTAGCTATGTGACCCTCAGACAAGTCACTTCACCCTGTTAGCCTAAATTTCTTTATTTGTAAAATGAGCCAGAGAAGGAAATGGAAAACTATTCTTGTATCTTTGCCACAAAGATAACCACAAGTGGGGTCACAAGGAGTCGGACACCATTGAACAACAACCAACCAGTCAATAGATCAATCACGCTACCCTCACTTAAATTAAGCACCTGTCCTATGCTGTGCACTGGAGATGCAAAGACTAAAACCAAAACTATCCTTACCCTCAAGGAACTTACTTTCTATAGAGTCAATAAATCAATTAGCATTTATTAAGCACTTACCAGTAGCCAAACACAGTACTAAATTCTGGGAATATAAATACAAGTAAAAAATAATGGATGAAAGCACTTTGCAAACCTTAAAACACCATGTAAATACAGTCTATCCATCCATCCATCTATCTATCCATGTATCTATCTATCTATCTATCTATCTATCTATATATCTATCTATCTATCTATCTATCTATCTATCTGTCTGTCTGTCTGTCTGTCTGTTTATAATAAGTCTTCAGTCACCAAGCCTCTTATCTGGTGATAACTTCATTGCCTTCTCCTTCTCCTTTTCTTTAGCTGAGCTCAAACAATAGAAGGGCATGCTGGTAAATGTTTAACATTCAGAAAAAAAATATATGCACATATAAGTTTAGTTTGATTATTAACACTCTCTTAAGGCTAAACAATCAACAAAACAATAAATCAGGCCTGGATTTGTAGCAATTTGACAATTTCTTAGGTGTAAATTCTCATGCTGAAAATTTAGCAATGGGTTCTCCTAGTTAGAGTTGTCTCCAGCACACCCCACCTGGTCTCTGCTTTCAAGGAGCTTACATTCTGATTCTGGAAGATAAGTCATAAAAAGAAGCTGAAGGGGGTAGGGTGGGAAAGCATGTACATATACATATCAAAACAAAGGGTGGGGTGAGAGGGAAGAGGAAGAACTAAACCTTTATATAACACCTACTCTGTGCTAGGCACTTTGAAAATATTATCTCATTTTATAATCATAATGACCCTTCAAGATAGATAATATTATTATTCCCATTTTATAGTGGAGGAAACAGACAAACAGGAGTTAAGTGACTTGTCTAGGGTCACACATCTAGTAAGTATCTGAGGCTGGATTTGAACTCAGGTCTCCCTAATTCCAGGCCTACCACTCTATCCACTATACTATCTACCTACAAAATAAATACAAGAGATTTTGGAGGGGGAAGGCACTAACATCTTTCCCAGGGGGCTAGGAAAGGCCCCCTGATGAGTGCAGCCCTTCAGTTGAGTCTTGATAGGCCATTCTGGCTTATTGGGACAAATTAGAAATTGTGTTCTTTGGGCAAATATGACCTTCAAGAACCCAGGGATTGCCAGAGCACTTTAATGAAAGCATATTTTCTTTGTACACAAAAAGTGATATATAAACTTTTGTTTTATTGATCTTAACTCAAAGTTGTGAGCTTTGAGTTAACTGTGGAGCAGTTAGGTGGGCAGTGGATAGAGAGCTAGGCCTGGAGTCAGGAAGACCTGAGTTCAAATCCAGCCTCAGACACTTACTGGTTGTGTGAGCCTGGGCAAGGCACCTAACTTCTGTTTGCCTAATTATAGGCAAACGCTTATCATTTCATGCCTGGATTATTGTAATATATTATTATTGTAATAATAGTCCACAGGTAGGTCTGTCTACCTCAAATCTCTCCCCATGCCAATCCATTCTCCATTAAGCCACTAAAGTGATTTTTTAAAAATGCAGATCTAATTGTGTCACCCCATACTCAATAAATTCCAATGACCCTATTGCCACATGGATCAAACACAAACATTGGGTCCTTAATTATAAAGTGGGGATAATAATAGTCCTTTCCTCATATGGTTGTTGTGGGGATCAAATGAGATAATACTGGGAAAGTGCTTAGCATGTTATACAGCACATAGCAGGTGCTGTATAAACGCTAGTTATCATCATCATTGTCATCATCATCATCATATCACTGCTAGCTTATAACGAGGCTCCTTTGTTTTCTGAGGAATCACAGAATCTCAGTTAAAAGGGACCCTACAGGTTAGTTCTTCTAACTCATATCTGAATAAGAATCCCCTCTATAGTGTTCCCCAAGCTGTGATCCAGCCTTCCCTGGAAAGCAGCATGACACTACAGAAAGAGTGCTGATTCTTAAGTCAACTGATTTAGATTCAAATCCATTCTCTGATTCTTTCTACTTGTGTAACATTGGCCAAATAATTATCTTCCTGGCCCTCTGTTTGCTTTAAAATGAGAGGACAGATGAGATGAACCTTGAGATTCCTTTTCGATTTAGCTCTATAATCCTATGACTTCCAGGGAAGGAGAAACTACTATTTCCTGAGACAGTTCATTCCACATTTGGGATGATAGGTTGGTGGATAGAGGATTGGGTCTGTAGTCAGGAAGACTTGGGTTCAAATTCAGGCTCAGACACTTATTAGCTGTGCCATTCTGGACAAGTCACTTAAAATCAATTGTAAAATGGGTTCAATTACAGTACCTATATTTTAGGTTGTTAAGAGGGTAAATCAGTCAATAAACTTTTATTAAGCACCTACTATGTGCCGCGCACTGTGCTAAACCCTGGGGATAAAAAAAAAAGAAGCAAAAGTCAGTCTTTGCTCTCATGGAACTCATAAACTAAAGGAGGAGATGAAGCACTAGAAAATAAATACAAACAAGTTATGTACAGCATAAATAAGAAATATTTAAAAGAAGGAAGAAACTGAAATTAAGAGGGGTTGGTGAAGGCTTCCTGTAGAAAATGGGAGTTTAGTTGGGATTTAAAGGAAACCAGAGAGGTTGTAATCAGAGCAGAAGAAGAAAAGCATTCCAAGCATGGTGGACAGTCAGATAAAATGTCCAGAGATGGAATATCTTGTTCATGGAACAGCCAGAAGGCCAGTGTCACTGGATCAGAGTATGTGTTGGGGGGTAAGGTATGAGAACTCTTGGAAAGGTTGGAGAGGGAAGACCCGGAAATAAGTTATGAAGAACTTTGAATGCCAAACAGAGCATTTTGTGTTTGATCCTTGTGGCAATAGGGTCATTGGAATTTATTGAGTATGGGGTGACACAATTAGATCTGCATTTTTAAAAAATCACTTTAGTTGCTTAATGGAGAATGGATTGGCATGGGGAGAGATTTGAGGTAGACAGACCTACCTTTGGACTATTATTACAATAATCTAATATATTACAATAACCCAGGCATGAAATCATAAGGGTTTGCATCAGCATTGTAGCAGTGTCAGAGGAGAGAAGGGAGCATATTCCAGAGATGTTGTAAAGGTGAAATCAATAGGACTTGACAACAGACTAGATATGGGGGGATGAGAGATATCTAGGAATCCAGAATGATTCCTAGGTTGTGAGCCTGAGGGACTGAGAGGATGGTGTTGTGCTCTACAGTAATAGGAAGCTGGAAAGTGGGAAGGATTCAGGGGAAAAGACAGTGAGTTCTATTTTGGACATGTTGAGTTTACAGTGTCTGCTGGATATCCAGTTTGAAATACCTGAAAGGCAGTTGGAGATGCAAGATTGGAGGTCAGCAGAGAGGTTGAGGTTGGATAGGTAGATTTGAGAATCATCAGCATAGAGGTGGTAGTTAAATTTAAGGGACCCATTGAGATCATCAAGTGAAGTAGTATGGGTGAGAAGAGAAGAAGACCCAGATCCCTAAGGGACACCTAGAGCTAGAGCAGAGGGTATGATCTGGATGAGGATCTAGTAGTGGAAACTGAGAAGGAATGGTCTGATAAGTAGGAGGAAAACAAGGAGAAGAGTGGTATCCTGAAAACTAGAGAAAAGAGAGTATCAAGGAAAAGAAGGTGATCAACCGTGCCAAAGTATTCAGAAAGGTCAGGGCAAATGAGAGTAGAGAAAAGGCCATTGTATTTGGCAGTTAAGAGATCTTTGGTGACTCTGAAGATAAAGTTGGAAGCTGGATTGTAAGGGGTTAAGAAGAAAGTGAGAGGAGAGAAAGTGTGGCACTTATTAAAGATGGCCTTTTCATGGAGTTTAACCACAAAGGGCAGAAGAGACATAGCACAAAAGTTAGGGGAAATAGAAGGATTAAATGAGGGGTTTTTGAGAATGAAAAGATCAAATGAGAATATTTGTTAAGTGCTTAACACAGTAAATAGCACACAGTAGGCAATTAATAAACATCTCTTCCTCTCCTCTCCTCTCCCTTCCCTTTCCCTTTCCCTTTCCCTTTCCTTTCCTTTCCTTTCCTTTCCTTTCCTTTCCTTTCCTTTCC